>NC_041392.1:384970883-384994762 GCF_002162155.2 Triticum dicoccoides | reverse complement strand
TAGTATTGGTCTAGGAGTCCTTATTAGTCTATGTTTAGTTTCCTTACACCTCAAGTCATGTGTAATATATATATGCCCCTTGGGCCTTCAATAAAGATAAGTTGCTTTCCTAACAGACATGTTTTGAAGACTCTTCATGCTACGACGACACTCTCAAGACGCGGATTTGGATTATCATCTTTTTTGTAGTATTACACTTCTTCAAATGCAATGCTATTGCATACGCTTTGCATTTGAGGGGGTGTGTTCGGAAGTATTAGTATTGGTCTAGGAGTCCTTATTAGTCTATGTTTACTTTCCTTGCACCTCAAGTCATGTGTAAACAGGAAAACATATACTCGCTTATATACAGGAAAAGGATGGCTAGCCAAACCAAAGGATAAAATAGGTAAGAGCTGATTAGGCAAAAGGGATTATCATAATCCACCACAACACTGAACTCAGTAATAGAAACACATATATACTCCCTCTGTAAACAAATATAAGACATTTTAGGTCACTACTTTAGTGATTTAAAACATCTTACATTTGTTGACAGAGGGAGTAAGTAATAAGGATAAGCTCTGAGCAATTTTCGGCCAAATTTTGAGCAATTCGGTATGAAAATCAAGATAAAAGCTAGAGGACCTACCTCCTTTGAACAAATACATTAATATCTCTATCTCTGCCGTTCCCCCTTGATGAAACATCGATAACTGCTTGCAGTAACGAGCTAACAGCAGCCTGCAAACAATGTGTAATAATTGAGGGAGAAGAAAATTCGAATCTCACCAAAAAAATTGTAATCTGCAGCTGGCTTATTTGAAAGATATCCATGTGGAATTAAGAAATACTCCCTCTGTTCACAAATATAAGATGTTCTAACTTTTTTGTAAATCGGATGTATATAGACACGTTTTGGTGTGTTCACTCATTTCAGTCCGTATATAGTCCATATTTTGAAATGTCCAAAACATCTTATATTTGTGAACGGAGGGAGTATTAAAATAAAGCATGTCAGTTGTGGTGCTTGGACCTAAGGTGATTAATAGTGGCAGCATCTTCACAAGTTCACACATATTTTCCAGAGCAAAATCACTTCCACCAGGAAGCTTGTCACGCAGCCATAGATACTGGGCCCAGCCGGATAAATCCTAATTGCTTTTATTGCTTTCCAAGTCAAGTTAGTTTGGTTAGTAAGGATTGTGTTTAGATATTTCCTTGTTAGTTGAGTCGGTTCAAGTCTTTTGTAAACTACTGCCAAGCTGCGCTATAAAGCTAGGCAATTAGCATGTAATCGGGTATCAAAGAAAGAAATAGAAAAAAAAAGGAGGTTTACCGACGCCAAAACCCAAATACCATTGCCCCCGTCGAACATCCCACGATTATCCCCTCCGCAATCTAGGTCATGACAACTTGGCATGAGATGAACCGATTCTCCAATCCCCACCAGCATCCCCCATGGTCACCAAGATCACCAAGCTTCTGGATGAGAAGTTGTCCGCCCACCAGAAAGAACTTCTGGGTGAACTGAAAGGCACTGTCTTCAAGAAATTTAAAGAGGGCACTGAGAAATCAGGGAGCAAGCAGCAGCCAATCGCATGGGCATCGAGTGCCTCGAGTGGGTGGCTCCGTCAAGGGCCAGTACAGGGATAACCTGAAGACAGACACCATAACAGCCTGCCCACAACTGAAACCGACGAGTGCAAACCCAAATTTCACAAGCTGGAGTTCCGAATCTTTGACGTCTCCGAAGACGCACTGCCATGGCTCACTCATGTTGAGCAAATGGACAAGGCACCCCGGAAAGTGCAAGGAGTGGCTCACATCCTACCATCTAGCGAGGCACGAAGGCAGGCATCACTATGGTACCGACGCCTCAGACGTGCACATAGCGCGCCTCCCTGGAGGGAGTTCAGTTCAATGCTGGGTCGGCGTTTTGAGCCAAAATCCGGAACATCGAGCTGGCAGGGATTAAGAACCTGCATCAAATCGGCTCCGTCGACGACTATGAGGAGCAATTTTTAACTCTCGTGTGAAGGTGCGAAGGACTTACAGAGGCACACCAGGTGGGGCCGTTCATGGTGAGTCTTCACAGGTCGATCCAGACCGACATCAAACTCATGTACCCAGCGACACTAGAGGATGACATGGATCATGCACGCGCGTAAGAGGAGTGTGACACACCAGAAGACAGCAAGAGAGAAAGCTGTCGTGCCCAAGGGAACCACTAGGGAGGTGTCAAGCCATCTACTCCAGAACATGCAGCTCCTCCCAAGGCGATGGTGGCGTTACCCAGCAAGCGGCAACTCATGCGGCTATCACGAACCGAGATGCACGAGCGGCGTGCCAAGGGCCTCTGCTACAACGGTGACGGCAAGTACAACCCCGGCCATCGCTGCAAGTGCCTTTATGCTTGTTGGGTAGATGTTTCCGAAGACGAGGCACCAACTGGACACAAGCACTGGTTCCGTTGTCTTCTTAGGCAGACTATTGCTCTTTCAAGCTCAAGAACGAGCTGCTTGTCGAAGGGGCGAGTGACGTCACGCCAGCCATGGGATACTGGGCCAGACAGATAGGTCCTAAACTCCTAATTGCTTTTATTGCTTCCCAAGTCAAGTTAGTTTGGTTAGTTCAGATTCTGTTTAGTTCTTTCCTTGTTAGTTGAGTCGGTTCAAGTCCTTCCTAAACTACTGCCAAGCTGCATTATAAAGCCAGGCAATTAGCATGTAATCAGGTATCGATGAAAGAATTAGAGAAGAGGGGATGTCTACCTCACCACGGCTCCAAGACCCAAATATCCTCGCCCCCCTCCTTCCAACGTCCCACGGTTATCCCCTCCGCAACCTAGGTTGTGACAGAGCTACTACTGTTTTAATACACACTACTGGATTCAGTTACAATTGATAACCCATCCATAATTTTTTTTAGCCGCCTAACATACAAAATAACCGCTAAGTATATAAACTGACTACAACAGAAATACAGAATTGTACTCAATAATTCAAGAAGAAAAATTGACTAACAACAGAATTACCTGAATGGGCTGAAGAAGCAAAAGAAATAAGGATGCATGTAACAACTACGGTTTACACAAAATACTCATGGCTGTTCTCTGAGTGGAATGGGGGAAAACTCAACAAAAACCTATTAAGACTACAGAGATTTATCACTCTCTTCACGCAAAGCACAAAGGAGTTTCTACCTGGTAAGACAGCGATTTTATCCATGCATTGTTATCGACACCAAGCCACATCTTTGGGAACCAAGAGTTTATTGATGATTTGCTGTGATCAAGGAAAGCCAATTCAATAGATCTCGCAGCATCATGTATTGATTGGACAAGGCCAGTGCTTATGTCTTCATTTTGCAATGCTTTATCCAATTCCACCCTTATTTCCTTCATTTGACTTGCTGGATCAACTTGTGGTACTCCATTAACAGACACACCACTGCCATCATCTTGAGAAGCCAATGGAATACTGTGAACCCACCTTCTAGTTCTCTGAAAGGCTATCCTCTGTCTCCTAAATTCTAACCATCTAGCACTCAAAATGATCTTCTCAAATTCCGATGGTGAACTTGTTAAATAGCACTTTCTCTTAGAAATTTGGGAATGGAATTTTTGACTCCTTAGATCAACAACACTTCTGCATACGAACCTGAATCCATATACTTTGTCCAGGGTGCAAATCTTTGATGTGCTGCAAACACACCCATTTGATCAGTTAATAATCCAAAACAGTAAACAGAACTGTAAAATGAACTTCATTATATCACAAGTATTTGTCCACTAGTTCCACCCATCAAACCAACAGAACAGAAGCCAAAACAAGTTTTGGAACCCGATTCGCAAGTCATTTTTGACGATGAGACTGTGAGACCACAATGCTACAGGCATCACCTTTGCCGGCAAGCTACCAGACCAACCAGGCAGAAATTTCCAGCCTACACACAACCCCGAATCACCCGCCCAACTCAGAGACCAATTCAACAAACCATAAGCAGTCACACCTACACCTCCCAATAGCAAGACTAATCTGCGCATTCCTGCGCAATACCTCCCACCAGAGAGCTAACAGTAGCAACTAGCGACTAATGGGACAGCTAGCGAAGCCTCGGAAAGACATAGAACGAGAGAGAGAAGTCCGACCTGGCTGCGCAGATGGCTGCCCTCGGCTCGCCGCCGAGGGTGAAGTGTCGCGGCTGCGACGCCACGGCGGTCGCCATCAGGGGCTGCTACTCCTCGAGGCCGACGACGAGATCGGCGCGGGATTCACGAGCTTCACAACAAGCGAGGACGAGAGGGATAGGGTTTATATCTGGAGGGAAGCTGCGGTGGGAAAGAACTCAACCGAAGCAAGGCTTCCAGGCAAGGTGAGCGAGGAGGGGGGAAGTGGGCCCCGGAAACGATAGGCACCGGGAAGGGCCACTTGGCTTCTCCCTTTCTTCTTCTTTTCCTTTTTCTGGGAGTGTCTAGTTTTCAGTCGTGTGTTTTTCGGTTTGGTTTTGGTTGGATTTTTTCTTCAGTTCTGTCTAGACAAGTCTATGTAATGATTTCGCTTTTTAGTCTGGTCTTGCCATGTAAAAATGGACAGTAAAATTTTGCTTTTATATTGGTCCTCACCGAAACTTGACCCGACAATTTTGGTAAGATTCCTCATCCAAAGATGAGGAACTCATCATGGTTGCAATCATGCAAAACAAGCGTGGTTGCACGCTGTGGATGTTCACTTTCGGTACGTCAATCTCTTCTCACGATTTTGCAAATGCTTTCAGAACCTTCACAAGGACTATTTTACATAGGAATGTACCTTCGACCCAAGGTTGTTCCGCATATGCAACCGGTGCATTTATTTATTTTTCGGCATACTTGTCGCTCTTCGTGTCTCATTTAAGTTTTTCGTCACATGTATAGAATGTATCATCCTCTTTTTTCGTGCATAGCAAATGCTCTAGAGGCATATGGTAGCTATTTTTTTCCTAAGAATAAATAGCGTTGGTGTTCCTGGTTTACATCATTATCAAAAGTTGCCCTCGGTATTTGGTATCAGGTGGTCTTACTCATGAGTATTATCCGCTAGTAAAGTCCTTCATCTTACATAATCTTAAAAGATTTGTGTGTTGTGATCGAGGTCTTTTGTTGTCATAATCTGAGATCTCCAAATACCAAAGATAGTGTTAGATTACTTGCAGTCAGAGAGCAAAGGGGGTCTTCGGATATGCTCGGACGAGTCGACTACATGCATTGTAAATGGAAAAATAGCCCTATTATACATAAAGGACTTTTTTTGTTGGCCATAATTGTGTGCCAATAATCATTCTTGGAGTTGTTTCTTCACACAACCTCTGGATTTGGCATTCTTTCTTTGGTTTACCAGGATCTCATAACGATATAAATGTTCTTCCCTATTAACCCATGTTTGCAAATCCAGTTGAAGGGCATGCTTCAAAAGTGGATTATACCATCAATGGTCACAACTACAACATGGGTATTACCTTGCAGATGTCATTTATCCCCAATGGGCCACGTTTGTGAAGACAATTCCAAATCCAATGGTGAAAGGAACAAACTTTTCTCCCACATGTGCCTTTGGGGGTTCAGCAAGCTTATTTTGCAATTGTATGTGGATCAACAAGGTATTGAAATCTGGAGATACACCGAGAAATTACAACAACTTGTATCATCCCGCATAACATGATAATACAAGATGAGTGTGGAAGTCGTGTAGACTACTGCTACAAGAATGTGGGAGAACTGGCGACACATTCTCACCAAGAGCCAGTTACATTGACTCAATTTCTTCAAGTTCATGGTGATATTCGAGACAAACAAGTTCATTGTCAGCATCAACTTGCTATAGTTGAGCACATGTGGTGCGGAGCACACTACCGTCATCACCACAAATATGGCCCCATCGCCAATGAACACGCGCAACACATATACTAGGGTGAACTCTATCCTTTATGTGTCTACTTGGTTCTCAAATGATGGTATACTACTTGACCCTGCTCCCTCGTGTGTTCATAGGTTTGAGTTAAGCTTCACGCTTGTCGATGAGAGTCCAAGCACAAGAGCACGCCTACACCATTGATGACCCACAAGTATAGGGGATCAATCGTAGTCCTTTCGATAAGAAAGAGTGCCAAACCCAACGAGGAGCAGAAATAATTGATAAGCGATTTTCAGTAAGGCATTCTCTTCAAGTGCTTTAAGTAGTAGTAACAGATAGTTTGGCATCAAGATAATTCATAACAAGTAGCAAGTAACAATAGTAACAAAGGTGCAGCAAGGTGGCCCAATCTTTTTCGTAGTAAAGGACAAGTCGAAAGTACTTCTTATAGCGAGTAAAATGTTCTCGAGGACACATGGAAATTTCATCTAGTTATGTTCATCATGTTTAGTTGATTTGTGTTCACTACTTTGATAGTTTGATATGTGGGTGGACCGATGATGGAGTGTTGTTCTTACTTCAACAAACAAACCACTTATGATTACCCCCTCTCGCAAGCATCCTCACCTATGAAAGAAGAATTAAGATAAATCTAATCATAGAATGAAACATATGGATCCAGATCAGCCCCTTACGGAATAATTTATAAACTAGGGTTTAAACTTCTGTCACTCTCGCAACTCATCATATACTTACTACTCCTCAATGCTTCCCCTAGGCCCAAACATGATGAAGTGTCATGTAGTCGACGTTCACACGACACCACTAAAGAAAGAACAACATGCACATCATCAAACTGAATGAATACCAACTTTACACGATTACTTATAACCAGACTTCTCCAGTGTCCTCAAGAACAAACGGTACTACTCACAAATCATATTCATGTCCATGATCAGAGGAGAATAATATATGATTAACAATCAGAACATATGATCTTCCACCAAGTAAACCAACTAGCATCGACTACAAGATGTAATCAACACTATTAGCAACCCACAAGTACCAATATGAGGTTTTGAGATAAAGATTGAATACAAGAGGTGAAGTAGGGTTTGAGATGAGATGGTGCCAGTGAAGATATTGATGGAGATGAGTCCTCCCATGATGAGAAGATTGTTGGTGATGGCGATGGCTTGGATTTCCCCCTCCCAGAGGGAAGTATCCCCGGCGGAGTCGCTCCACCAGAGAGCAAAAGTGCTCCTCCCCAGGTCCCGCCTCGAGACGGCGGCGCTTCATCCCGAAAGTCTTATCTCGGTTTTTTCTGGGGTAAATGGCTTCATATAGGAGGAGGGCCACGGAGGCCTGCTGGTGGGCCCATAAGCTCACATGGGGCGCCTAGAGGGGGGCACCACCTGAGCTTGTGGATCACTGGTGGGGCCCCTCCCGGTGACTCTTCTTCTTGTATATATTATTAATTACAAAATAAGTCTCCATAAATTTCAGGTCATTTGGAGCTCCGGAGAGTAACCATCTCTGCTATAGCTCTTTACAGGTCTAGAATTCCAACTGTCGGCAATTTCCATCTTCATATAAATCTTGCATAATAAGAGAGAAAATGCATTAGAATTGCATCATGAAGTGAAATATTGACCTAAAACATTATAAATAGCAATAAGAAAATGATACATCTCCAGCGTATCTATAATTTTTGATTGTTCCATGCTATTATATTATCCATCTTGGATGTTTTATATGCATTATTATGCTATTTTTATATCATTTTTTGGGACTAACCTATTAACCTAGTGCCCAATGCCAGTTGTTGCTTTTCCTTGTTTTTGTCTTCTACAGAAATCAATACCAAACGGAGTCCAAACGGAATGGAACTTTTTGAGGATTTTTCATGGACCAAAAGGCAACCATGAAGCTTCAGGAGGAGGCCAGAGGAGCCACGAGAGGGCCACAAGCCCTAGAGGCACGCCCCCAGGCTTGTGGGCCCCTCGGGACTTCCCTAACCCTAATTCCAACTTTATAAATACCCAAATATTCCCCGTATACCATAGGGCACACCAAAAATACTTTTCTGCCGCCGCAAGCTTCTGTTCTCGTGAGATCCCATCTTGGGGCCTTTTCCGGCACTCTGCCGGGGGGGTTCGATCACGGAGGGCCTCTACAGCAACCTTGTTGCCCTTCCGATGATGTGTGAGTAATTTACCATGGACCTAAGGGTCCATAACTAGTAGCTAGATGGCTTCTTCTCTCTCTTTGATCTTCAATACAATGTTCTCCTCGATGTTCTTGGGAATATATTCGATGTAATATTTATTTGTGGTGCATTTGTCGAGATCCGATGAATTGTGGACTTATGATCAGATTATCTATGAACATTATTTGAGTCTTATTTGAACTCTTTTATGCATGATTAAGATAGCTTTGCATTTCTCTCCGATCTATGGATTTGGTTTGGCCGGCTAGATTGATTTTTCTTGCAATGGGAGAGGTGCTTTGTGATGGGTTATATCTTGTGGTGTCCTCACCCAGTGACAGAAGGGGTAGCGAGGCATGTATTATGGTGTTGCCATTAAGGATAAAAAGATGGGGTTTTTACCATATTGATTGGATCTATCCCTCTACATCATGTCATCTTGCTTAAGGCGTTACTTCGTTCTTGTTAACTCAATACACTAGATGCATGCTGGATAGCGGTCGATGTGTGGAGTAATAGTAGTAGATGCAGGCAGGAGTCGGTCTACTTGTCACGGACGTGATGCCTATATTCATGATCATTGCCTTAGATATCGTCATAACTTTGCGCTTTTCTATCAACTGCTCAACAATAATTTGTTTACCCATCATATGCTTTCTTCAAGAGAGAAGCCTCTAGTGAAACTTATGGCCCTCGGGTCTATTTTTATCATTATATTTTCAGATCTATAAAATAAAAAACCCAAAAATACCTTGATGCAATTTATTTACTTTTGCACTTTTATCTATCTTTTATACCTATCTCTATCAGATCTCATCCTTGCAAGTAACCGTGAACGGATTGACAACCCCTTTATCGCGTTGGGTCCAAGTATTTGTTTGTTTGTGCAGGTGCTGTCATTGAAGACTTGTGTGTTTCTCCTACTGGATTGATACCTTGGTTCTTAACTGAGGGAAATTCTTATCTCTACTTTGCTGCATCACCCTTTCCTCTCCATGGGCAAAACCAGCGCAAGCTCAAGAAGTAGCAAGAAGGATTTTTGGCGCTATTGCTGGGGAGGTTCTACATCAAGCCTACCAAGTACCTATCTCAAACTCTCATCTCTTGCATTACATTATTCGCCATTCGCCTCTCTTTTCCTCTCCCCCACTTCTAAAACGTTTTCAAAAAAACACGAAAATATTTGCCTTTTTATTCACCCTTTCTTTCCATTCATCTTTTCGATTGCTTTTTGCTTGCTTGTGTGCTAGATTGCTTGCTTTGTCACGATGTCTCAAGAAAATACCAAGTTGTGTGACTTTTCCAACACTAATAATAATGATTTTATTAGGTTTGAGTGTTAACAAGCTTGCTTTCTTTGGTTTTGTTGCATCATCTAAGGGTGTTCATGTAGATGAAGCTAAAATTGATGCTATTAAAACATGGCCACAACCAACCAACTTGCAACCAACGCATAGTTTCCTCGGCTTAGCCAGATTCTATCGTCATTTCGTTAAGGACTTTAGCACTATTGCATCACCTTTGCATGCCTTGAGTAAGAAGAATGCACCATTAGTTTGGCGACCATCGCAATATACCGCATTTCATGAGCTTAAGAATTTTCTTACACATGCTACATTAATTGCTTGATTTTGATAAAACTTTTGAAGTGGATTGCGACGCTAGTGCTAATGGCATAAGAGGTGTGTTAATGCAAGAAAAGCGCCCAATTGCTTTTTTTACTGAGAAACTTTCCGGAGTGCAACTTAACAATCCCATCTATGACAAAGAGCTATAAGCCTTTGATAGAGGCGAGGGTGTCCTGATCTTTCGATGAGATAATTACTATCGATTTGGTGGAGTCTACTTTGACGATCCGACTACAAACATGCACGACATTGAACCTTAGCAATTGCTAAATCAATCTCCCGAGGTTACTGACGGTGTTGGAAGCACGATCAGCCTTACCACGAAGGTCTATTCCTGCACGCAATCGAAGAACAAGTAAGAATATAATAAAAGCAATCTGAATATTGCGAATATATATGAAGTATTGATAAAGGTGGGGATTCGAAAGCGGTCTTGGTCTAGTCATTGGACACAAACAAAGTACACGAAGTTGCAATGCTAACTTTTAACTAAACAAATCCCAAGGAAAAAGCTACTAGATGGATCTACTTATATAGGAGCAAGGGTAACATAAATAAATTATTGTATAGTTTGCATTAGAAATCACCTCACAAATATGCATGTATGCAATATTTTTGGTCGTATCCAAGGTATTCATGTCCTCATCAGCCTTAGTGCGAGTCTTGCATGTGTGGGAGCATTATCTCCGTCCTCGTGAATTTGTCATCCATATGGATCATGAAACTCTTAAATATCTTAAGGATCAAACGAAATTGAATAAGCGACATGCCAAATGGAGTGAGTTTATTGAGTCATTTCCTTATGTTATCAAGTGCATCAAAGGTAAAGAAAATGTTCTGGTGGATGCTCTTTCCCGCAAATGCATGCTTGTAACACAAGTTGAATTGAATGTTATTGGCTTTGAGCACATCATAGACTTGTATGCGCATGATCCTACTTTTACGATTCCTTATGCCAAATGCTTGACGCATACATCTTGGGAGCAATATTATATCAAGGACGATTATGTAATGAGAGCAAACAAGCTTTGTATACCCGAGTTCTTTTTCTTTGTTACTTTTGCAAGAGGCTCATGGAGGAGGACTTATGGGACACTTTGGATGCGACAAGACATTCACTATGCTCTCCAAGAACTACTATTGGCCCAAGATGTTCCACGACTTCCCCCGCTACACCAGCCGATGCTCTACATGTCGCAAAACTAAGTCTAAAGCTCAATTCCATGGTCTCTATATGCCAGTTCCTATTCCATATCACCCTTGGGAAGATATTAGTATGGACTTTGTGTTTGGTTTGCCTAGAACTCAAAATGGAAAGGATGCCACGTTTATTGTTGTGGACCATTTCTCTAAGATGGCACACTTTATCCCATGCAACAAGATAGATGATGCTTCACATGTTGCCAATCTCTTTTTGTAGCGACCAAACCTCAAACGGTCCAATCTCTGTGCTCCGGTGTCATCCCTGGATCAGTAATGCTGCCACCACACAGTACTTGAAGGATTTATAACAGAGTAGCAATCACACACTTATTACATTGAGTGTCTCAAAAGAGAACTCATTACAATAAACATGGCATAAGGCCATCTAATAACGATAACAGCGGAAGGCTTGGAAGATAAGTGAGTCCATCAACTCCAACGACATCACTGAGTATAGAACCACGACCTAAAAGCACCTTACTCGTCGTCTGAAAAATCTGCAACATGAACGTTGCAGCCCGAAACGGGTCAGCACATGGAATATGCTAGCAATGTAACACATAGAGAGCAATGAAAAATAAGACTATACTACATGCATATTTGGCTGGTAGAAAGCTCTATGGTTACATTTTTGCGTAAAGCCAATTTTTCCCTATTGCAAAGGAATAAATTTTATTTAACTATCATGGTGGTTGTTAAACATTGAGAGTGTAGACACCCTCTCAATCCCAATTAAACATCATCATTAAAAACCCAACAAATTAATTAGAGTAACATGATGAGATTCACATGATAATCCAAGTACTAGATACTCAAGATGTCCATAACCGGGGACACGGCTAACCATGATTAGTTTATACACTCTGCAGAGGTTTGCGCACTTTTCCCCACAAGACTCGATCTCCTCTGTTGGGATTCTCGCACTTCATGGTGTTTGAGAAACGGATGACCGAGACATAGTCTTTCAGAAGCGCTAGCACCTTACGATCGGGTAGACCGTTACACCTACTTTCCCCTACATCTGCTAGTCTACCACTGTAAGAGTTCGCACAACTTAATCAACTATGATAGAGCCCATAGTAGCTTGTGGCTGCACACAGAAGTTTCTAGTATGAATAATCTCATGATTCCTTTGAGCCTGGGTGGCGGTCCAAAAGAAAAGCAGGCAATCACTGGAATACCAGGTGCCTCAATCCATCGAGATGTGTGTTTAATTTGCCACCTTAGATAAACCATTAATTTAACAATCTCACATCTGTTATGGATACACTCACCCAATCCACGTCTACTAGCATAGCATGGCAATATAAGCAAACGTAGAAGTAACTCCCAAGGGTTTGATAATAACACAGGTAATAGGTACTACCTCATCTACTTCCCAAAACCCACAATTTAATTAGATCCTAATCATGAAATGTGTGAGGATTGATCTAATGCAATAAAACTGGGTAGTAGGAGGTATGATCAAAGTGTTACTTGCCTTGTTGATGATCCGCAAAACCTAGTGATTCGAAGTAGCAAGCGGCGCACTCCGGGTACTCTATCGCAAACAAACAAGCATACAGTAAGTACTCATCTAATGCACACGTAAAACTCAAATAAGAGATCTAACTAGAAAGTTCAACTTAAGAACTCCGGTTGGCAAAAAGAATCAAAACGAACGAATCAACGAAAGACAAACGGCAAAAGAAACAAGCTTCGTTTACTATTCTGGATCTAGGTCAAATTTTACAGAGGCAAAAACTTGTTTGAGTTGGTTAAACGGAAAAAGGGTTTCGAGACGAAACTCCAGGCGCTTGAATCGCCTGATTCCGATAAACGAGCGAAAAGTTATACTAAAACGAAAATCGGAACAGAAATCGCGATCAAAAAAATTGCGGAATAAATTCGAGAAAAAGAAAAACGACGAACAAATTAACAAACGAACGTTCGTTATCTGGATCTAAACAATGAACGCGTTGTTAAAACGAACAAACGAGCGAACGCTCACTAATTAACTAAACCGGAAAAGAAACCGATCTATCTAAAGAACGGATCTAAAAAAACCGACAGAAAAACCGAACGGTTTTTTAAAAAAACGGCGGCGGCGGCGGCGGGGCTCGGGCGCAGCTTAGGGTTAGGGCAGCGGCGGCTTGGGCTGATTCGGGCCCCGGGGCGCGCTATATAAAGCCCCCCCCCCCCTGAGGAGTCCGGGCCAAACACGGCCCGTAGTCGGTTCGCTCTCTCTCTTTTAAAAAAAATATTACGCGCAGAAAAACAAACAAAAGGAATACTAAACGGACTCCAAAAATCTCAAAATAAAATTTCCTCGGCTTCTAAAATCAAGCCGCACAGGATGAACATTTATTTGGGGCCTAAATGCAATTTTTAAAAACACGCATTTTTCCTAAATTCAAATAAAATAGCAAATAAATCCAAAATAATATCTTATTTGATTTTATTATTAAATCCTCAATATTTCTTTATTTTGGGAAAGTCATTTTATTCCGTCTCTCATATTTTTATAATAGAAATAATTGAAGATAAAATAAATAAAATCAAATGATCCTATTTTTAAAATTTGAGAAAACTCAAATATGAAAAATAACGAAATCCCCAACTCTCTCTAAGGGTCCTTGAGTTGCGTAGAATTTCTAGGATCAACCAAAATGCAAAAAAAATATGATATGCAATGATGATCTAATGTATAACATTCCAAATTGAAAATTTGGGATGTTACAAACCTACCCCCCTTAAGATGAATCTCGCCCTCGAGATTCGGGTTGGCTAGAAAATAGGTGAGGGTGGTCCTTCAGCAGATCTTCCTGTCCCTCCCAGGTGGCTTCATCCTCTGTGTGGTGGCTCCACTGAACTTTGCAAAACTTGATAACCTTGCTGCGGGTGACTCGGCTGGCATACTCAAGAATCTTGACTGGTTTCTCCCCATAGGTCAAATCACTGTTCAACTGAATCGCTTCGAGCGACACTGTGTCTCTCAGCGGTATATCAGCCATCTCTGCATGGCACTTCTTCAACTGGGAAATGTGGAATACATCGTGAACTACTGACAATCCTTCGGGCAATTCCAACTTATAGGCTACTTCTCCCATACGCTCCAAAACCTTGTATGGTCCTACAAAATGTGGTGCTAACTTTCCCTTAACTCCAGAGCGCTTAACTTCTCGAAGTGGAGATACTCGAAGATAAACTCGGTCTCCGACTTTGTAAATTGTCTCCTTGTGTTTAGAATCTACGTAGCTCTTCTGCCTAGACTGGGCTACCTTGAGCCTATCACGAATCAATTTCACCTTCTGTTCAGACTCCTTAATCAGATCCGGTCCAAACAACTAGCGGTCTCCAACTTCATCCCACGACAATGGGGTCCTGCACCTCCTTCCATACAAGGCTTCAAAAGGGGCCATCTTCAAACTGGATTGATAAATGTTGTTGTAAGAGAACTCTGCATATGGCAAATTCTCGTCCCAACTAGATCTGTAATCTAGCACACAAGCTCTCAGCATATCCTCCAAAATCTGATTAACTCTCTTGGTCTGTCCATCTGTCTGCGGATGGAAAGTTGTATTGAACTCTAGCCTGGTACCCAAAGTTTCATGCAACTGATTCCAGAACTTTGAGGTAAACTGGGTTCCTCTATCTGATACAATGCACCTTGGAACTCCGTGCAGACATACGATCCTGGTCATGTATATCTTTGCCAACTTGGCACTAGTGTAGGTAGTCTTCACTTGGATGAAATGAGCTACCTTTGTCAAATGATCGACTACAACCCAAATCGAGTCATAGCCTGAACGAGTTCTGGGCAATCCTGTGATAAAATCCATGCCTAACTTATCCCAGTTCCATTCAGGTATTGGCAATGGCTGTAGCAATCCTACTAGCTTCTGATGCTCTGCCTTTACTCTCTGACATACATCACAAACTGCTACATACTCCGCAATATCCTTCTTCATTCCGGTCCACCAGAAAGTATCCTTCAAATCCAAATACATCTTGGTATTTCCTAGGTGAATCGAATATGGTGAATCATAGGCCTCCTGTAGAATTAACTTCCTGATCTCCGGGTCATTGGGCACATAAACATGGTCTTCAAACCATAAGGTATCGTGCTCATCCTCACGAAATCCTTTAGCTTTTCCTTTGCTCATTTTCTCCTTAATAGAAGCAATCTCCTTGTCAGTCTTCTGGGCTTCTCTGAGCTTATCCATCAAGGTAGACTGAATCTCCAATGCTGCTACACAGCCTCTCGGAACTATCTCCAAACATAGCTCATGAAGATTTTCGCCTAACTCCCTTGGTAATTCTCCCGTCATTAGGGTGTTGACATGACTTTTACGGCTCAACGCGTCAGCTACTACGTTAGCCTTTCCGGGATGGTAATGCAATCTCATATCATAATCCTTGATGAGCTTCAACCATCTCCTTTGCCTGAGATTCAACTCTTTCTGCGTGAAAATATACTTCAAACTCTTGTGATCCTTGTATACTTCACAATGGTTTCCAATGAGAAAGTGTCTCCAAGTTTTCAATGCATGCACTACGGCTGCTAACTCCAAATCATGCGTGGCATAATTCAACTCATGTGGCTTAAGCTGTCATGAGGCATATGAAACAACTCTTCCTTCCTGCATAAGCACTGCTCCAAGTCCTCGACGTGAAGCGTCACAATACACCTCATAATCCTTGGTCTGATCCGGCAAAATCAACACTGGTGAGGTAACCAATCGTTTCTTCAACTCCTGGAAACTAGCCTCACATTCCTCAGTCCATTTGAACTTGGCATCCTTCTTCAACAACTTCGTCATAGGCTTCGCAATCTTCGAGAAATTTTCAATGAATCTCCGGTAGTATCCTGCGAGTCCAATAAAACTCCGGATCTCTCCAACTGTTGTTGGGGCTTCCCAACTTGTCACCGTGTCAACCTTGGTGGGGTCTACTGCTATACCTTCTCCGGATATAACGTGTCCGAGGAATCCAATTTCCTTCAACCAAAATTCACATTTGCTAAACTTGGCATATAACTGATGTTCTTTGAGCTTCCCAAGTACCAAACGCAAATGCTCCTTATGCTCCTCTTCATTCTTTGAGTAAACCAGAATATCATCAATGAACACTACGACGAACTTATCCAAAAACTCCATAAACACTTTGTTCATCATGTTCATAAAATATGCCAGTGCGTTAGTCATGCCAAATGACATAACAGTGTACTCGTACAGCCCATACCTGGTGGTAAAAGCCGTCTTAGGTATATCCTATTCTCGAATCTTCAACTGATGGTATCCTGATCGTAGATCGATCTTGGAAAATACCTTAGCTCCTTGCAATCGATCAAACAGATCATTGATCATTGGTAGTGGGTACTTGTTCTTGATTGTTACTTCATTCAACCCTCGATAATCAACAACCATCCTTAACGATCCATCCTTCTTCTCCACTAAAAGTACTGGCGATCCCCAAGGTGAAGAACTTGGGCGAATATAACCTTTATCCAGTAACTCTTTAATCTGCTTCTTAATCTCCTCCAAATCCTTTGTGGGCATCCTATATGGTCTCTTAGATATTGGTCCTATGCCTGGCAAAAGCTCAATAAAAAACTCAATGTCTCTATCCGGTGGCATGCCTGGCAACTCCTCTGGAAATACATCAGGGAAATCCTTCACTACTGGTACTTCCTCCTGCACAACTCATGTTAACGAATTTACTTGAGTCCTCTTCGGCACATGCCAGGATACATACTTGATCCTTCTTCCTTCTGTGGTGGTGAGCAAAATCGACTTACTAGCGCAATTGATGTTTCCTCCATACATCGACAGCCAATCCATACCCAGAATTACATCCAAACCTTGTGATTCCAAAATGATTAAATCTGAGGGAAACACATGCCTACCTATACTCAATGGCACTTGAAAACATCCCTTACTGGCCATATACTCCGCTCCTGGTAAGCTTACTAACATAGGTGTTCTAAGAACCTTAGTGGGCAGGTTATACTTATCCGCAAATTCCCTTGATATGTATTAATGCGATGCACCAGTATCAAAAAGAACGATTGCAGTAAAAGACTTAACCAAAAACTTACCGATTACTGCATCCGGCTGCTCTTCAACCTCCTCCACGTTAACGTGGTTCACCTGTCCCCTATTGAAAGGGTTCGACTTCTTCCCAGATCTTCCATTGCCATTTCCATTCTGGGATTTAGGACATTCATTGGCATAATGTCCGGTCTTCTGGCACTTAAAGCAAGTGACTTGGCTCAGGTCTCTTTTGGCTGGGGTTGATGGGTTGGTACGGTTCTGGCCGTTGCTTCCTCCATTCCCATTACCATTCTTGGGGCCATTATGATTGTGCGAGCTACCTCCTCCATGAGTATGCTGAAAATGTCCTCCCGGTCTAGGGGTAAAACGTGACTTCTGCTGAGCTCTGGAATTGTACTTCCCTTGTCCATACTTCCTCTTGCGGTTCTCAATCTGCTGTCGCTTCCCTTCAATCATAAGAGCACGATCTACCAACTCCTGGTAGTTGTTGAAGGTTGCTACCATCAATTGCATGCTCAACTCATCATTCAGTCCTTCCAGAAACTTCTCCTGCTTAGCTGCATCCGTAGCAACGTCATCTAGGGCATAACATGCTAGCTTACTAAAGTCCTCCACATACTGGCCAACTGTCCGTCCTCCTTGGCGCAAGTTGCGAAACTCTCACTTCTTCATGGCCATAGCTCCTGCTGAAACATGGGCAGTACGGAAAGCCTGCTGGAACTGGTCCCATGTGACAGTGTCGATAGGGAAAGTGGCTGTGAAATTCTCCCACCATGATGCTGCGGGTCCGTCAAGCTGATGTGCGGCAAATTTCACCTTTTCCGCATCTGTGCATCCTGCTGTGGTCAACTCCGTTGCTGTCTTGCGGAGCCAATCATCTCCTACTATAGGCTCGGTGCTAGTGGAAAACACCGGCGGATTCAGCCTAAGAAAACGGGCTAAGTGATCAACAGGTGGTGGTGGTGGTGGGTTGTTGTTGTTGTTCCCCTGATTCTGATTCTGGACTAGCAACTGCATTAATGTGTTCTGTTGCTGGATCAACTGAGTGAGCTCCGGTGGGAAGGTAAATCCGGGGTCACGTCTCGGAGGCATCTGAGGGGTTTA
This sequence comes from Triticum dicoccoides, assembly GCF_002162155.2. NCBI lineage: Eukaryota > Viridiplantae > Streptophyta > Magnoliopsida > Poales > Poaceae > Triticum > Triticum dicoccoides. The sequence goes on along the minus strand of NC_041392.1, from coordinate 384,976,710 downwards.
GAAAAAGATGAGATTTAAGAATAGAGAGGGGGTCTAAAGAGAAAACACTACCCATATGCACATGAGGCAAAAGCAAACAATTCACTTCATTCAATCAAACAAGGGCATACAATCGGTCTAACTATCGCAAAAGTGCTCGGACTACTATATTTACATGGTGGACTACTACTACTGTTGGGGTGGTTTACTAGAAATATTCTTCGGTTGTAGACTCCATGATATCTGCTCCAGCTTCATCAACATAGTCATCATCGCTATCATCTGGATCCGAGTCGGTGTCATCGATGATGATGTAGTCTTCCGGGCGAATTTCCTTGAGTTCTTCGTCTTCTTCTACTGGTGTAGGGCCTCCCATAAATATTCCGATCTTCATTGTTAGGTCGGCATTCTTATCCACTAGTACTTTGATTTCCTCTTCATAATCTTCACGTGTAGCCTTGAGTTCTTCCTCCAGTTCCATGATTCTTGTCCTCGCCTTCTTCAGATCTATCATATCTGCGCACATCTGGTTCTCCTGTCGTCGAATGTGCTGGCTTAACTCCTGGATGAAAGCTGCGATTGATCTATCCTTCTTGGTGTTGATCATCTCCCATTGCTCATATCGGTGCCCACAAATTTGGTAGACAGTATCCTTGAGATCATTGCGGTAAACTTCTCCAATACGTCCCATGGCGATGTGAGGTGCCATGCTCTTTCCTAGACTCTAGGTTGGTGCATCAAAGGAAAATTCTATGGGTTTGGTGACTGGCATGAACGTCCTTCCTGGAACATGAACTTGAATCATCCAATGCTCCTCTTCAGGTAAAGTGGCGTTGTAGGTTCCGGTGAAGCTTGGTACTCCGATGTTCAGATATCTAGTGGCTTCCTTCAAGTGACGTCCAAAGGGTGTATCTTCATGTGGTTGCATGAACTTGTTCCTTGCATCCGCCATCCTAAAAGAGTAGAAAAGATGATGAGTCAGAATGAGAAGAGTGAGTAGTGATCTAGGGCTTTAGCTTAGTGGTCGTGTCCTACAGTCAATGTGTGCTCTGATACCATTCTTGTAGCGACCAGACCTCAAACGGTCCAATCTCTGTGCTCTGATGTCATCCCTGGATCAGTAATGCTGACACCACATAGTACTTGAAGGATTTATAATAGAGTAGCAATCACACACTTATTACATCGAGTGTCTTAAAAGAGAACTTATTACAATAAACATGGCATAAGGCCATCTAATAACGATAACAGCGGAAGGCTTGGAAGATAAGTGAGTCCATCAACTCCAACGGCATCAATGAGTATAGAACCACGACCTAAAAGCACCTTACTCGTCGTCTGAAAAGTCTGCAACATGAACATTGCAGCCCGAAACGGGTCAGCACATGGAATATGCTGGCAATGTAACACATAGAGAGCAATGAAAAAATAAGACTATACTACATGCATATTTGGTTGGTGGAAAGCTCTATGGTTACAGTTTTGCGTAAAGCCAATTTTTCCCTAGTGCAAAGGAATAAATTTTATTTAACTATCATGGTGGTTGTTAAACATTGAGAGTGTAGACACCCTCTCAATCCCAATTAAACATCATCATTAAAACCCCAAAAAATTAATTAGAGTGACATGATGAGATTCACATGATAATCCAAGTACTAGATACTCAAGATGTCCATAACCGGGGACACGGCTAACCATGATTAGTTTATACACTCTGCAGAGGTCTGCGCACTTTTCCCCACAAGACTTGATCTCCTCCGTTGGGATTCTCACACTTCATGGTGTTTGAGAAACGGATGACCGAGACATAGTCTTTCAGAAGCGCTAGCACCTTACGATCGGGTAGACCGTTACACCTACTTTCCCCTACATCTGCTAGTCTACCACTGTAAGAGTTCGCACAATTTAATCAACTATGATAGAGCCCATAGTAGCTTGTGGCTGCACACGGAAGTTTCTAGTATGAATAATCTCATGATCCCTTTGAGCCTGGGTGGCGGTCCAAAAGAAAAACAGGCAATCGCTGGAATACCCAGGTGCCTCAATCCACCCAGATGTGTGTTTAAGTTGCCACCTTAGATAAACCATTAATTTAACAATCTCACATCTGTCATGGATACACTCACCTAATCCACGTCTACCAGCATAGCATGGCAATATAAGCAAACGTAGAAGTAACTCCCAAGGGTTTGATAATAACACAGGTAATAGGTACTACCTCATCTACTTCCCAAAACCCACAATTTAATTAGATCCTAATCATGCAATGTGTGAGGATTGATCTAATGCAATAAAACTGGGTAGTCGGAGGTATGATCAAAGTGTTACTTGCCTTGCTGATGATCCGCAAAACCTAGCGATTCGAAGTAGCAAGCGGCGCACTCTGGGTACTCTATCACAAACAAACAAGCATACAATAAGTACTCATCTAATGCATAGGTAAAACTCAAATAAGAGATCTAACCAGAAAGTTCAACTTAAGAACTCCGGTTGGCAAAAAGAATCAAAACGAACGAAGCAACGAAAGACAAACGACAAAAGAAACAAGCTTCGTTTACTATTCTGGATCTAGGTCAAATTTTACAGAGGCAAAAACTTGTTTGAGTTGGTTAAACAAAAAGAGGGTTTCAAGACAAAACTCCAGGCGCTTGAATCGCCTGATTCCAATAAACGAGCGAAAAGTTATACTAAAACGAAAATCGGATCAGAAATCGCGATCAGAAAAATCGCGGAATAAATCTGAGAAAAAGAAAAACGACGAACAGATTAACGAACAAACGTTCGTATCTGGATCTAAACGATGAACTTCATTCGTTAAAATGAACGAACGAGCGAACGCTCGCTAATTAACTAAACCGAAAAAACCGATCTATCTAAAAAACGAATCTAAAAAAACCGACGAAAAACCGAACGGTTTTTCTAAAAAAAACGGCGGCGGTGGTGGCGGGGCTCGGGCACGGCTTAGGGTTAGGGCGGCGGCGGCTTGGGCTGATTCGGGCCCCGGGGCGCGCTATATAAAGGCCCCCCCCCCCCTAAGGAGTCCGGGCCAAACACGGCCTGTAGTCGGTTCGCTCTTTTTTTAAAAAAATTATTACGCACAGAAAAACAAACAAAAGGAATACTAAATGGACTCCAAAAATCCCGAAATAAATTTTCCCCGTCTTCTAAAATCAAGACACATAGGATGAACATTTATTTGGGGGCCTAAATGCAATTTTGAAAACACACATTTTTCCTAAATTCAAATAAAATAACAATTAAATCCAAAAAAAATCTTAGTTGATTTTATTATTAAATCCTCAATATTTCTTTATTTTGGGAAATTCATTTTATTCCCTCTCTCATATTTTTATAATAGAAATAATTGAAGATAAAATAAGTAAAATGAAATGATCCTATTTTTAAAATTTGAGAAAACTCAAATATGAAAAATAACGAAATCCCCAACTTTCTCCGAGGGTCCTTGAGTTGCGTAGAATTTCTAGGATCAACCAAAATGCAAATAAATATGATATGCAATGATGATCTAATGTATAACATTCCAAATTGAAAATTTGGGATGTTACACTTTTGTAGGGAAATTTCGCGTCTACATGGAGTGCGAAAGACGATTGTCTTGGACCGCGACGTCAAGTTCCTTAGCTACTTTTGGAAGACCCTATGCGCAAGCTCGGAATCAATCTCTTGTTCTCTTCAAGATATGATGACCCACAAGTATAGGGGATCAATCGTAATCCTTTCGACAAGTAAGAGTGTCGAACCCAACGAGGAGCAGAAGGAAATGACAAGTGGTTTTCAGCAAGGTAATTTCTGCAAGCATAGAAATTCTCGGTAACAAATAGTTTGATAGAAAGATAATTTGTAATGAGCAAGTAACAGTAACGGTAAGTAAAGTGTAGCAAGGTAGGCCAATCCTTTTGTGGCAAAGGATAGGCCAAAACAGTTTCTTATAATAAGCAAAGCGTTCTTGAGGGTACATGGGAATTTCATCTAGTCACTTTCATCATGTTGATTCGATTCGTGTTCGCTACTTTGATAATTTGATATGTGAGTGGGTCGGTGCTTGCAAGAAGTTCACATATAGTAATCATGCTCAAGATCAAAGGGGTATCAAATAGTAACATATATCAAGTTCACATATAGTAACACATAACAACTTCTCATATAGTAACACATATCAAGTTCACATGATTACTTGCAACAAGATTTCTCTCGTGACCTCAAGAACAAAAGCAACTACTCACAAATGATGATCATGCTCAAGGTCAAAGGGGTATTAAATAGCATAATGGATCTGAACATATAATCTTCCAGCAAATAAACCATATAGTAATCAACTACAAGATGTAATCAACACTACTACTCACCCACAGGTACCAATCTGAGGTTCCGGTACAAAGATTGAACACAAGAGATGAACTAGGGTTTGAGAGGAGATGTTGTTGTTGAAGATGTTGATGGAGATTCCCCCACCCCCAAAGATGAGAGGGTTGTTTGTGGTGACGATGAAGACGATTTCCCCCTCCGGGAGGGAAGTTCCCCCGGCGGAATCGCTCCGCTAGAGGGCAAAAGTGCTCCTACCCAAGTTCCTCCTCGAGACGATAACGCTCCGTCTCTAAAGTCATCTCTTTATTTTCTCTAGGTCAAAATGACTTATATACCAGAAGAGGGGCACCGGAGGTGAGACGAGGAAGGCACAACCCACCAGGGCACGCCCGGGCTCCCTCGCGCACCCAGGTGGGTTGTGCCCACCTGGTGGGCCCCCTCTAGTAGTTATTTGCTCCAATATTCCTCATATATTCCAAAACAATTCTCTGTAAATTTTCAACTTATTTGGAGATGTGTAGAATAGGTAACTCTGACATAGCTTTTTCAGGTCCAGAATTCCAGCTGCCGGCATTCTCCCTCCTTGTATAAACCTTGCATATTATGAGAGAAAAGGCATTATAATTACCCTAGAAAGCATTATTATGCATAAAAACATAGTAAATAATAGTAGGTAAACATGATGCAAAATGATCGTATCAACTCCCCCAAGCTTAGTGTAACACCCCGGATGTAACTTTCCCAATTTGTACTCCAACTCTTGCCGTTTCCGGCGTTAAGTTATTTTATTTTCTCGGGTTCGGGTCTTTGTCTCTGTGTGTTGGTATCGTTGTCATGCATCTCATATCATGTCATCATGTGCATTGCATTTGCATACGTGTTCGTCTCATGCATTCAAGCTTTTTCCCTGTTGTCCATTTTGCATTCCGGCGTTTCGTTCTCCTCCGGTGGTCATTTCTACCTTTCTTTCGTGTGTGGGGATTAAACATTTCCGGATTGGACCGAGACTTGCCATGCGGCCTTGGTTTACTACCGGTAGACCGCCTGTCAAGTTTCGTATCATTTGGACTTCGTTCGATACTCCAACGGTTAACCGAGGGACCGAAAAGGCCTCGTGTGTGTTGCAGCCCAACGCCCCTCCAATTTGGCCCAAAACCCACCTAACTATGCTCCATGATCTAGAGCGTTTGATCACGATCGCGTGGCCGAAAACCGCACCTCATTTGGACTCTCCTAGCTCCCTCTACCTCTATTTAAAGACCCCTTCCCCGAAATCCCGGATCCCCTCCTCCTCAAACCCTAGATCCACCCTTACCGCGCCCGCCGGACATATTGCCACCGAGGGACGTGTCCGTTACCGCCGTCCGCCGTCACGTGGCGCCCCGGGATTCGTCCTCCCGGGCGCCCACATCTCCGCGCCTCCCCGCCGCCCGGCCCGCCGAGGCCCGTAGCGGGCCCCCACGGGCCCAGTCACCGCCGCCCGCACCCGCATCGCCCCGCCGCCTTCTTCTCCCGAGCCGGC
>NC_041392.1:384922587-384970606 GCF_002162155.2 Triticum dicoccoides | reverse complement strand
CCTTGATTTCCGCACCGGGTCAAACCCTAGATCTCGGGGTGATTTTTTTCGTCTAAGTCCCGGAGATTCTCAGATTCAAGTGCCCCTGTTCATGGCCCCGTAACTTTGCATCCGTAGCTCCGATTCATGCATATAGGATATCAAAATGTTCATCTCAGAGAGTACATAATTTCATTCTATTGCATCATTTTCATTTGAGTTCATCTTGTTGCCTGAAATGCTGTTAGAAGAGGGCTACTTGAGTTAATTGTCAGATCTGCTACTCCATTTAGCTTTTTGTCATTTTTGCCATGATTAATGTGTGCTTGATATGCCCTTATGTTCTACATATGTTTTGTTAAGGGTTTTGTCATCTTTCGAGAGGTGCAACCCATGTATTTTGTGATGTGTTTGGTGACTAGTGCAAGCTTGCAAAGTGGTGCACTTGCTAATTCTGTTTTCAGGGACTTAGTAATTCCACCAAGTCCTTGAGCTGTTTATCTCATATGGCCATATGTTCATGTTGTTTCTTAGTGATCCGTGCCTCTTTTGAGGATGATCAGTAAGGATGTTTTGTTAATATTGTAGTGCTCTATCCATACATGTCTTTGTTTGCAATTATGGAGCACCCTAGCTTGAGTCAATCGAGCTCTACTTTTGCTACTTTGTGAATCTGGGCAGATTGTCAACTTGTTTGCAATTTTGCCGATGATGTTGTGGTTGATCCGTGCATGCTATGCTATTGTTCTTGCCATGTCTAGCTTGCACTTTGTGCCTTCTTGATGGATGTATGCTTGTCTTGTCATGACTTGCACCGTAGTGAGTGCATCGAGGTCGTAAACATGCCTACTTGAGTTATGTTTCAGCATGTGCCAGTTTTTCACTAAGTCTGAAAACTGATTATGTTTTTGCCATGTTCACATGCTTGCAATTGTATTTTCTGATCCCTTTTGGCTCAAGGTCACTAAGGGACTTTTGTTAAGCTCTTTGAGTATCTCCATGCCATGCTTTACTTTGCCATGTTCAGGTCCTGTAGCATGTAGTTTTGTTGCTCCGAAGAGCGCTACCTGATCTGAAATTCCAGACAAGTGTTAATTTCACTAAGTCTGAAATCTGTTTGTCATATGCATTTTTGCCATGCTTGTTTGGACCTGTTAATGGATGAATTGGCCGTAGCTCAGTGCTAGACTTTTGTTAAGAATCTTGAATGCATCCCTGCAATGTATTTTGTTGTCATGTTTGGGTGCTGTAGCATGTTCATATCATTGCATTTAGATGCCTACTTGCTGTAAATCGCAGACCGGTGTCATTTTTGAATCGCTTGCCATTTCCAAACCGTAACTCCGATTCCGGCGTACTTTATATCGTTTTCAAGCGATTTCATCTCATCTTTCCAGTGGAACACTTGGATTTCCAAGTTGAGGCCAGGTTCTTGCATTTCCTGTCATATCTTGCATATGCATCCCGCATCGCATCTCGCATAGCATATCATCTTTGCATCGTGTTGTTTGAGTTTGCACGTGGTTGATTGTGTCCTTGTTGCTTGTTTGTCTTGTTTGGGTAGAGCCGGGAGACGAGTTCGCTAACGAGGAGCCCGTTGAGTTTGCTTTCGAGGATCCAGTCAACTCTGACAACTGTGCAGGCAAGATGATCATACCCTCGAAATCACTACTATCTTTGCTATGCTAGTTCGCTCGCTCTTTTGCTATGCCATTGCTACGATGCCTACCACTTGCTTTCAAGCCTCCCAAATTTCCATGTCAAACCTCTAACCCCCCATGTCCTAGCAAACCGTTGATTGGCTATGTTACCGCTTTGCTCAGCCCCTCTTATAGCGTTGCTAGTTGCAGGTGAAGATTGGAGGCCGTTCCTTGTTGGAACATTTATTTACTTGTTGGGATATCATTATATTATCTTGTTATCTTAATGCATCTATATACTTGGTAAAGGGTGGAAGGCTCAGCCTCTCGCCTAGTGTTTTGTTCCACTCTTGCCGCCCTAGTTTCCGTCATATCGGTGTTATGTTCCCGGATTTTGCGTTCCTTACGCGGTTGGGTTATAATGGGAACCCCTTGATAGTTCGCCTTGATTAAAGATTTTCCAGCAATGCCCAACCTTGGTCTTACCATTTGCCACCTAGCCTCTTTTTCCCTTGGGTTTCCGGAGCCCTAGGGTCATCTTATTTTAACCCCCCCGGGCCAGTGCTCCTCTGAGTGTTGGTCCCACCGAGCGATGTCCGGAGCTACCAGGGGCAACTCTGGGCTGGCCTACCCGACGTCTGGCTCATCTGAGTGTGCCCTGAGAACGAGATATGTGCAGCTCCTATCGGGATTTGTCGGCACATTCGGGCGGTGTTGCTGGTCTTGTTTTAACCTGTCGAAGTGTCTTGAAGAACCGAGATACCGAGTCTGATCGGAACGTCTTGGGAGGAGGTCTATTCCTTCATTGACCGTGAGAGCTTGTCATGGGCTAAGTTGGGACTCCCCTGCAGGGATTTGAACTTTCGAAAGCCGTGCCCGCGGTTATGGGCAGATGGGAATTTGTTATTGTCCGGTTGAAGATAACTTGAACCTTAATTAATTAAAATGAATCAACTAAGTGTGTTACCGTGATGGCCTCTTCTCGGCGGAGTCCGGGAAGTGGACACGGTGTTGGAGTTATGTTTGCGCAGGTTGCTCTCTAGTTTATCGCTCGCGCTTTGCCTCCTCTTCTCGCTCTCTTTTGCGAATAAGGTAGCCACCATATATGCTAGTCGCTTGCTGCAGCTCCACACATATTTATCTTGCCATACCTATAAGCTTAAATAGTCTTGATCGCGAGGGTGCGAGATTGCTGAGTCCCTGTGGCTCACAGATTACTATTACACCAGATGCAGGGCCTGATGATTCCGCTCCCGGTGACGCGCTTGGGCTCAAGTGGGAGTTCGACGAAGACTCTCATTGTTACTATGTTTCCTTTCCTGATGATCAGTAGTGGAGCCCAGTTGGGGATGATCGGGACCGTGTCGCATGTTGGGTTATCTTTTATTTTGGCATCGTAGTTGGGCCATGAGTGTTTTGATGATGTAATGTTATTTATGTACTTGATTGACGTGGCGAGTGTAAGCCAACTATGTTATCCCCCTTTATTATTTATATTACATGGGATGTTGTGAAGATTGCCTAACTTGCGACATATGCCTTCAATGCGATTATGCCTCTAAGTCGTGCCTCAACACATGGGAGATATAGTCGCATCGAGGGTGTTACAAGTTGGTAATCAGAGCCTTCCCCGACCTTAGGAGCCCCATTGCTTGATCGTTTTTAGCGGCCGAGTTGTGTCTAGAAAAATGTTTTGAGTCATTTAGGAATTATATATCGGAGAGTTTAGTAATTCTTTTTACTTCCCAGTCTCCTCATCGCTCTGGTAAGGTATCCTGACATAGAGTTTTGACTCTTCTCTTCTCAAAATTTCACTAATTTTTTTAGGATCACGCGGGTATCTTGGAATCGTTCCGATGGATTTATGATGAGAATATTGTCTTGGTGCCTCCTATCAGGGGTTTAGTGGAAGTGTCCCGGCGAGTTGTGCTCTGAGGTGTTGTCATCATAATTTTATCGTTGCAGTTCTGGAATACCTGAGTTTAGTACGCCGACATCAAAAATCTCTTTTATGCAGTTCGTTGGTGAGATAACCTCGACGCCACCCAGTACTGGGGCGGGAGTTCGGGAGTATCGCCATAACTTGTATAACGGATGCTTTTCAAAGGTTGAGGTAGATGGTTTCCGAAGGTTTCTTGGTTATGTGTTGAAGGATGGATACAACTGGATGTAGGATTTGCTAGTTTGGGTGAGATATTATGCTTCCCCTGTATCCCCAACACCTGATTGCATAACCGGAAAGGTTCGGGAGTTTCATAGGTGGGAATTCTTGTAGCTCTAGTTCTTCTTCCACGGATATTGGTTTGAGATTGGGATTTCTTACCAATTATTCGTTCTTAATCCGTACCTTGCTGATGTATTTCTCTACCTTAATTCTACGTGGCTTCTCAATTTATGGATATGTGACCATTTCAAGAGGAATGCATTCGTTCATTTTGTTCGGATGTGAAGACTATATGTTGCAATTTTCATTCCGTTGGATTCAGCTTCAATATTTATCTATCAATGTGCTAATGGTGGTCAACCCCTTTAGGATGGCTCCTCCAACGTGCACGACTCCGAATCCTAATCCGCCACCACCTCCACCTCCTCCGGAGGCATGGCAAGCTGTGATGGCCGCAACCAATGCAAACACACAGTTGATCATGCAAATTCTCCAAGAGCGCAATCAAGACAACCAAGGGAATCAAGGCAGCAATCAGAATCACTTTGCTACACTCAACCAGTTCCTTGCTAACGGGCCAAAGACTTTCAGCAATTGTGTTGAGGCAACCGATGCTGATGACTGGCTTGTGGATCTGTGCAAGCATTTCGAGTGCAGTAACGTCAGGCTTGAGGACTTTGTTAAGTTCGCTTCCTTCCAACTCAAAGATCAAGTTGCAGAATGGTTCCAGCAGTACAAGGATTCCAGAGGTGGACGTGTTATCACTTGGGATGATTTCTGTCGAGATTTCCGAGCTCATCATATTCCCCAGAGCGTGGTTGAAAGCAAGCGTGAGGAATTCCGCAACCTGAAGCAAGGCTCTTTGTCTGTCTATGACTACAACAAATTGTTCCAGAAGCTCGCCCGCTTTGCCAAGCAGGACGTCCCTGATGAGAAGAGCATGATATACCAGTTCAGGGGTGGTCTCAGAGAAGAAATTCAGCTAGCTCTTGTTCTCTTCGAGCCCTTGAGATACGATGAGTTCTACAACATGGCACTGAAGCAAGAGGCTGCTCAGTTGAGGTGTGATGCTTCCAAGAAGCGAGCCAGAGATGTTACTCCTTCTTCCTCTACTCAAGTGGCCAAGCAGCAGAAGTATTGGCTTCCTCCTCCTCCGTTCCGTCAGCCGTATCAGCAGAAGAGCAAAGGTGGCAGTGGTTCTTCCCACCCACCCAACCCTGGCTTCCAGAACAAGACTTCGTCTCAAGCTCCAAGATCGAGTGCTCCGTATCACCGTCCGCTTTCAAAGGTCACGTGCAACAAGTGCCAACAGAAGGGTCACTATGCCAACAAATGTTTCAACCAGAGGCGTCTTCCTCCTCCTCCTCCTGTCAGATCGGCAAGTACAGCTGTGGTCAAGCATAACCCCAAGTCCGCCAAGGTCAACTTGATGAACGCAGCTCAGGCAGAGGACTCTTCAGATGTCATCATGGGTAACCTTCCTGTTAATGATATTCCTGCAAAAGTTCTTTTTGACACGGGTGCATCGCATTGTTTCATCTCGAGGCCATTTGTTTCTAAGCATGAGTTGCTTTTACAAGATTTGCCTAGACGGTTATCTGTTGTTTCTCCGGGTAAATTCATGAATGCAAGCGCTATTGCCCCAGATGTCACTATCACATTGGGCGACTACAAGTTTCTCTCTTCTCTGGTGGTTCTTGGTAACTCGGATATTGATCTTATTCTCGGGATGGATTGGCTTACTAAGCACAAGGCGCATCTTGATTGTGCTGCCAGGCAGATTCAATTGACTCATTCGTCTAAGGATGTAATTGTATTTGCCGCTCGTGATGATACCATCCGTGTGTTTTCTCTCAATGAGAAGGGTGAATTGGATGCCATCTCGCAAATTCCAGTCGTTTGCGAATATCAAGACGTCTTTCCAGAAGAGCTTCCAGGAATGCCTCCGCACCGGCCAGTTGAATTCGTTATTGAGCCTGGCACGGAACCTGTGTGCAAACGTCCTTACAAGCTCAGACCTGAAGAGTTGAAGGAGCCGAAGAAGCAACTCGATATTCAAGAGAAAATGGGTCTAATTCGGCCTAGTTCTTCTCCGTGGGGTTGTGGTGTTCTTTTTGTGAAGAAGAAGGATGGAACGGACCGACTTTGTGTTGATTACCGTCCATTGAACAAGAAGACCATCAAGAACAAATACCCACTTCCCAACATCAATGAGCTGTTCAAACAACTCAAAGGTGTCCAAGTATTCTCCAAGCTTGATCTCCGTATGGGTTATCATCAGATTCGAATCCGTGAGGAAGATATTCCCAAGACGGCTTTCAGGACAAGCTTTGGTTCATATGAATACACTGTCATGTCTTTTGGCCTCGTCAACGCTCCTCCGACGTTCTCTCGCATGATGAACTTCATCTTTAACGCCTACACCAATGACTTCGTTTTGGTCTATCTCGATGACATTATCGTTTTCTCCAAGAACAAGGAAGATCATGCCAAGCACTTGCGTTTGGTACTCGATAAGTTGAGGGAACATCAGTTCTACGCCAAGTTCTCCAAGTGTGAATTTTGGCTCGATGAGGTTCTTTATCTTGGTCATATCATCTCTGCCAAAGGTATTGCCGTGAATCCTAAGAAGGTGTCTGCAATTGTGAATTGGGAACCTCCTCAGAACGTGAAGCAACTCCGTAGCTTCCTCGGTCTCGCAAGCTATTGCCGAAGATTCGTTGAAAACTTTTCTAAGATCGCGAAGCCTCTCTCTAATCTTCTTCAGAAGCACGTCAAGTACGTTTGGTCACCGGAGTGTGACATTGCTTTCAACACTTTGAAAGAGAAATTGATCACTGCTCCAGTTCTGACTCAGCCTGATGAATCCAAGCCGTACGAGGTCTTTTGTGATGCCTCTCTCCAAGGTCTTGGCGCAGTCTTGATGCAAGAGAAGAAAGTTGTTGCTTATACCTCTCGCCAGTTGAAGCCTAATGAGAAGAACTACCCCACTCATGATCTCAAGTTGGCGGTAGTTGTGCATGCTCTTTTGACTTGGAGACATCTTCTATTGGGAAGAAAAGTGGACATTTTCACTGATCACAAGAGTCTCAGTACATCTTCACTCAGCCTAATCTCAACCTCAGGCAAACTCGATGGGTCGAAATGATTCAAGAGTATAACCCGAGTATTGAGTATACTCCAGGCAAGGCCAATGTGATTGCTGACGCATTGAGCAAGAAAGCTTATTGCAACAGTCTGATTCTTAAGCCTTATCAACCCGAGCTTTGTGAAGCTTTCCGCAAACTTAATCTGCAAGTTGTTCCTCAAGGTTTCCTCGCCAACCTTCAAGTATCTCCTACCTTGGAAGACCAGATTCGCCAAGCCCAGCTTCTTGATGCTATGGTGAAAAAGGTGAAGATTGGGATTGCCAAGAGTCAGTCCAAGTACAAGTGCTACCGCCTTGATGACAAGGATACTCTCTTCTTCGAAGATCGTATTGTTGTACCCAAAGGTGACCTCCGTAAAGTGATCTTGAACGAGGCCCACAATTCTCTCCTCTCCATCCACCCTGGGAGCACGAAGATGTATCAGGACCTTAAGCAAGCTTACTGGTGGACTCGAATGAAGCGCGAGATCGCTCAGTTTGTGAATGAATGTGATGTCTGCACAAGAGTGAAGGCAGAACACGAAAGGCCAGCTGGACTCCTCCAACCTCTTGCCATTCCAGAATGGAAGTTTGACCACATTGAAATGGACTTCGTGACTGGGTTTCCAAAGTCCAAGCGTGGCAATGATGCTATATTCGTTGTCATCGACAAATTCACCAAAGTGGCTCACTTTCTGCCTATCAAAGAGTCGATCACTATAACTCAATTGGTGGAACTCTATACCTCTCGTATTGTCTCTCCGCATGGTATTCCTCAGGTGATCTCTTCGGACTGTGGCAACATCTTTACATCCAAGTTTTGGGATTCTTTTCAGAAGGCCATGGGCACCAACATCCGCTTCAGCACAACTTTCCATCCTCAAACTAGCGGTCAAGTCGAGCGTGTCAACCAGATTCTTGAAGATATGCTCAGGGCTTGTGTGATCTCCTTCGGCATGAAGTGGGAGGATTGTCTTCCTTATGCTGAATTCTCCTACAACAATAGTTTTCAAGCAAGTTCGGGCAAGGCCCCATTTGAAATTCTGTATGGCAGGAAGTGCCGTACCCCTCTCAACTGGTTTGAAACCGGTGAACGTCAGCTTTTGGGTAATGACTTAATCACAGAGGCAGAAGAAATGTGCAAAGTCATTCGTGATAACCTCAAAGCAGCCCAATCCCGTCAGAAGAGCTACTATGATAGTAAGCACCGTGATTTGGCTTTCGAGATCGGAGATCATGTTTACCTCCGCGTCTCTCCTATGAAAGGTACTCGTCGCTTCGGTATCAAAGGGAAGCTTGCCCCTAGATACGTGCGACCTTTCAAGATTGTCAGCAAGAGAGGCGACCTCGCCTATCAACTCGAGCTTCCTTCAAACTTTGCAAATGTTCATGACGTCTTCCATGTCTCTCAGCTTCGAAAGTGCTTCAAGACTCCTGACCGCACCGTCAACTTCGAGGACTTTGAGCTCCAAGAAGATCTCTCTTATCGTGAGCACCCAGTTGCTATTCTTGAAGAGACTGAACGCAAGACTCGCAACAAGTCAATCAAATTTCTCAAAGTCAAGTGGTCACACCATTCCGACCGTGAAGCTACCTGGGAACACGAGGATCACCTCCGTTCTGGATACCCGGCGTTCTTTCAGTCCTAGATCTCGGGACGAGATCCTTTCGTAGTGGTGGAGTGTTGTAACACCCCGGATGTAACTTTCCCAATTTGTACTCCAACTCTTGCCGTTTCCGGCGTTAAGTTATTTTATTTTCTCGGGTTCGGGTCTTTGTCTCTGTGTGTTGGTATCGTTGTCATGCATCTCATATCATGTCATCATGTGCATTGCATTTGCATACGTGTTCGTCTCATGCATTCAAGCTTTTTCCCTGTTGTCCATTTTGCATTCCGGCGTTTCGTTCTCCTCCGGTGGTCATTTCTACCTTTCTTTCGTGTGTGGGGATTAAACATTTCCGGATTGGACCGAGACTTGCCATGCGGCCTTGGTTTACTACCGGTAGACCGCCTGTCAAGTTTCGTATCATTTGGACTTCGTTCGATACTCCAACGGTTAACCGAGGGACCGAAAAGGCCTCGTGTGTGTTGCAGCCCAACGCCCCTCCAATTTGGCCCAAAACCCACCTAACTATGCTCCATGATCTAGAGCGTTTGATCACGATCGCGTGGCCGAAAACCGCACCTCATTTGGACTCTCCTAGCTCCCTCTACCTCTATTTAAAGACCCCTTCCCCGAAATCCCGGATCCCCTCCTCCTCAAACCCTAGATCCACCCTTACCGCGCCCGCCGGACATATTGCCACCGAGGGACGTGTCCGTTACCGCCGTCCGCCGTCACGTGGCGCCCCGGGATTCGTCCTCCCGGGCGCCCACATCTCCGCGCCTCCCCGCCGCCCGGCCCGCCGAGGCCCGTAGCGGGCCCCCACGGGCCCAGTCACCGCCGCCCGCACCCGCATCGCCCCGCCGCCTTCTTCTCCCGAGCCGGCGCCGCGCAGTCGCCTCGCCTCCTTATCGCCGGCCGCACCACGCCGCCCCGCCTCCTCGTCAACGCCGGCCCCGCGCCGCCGAGCCGCCGCCCGGCCGCCACCGCCATCACCACCGCCGCCTCGCCGCTCCACCGCCTCCGGCCGGCCCTCTCTCCTTCCTCCGGCGAGGTCTCGTCGCCGGTGAGCTTCGGATCCGGCCGGCTACAGTGCCCCGACCCCACCTTGATTTCCGCACCGGGTCAAACCCTAGATCTCGGGGTGATTTTTTTCGTCTAAGTCCCGGAGATTCTCAGATTCAAGTGCCCCTGTTCATGGCCCCGTAACTTTGCATCCGTAGCTCCGATTCATGCATATAGGATATCAAAATGTTCATCTCAGAGAGTACATAATTTCATTCTATTGCATCATTTTCATTTGAGTTCATCTTGTTGCCTGAAATGCTGTTAGAAGAGGGCTACTTGAGTTAATTGTCAGATCTGCTACTCCATTTAGCTTTTTGTCATTTTTGCCATGATTAATGTGTGCTTGATATGCCCTTATGTTCTACATATGTTTTGTTAAGGGTTTTGTCATCTTTCGAGAGGTGCAACCCATGTATTTTGTGATGTGTTTGGTGACTAGTGCAAGCTTGCAAAGTGGTGCACTTGCTAATTCTGTTTTCAGGGACTTAGTAATTCCACCAAGTCCTTGAGCTGTTTATCTCATATGGCCATATGTTCATGTTGTTTCTTAGTGATCCGTGCCTCTTTTGAGGATGATCAGTAAGGATGTTTTGTTAATATTGTAGTGCTCTATCCATACATGTCTTTGTTTGCAATTATGGAGCACCCTAGCTTGAGTCAATCGAGCTCTACTTTTGCTACTTTGTGAATCTGGGCAGATTGTCAACTTGTTTGCAATTTTGCCGATGATGTTGTGGTTGATCCGTGCATGCTATGCTATTGTTCTTGCCATGTCTAGCTTGCACTTTGTGCCTTCTTGATGGATGTATGCTTGTCTTGTCATGACTTGCACCGTAGTGAGTGCATCGAGGTCGTAAACATGCCTACTTGAGTTATGTTTCAGCATGTGCCAGTTTTTCACTAAGTCTGAAAACTGATTATGTTTTTGCCATGTTCACATGCTTGCAATTGTATTTTCTGATCCCTTTTGGCTCAAGGTCACTAAGGGACTTTTGTTAAGCTCTTTGAGTATCTCCATGCCATGCTTTACTTTGCCATGTTCAGGTCCTGTAGCATGTAGTTTTGTTGCTCCGAAGAGCGCTACCTGATCTGAAATTCCAGACAAGTGTTAATTTCACTAAGTCTGAAATCTGTTTGTCATATGCATTTTTGCCATGCTTGTTTGGACCTGTTAATGGATGAATTGGCCGTAGCTCAGTGCTAGACTTTTGTTAAGAATCTTGAATGCATCCCTGCAATGTATTTTGTTGTCATGTTTGGGTGCTGTAGCATGTTCATATCATTGCATTTAGATGCCTACTTGCTGTAAATCGCAGACCGGTGTCATTTTTGAATCGCTTGCCATTTCCAAACCGTAACTCCGATTCCGGCGTACTTTATATCGTTTTCAAGCGATTTCATCTCATCTTTCCAGTGGAACACTTGGATTTCCAAGTTGAGGCCAGGTTCTTGCATTTCCTGTCATATCTTGCATATGCATCCCGCATCGCATCTCGCATAGCATATCATCTTTGCATCGTGTTGTTTGAGTTTGCACGTGGTTGATTGTGTCCTTGTTGCTTGTTTGTCTTGTTTGGGTAGAGCCGGGAGACGAGTTCGCTAACGAGGAGCCCGTTGAGTTTGCTTTTGAGGATCCAGTCAACTCTGACAACTGTGCAGGCAAGATGATCATACCCTCGAAATCACTACTATCTTTGCTATGCTAGTTCGCTCGCTCTTTTGCTATGCCATTGCTACGATGCCTACCACTTGCTTTCAAGCCTCCCAAATTTCCATGTCAAACCTCTAACCCCCCATGTCCTAGCAAACCGTTGATTGGCTATGTTACCGCTTTGCTCAGCCCCTCTTATAGTGTTGCTAGTTGCAGGTGAAGATTGGAGGCCGTTCCTTGTTGGAACATTTATTTACTTGTTGGGATATCATTATATTATCTTGTTATCTTAATGCATCTATATACTTGGTAAAGGGTGGAAGGCTCAGCCTCTCGCCTAGTGTTTTGTTCCACTCTTGCCGCCCTAGTTTCCGTCATATCGGTGTTATGTTCCCGGATTTTGCGTTCCTTACGCGGTTGGGTTATAATGGGAACCCCTTGATAGTTCGCCTTGATTAAAGATTTTCCAGCAATGCCCAACCTTGGTCTTACCATTTGCCACCTAGCCTCTTTTTCCCTTGGGTTTCCGGAGCCCTAGGGTCATCTTATTTTAACCCCCCCGGGCCAGTGCTCCTCTGAGTGTTGGTCCCACCGAGCGATGTCCGGGGCTACCAGGGGCAACTCTGGGCTGGCCTACCCGACGTCTGGCTCATCTGAGTGTGCCCTGAGAACGAGATATGTGCAGCTCCTATCGGGATTTGTCGGCACATTCGGGCGGTGTTGCTGGTCTTGTTTTAACCTGTCGAAGTGTCTTGAAGAACCGAGATACCGAGTCTGATCGGAACGTCTTGGGAGGAGGTCTATTCCTTCATTGACCGTGAGAGCTTGTCATGGGCTAAGTTGGGACTCCCCTGCAGGGATTTGAACTTTCGAAAGCCGTGCCCGCGGTTATGGGCAGATGGGAATTTGTTAATGTCCGGTTGTAGATAATTTGAACCTTAATTAATTAAAATGAATCAACTAAGTGTGTTACCGTGATGGCCTCTTCTCGGCGGAGTCCGGGAAGTGGACACGGTGTTGGAGTTATGTTTGCGCAGGTTGCTCTCTAGTTTATCGCTCGCGCTTTGCCTCCTCTTCTCGCTCTCTTTTGCGAATAAGGTAGCCACCATATATGCTAGTCGCTTGCTGCAGCTCCACACATATTTATCTTGCCATACCTATAAGCTTAAATAGTCTTGATCGCGAGGGTGCGAGATTGCTGAGTCCCTGTGGCTCACAGATTACTATTACACCAGATGCAGGGCCTGATGATTCCGCTCCCGGTGACGCGCTTGGGCTCAAGTGGGAGTTCGACGAAGACTCTCATTGTTACTATGTTTCCTTTCCTGATGATCAGTAGTGGAGCCCAGTTGGGGATGATCGGGACCGTGTCGCATGTTGGGTTATCTTTTATTTTGGCATCGTAGTCAGGCCATGAGTGTTTTGATGATGTAATGTTATTTATGTACTTGATTGACGTGGAGAGTGTAAGCCAACTATGTTATCCCCCTTTATTATTTATATTACATGGGATGTTGTGAAGATTGCCTAACTTGCGACATATGCCTTCAATGCGATTATGCCTCTAAGGCGTGCCTCGACACATGGGAGATATAGTCGCATCGAGGGTGTTACACTTAGACCTCGCTTGTCCTCAAGCGAAAAACCGACATCGAAGAACATGTTCACATGCTTAGAGAGAGAGAGAGGTGTCGAATAAACCAAAATACGGACATGGAAGCATCATGTACATTATTATAACAGCAACAAACTTTATCATAGAACTTTTTACCACATAACTTTTATCATAAACTTCTCATGAACAAGTAACAATTCATCACAACATCGAAGTATAAAGCATAAACTCTATTGAAAGCCAACAAACTATGTTCTCGGTCAACTTTGCAACTACAATTCATCATCTTTTTAGGAAGGGTCACGTATCAGAGCCTTATGGTAAGTCCACATACTCAACCATCATATAGTATTCTATGATTGCTAACACTCATTGCATACCCATGAGCAAAAAAATTCAACCAAACACATAGGAAGATATGAGCTTATAGTTTTGCCTCCCAGTGTATTCACCTCAAGGGTGATGTCAATAATAATAACTCATGCTCACCCATATCCAACTGGATATATGTGCCTAGATCTTTCCTCACCACATGATGCTTGCAAAAGAGAAAAATAAAAAAGGAATAGGGAAGAATACTTTGACTCTTGCATAAAAGTAAATACATGAAAGTAAAAGATAGGCCCTTCGCAGAGGGAAGTAGAGGTTGTCATGCGCTATTTGGTTTGTATGCTCAATCTCTTAGTGCAAAAGAACGTCATGTTGTATTGCCCCTTATGATAGCAACCTTTATTATGCAGTCTGTCACCTTTATTATTTTTTCATCACAAGTTCATACAACGCTCAATTTTCTCTTACACAAAATGATCCAACACATTTCGAAGCAATTTTTATTGCCTTATTGCACCAATGACAACTTACTTGAAGGATCTTACTCAATCCATAGGTAGGTATGGTGGACTCTCAAAATATGATTTGGGTTTAAGGATTTTTGGATGCACAAGTAGTATCTCTACTTAGTGCGGAATTTTTGGCTAGCAAAGATAAGGGGAAAGCACCACATGTTAAAGGATCTGTGACAATATAACTTCTATGTGAATATGAACAAGCATAAATGATTACGTTCTCTTCCTTGTCCAACGTCAATAATTTTGGCATAAACTATTTTGATGGGGGCTCACAATCATAAAAGATGTCCAAGATAGTGTATTTGCATGTGAATCTGCTCTTCCCTTATTAATTCTTTCATGAATTACATCATTGACCAATGCTATGTTTGTCAATCTCCAATAAATTTTACTACTTATACTTTTCCTTATGTGATGTCATTACTTACCATAAGATTAGCATATGAGCTCCCTTTTTTCATTATTTCCTTTTTTTGATTGAATCATAAAAATAAAGAAAGCAATACTCAAACTAAACTTTATTAAATATCTCGCACACGATTACAAAGATAGATGGACCACTAAGCAAAAACACTCGAAAAGGATTGAACTAAACTTTTATCCAACTAATTCAAAAGATAATTAAAGATTGAACTAAGATAAATAAGAACAAAAAAGGTGGTGTGATACGATACTGGGGCACCTCCCCCAAGCTTGGCACAAGCCAAGGGGAGTGCCCATACCCGATACTCAAGTCTCCTTTGGTGGTGAAGAAGATGATGGTGATGGTGGTGATGAGGTAGTAGCTTCACACTTCCTCCTCAGCTTACGCTTGAGGAAGGAATTTTCCTCCCTCAAGTCATCAATCTCCTGCTCCAGCATCAATATATTTTTGCATAATTCTTGCTTGTTTTCCTACAGAAGATGGAAAGGGATAAACTGGATCTTGGGTTTCTTTTATTTATTGGGGAGACTTGACTTCTTGAATTCCACGTGCATGTCCCCCGGCTGGGCACAACCCATGAGGGTGTGCCTGGCCCTCCTCGGTTGCTTTCTAGGTTGTTTATTATTTTCCTAATTTTGTAATATTCCAAAACTGAAAAAAATATTTTTGTGGTTTTTTCGGAGTCTGTTTACTTACCGTATCACGTACCTCCTTTTATTCACGATTCTGGAGTGTTCCGGAAGGTTTCTTTTATGTGTTCCTCCGCTGTCATAGTTTGGATAATATTGCTTTCAACATTAATAGGCGTACTTGAGATATAGTGTTTGATTCTTTGCCCATTGACAACCTTCGGGTTAGTACCTTCGACATTATTTATTTTGATAGCTGTAGAGCGATAGACTTCTTCAATAATATATGGTCCTTCCCATTTTGAGAGAAGTTTTCCTGCAAAGAATCTGAAACAAGAGTTGTACAAAAGAACATATTCTCCTAATTTAAATTCCCGCTTTTGGATTCTTTTATCATGCCATCTTTTAAATTTTTCTTTAAATAATTTGGCTCATAGTTTGGATAATATTGCTTTCAACATTAATAGGCATACCCGAGATATAGTGTTTGATTCTTTTCCCATTGACAACCTTCGGGTTAGTACCTTTGGCATTATTTATTTTGATAGCTCCAGAGCGATAGACTTCTTCGATAATATATGGTCCTTCCCATTTTGAGAGAAGTTTTCTTGCAAAGAATCTGAAACAAGAGTTGTACAAAAGAACATATTCTCCTAATTTAAATTCCCGCTTTTGGATTCTTTTATCATGCCATCTTTTAACCTTTTCTTTAAATAATTTGACATTTTAATAAGCTTGGGTTCTCCATTCATCTAGTGAGCTAATATCAAATAACCTCTTTTCACTTGCAAGTTTGAAATTATAGTTGAGTTCCTTTATTACCCAATATGCTTTATGTTCTAACTCAAGAGGCAAATGACAAGCTTTTCCATAAACCATCTTATAAGGAGACATACCCATAGGATTTTTATATGCGGCTCTGTAGGCCCAAAGTGCATCATCTAATTTCTTAGACCAATTCTTTCGGTACCTATTAGTTTTTTGTAAGATTAATTTTATTTCTCTATTGCTAAATTCAACTTCACCACTTGATTGTGGATGATAGGGTGATGCAATTCTATGGTTAACATCATATTTAGCAAGCATTTTACGGAAAACACCATGAATAAAGTGTAAACCACCGTTAGTCATTAAATATCTAGGGACTCCAAACCTTTGGAAATAACTTCCTTAAGCATTTTAATAGAGGTGTCGTGATCAACACTACTAGTTGGAATAGCTTCTACCCACTTAGTAATATAATTAACAACAACCAAAGTATGAGTATACCCATTAGAGGAAGGAAAAGGTCCCATATAATCAAAACCCCAAACATCAAATGGTTCAACAACAAGTGAATAATTCATAGGCATTTCTTGACGCTTACCAATATTACCAATTCTTTAACATTCATCACAAGATAAAACATACTTACGGGAATCCTTGAAGAGAGTAGGCCAGTAAAAACCAAATTGCAATACCTTATGAACAGTTCTATCTCCTGCATGATGTCCTCCATAAGTTGTGACATTTCTGGAGGATTTGTTCCTGTTCATGCTCAGACACACAACGTCTAATAATACCATCTACCTCTTCTTTATAGAGGTGTGGGTCATCCCAAAAATAATGTCTTAAATCATAGAAGATTTTTTTCTTTTGTTGGTATGTGAAACTAGGTGGTATATATTTAGCAACAATGTAATTAACATAGTCAGCATACCAAGGAGTGTTATGAGAGACATTTATTGCAGTTAGTTTTTCATCAAGAAAGCTATCATCAATAGGTAGTGGGCCATCAAGAACATTTTCTAACTTAGAAAAGTTATCGGCTATGGGGTTCTCAACTCCTTTTCTATTAGTAATATGTAAATCAAATTCTTGTAGCAAGAGAACCCACCTAATGAGTCTAGGTTTAGCATATTTCTTTTCCATAAGATATTTTATAGTAGCATGATCGGTGTGAACAGTTACTTTAGAATCAACAATATAAGATCTGAATTTATCACAAGCAAACACAACTGCTAAAAATTGTTTTTCGGTAGTAGCATAATTTCATTGAGCACTGTCTAGAGTTTTACTAGCATAATGGATAACATTTAATTTTTATCAACTCTTTGTCCTAGAACAACACCAACATCATAATCACTAGCATCACACATAATTTCAAAAGGCAAGTTCCAATTAGGTTGTTGTACTATAGGTGCAAAAGTTAAGGCTTCCTTTAGTGTTTCAAAGGCTTCTACACAATCATCATAAAAAACAAAGGGAACATCCTTTTGTAAAAGATTTGTAAGAGGCCTAGAAATTTTAGAGAAGTCTTTAATAAACCTCCTGCAGAAACCAGCATGACCAAGGAAACTACGTATACCTTTAATATCTTTAGGACATGACATTTTCTCAATTGCATTAACTTTAGCTTTATCCACCTCAATACCTCGTTCAGAAATTTTATGCCCCAAAACAATACCATCATTAACCATAAAGTGGCACTTCTCCCAATTCAAGACAAGATTAGTTTGCTCACATCTCTACAAAACTCGATCAAGGTTGCTTAAGCAATCATCAAAAGAAGTTACATAAACATGAATATCATCCATGAAAACCTCAACAATCTTTTCACAAAAATCAGAGAATATAGCAGTCATGCATCTTTGAAAGTTAGCAGGTGCATTGCATAAACTAAAAGGCATACATCTATAAGCATAAGTTCCAAAATGGCAAGTAAATGTGGTTTTCTCTTGATCATGTTGTGAAACCGGTATTTGAGAAAAACCAGAATATCCATCAAGGAAGCAAAAGTGTGTGTGTTTAGATAGTATTTCTAGCATTTGATCAATAAAAGGCAAAAGGTAATGATCTTTTCTAGTTTCTTTGTTTAATTTTCTAAAATCAATTACCATTCTATAGCTAGTGACAATTCTCTATGGAATGAGTTCATTTTTACCATTAGGCACAACAGTAATACCTCCCTTCTTAGGGACACAATGAACGGGACTTACCCATCTACTATCAGCTATGGGATAGATTGTACCTGCTTCAAGAAGCTATAATATTTCAGTTCTTACCACTTCTTTCATCCTAGGATTCAAACGTCATTGGTGATCAATAGCGGGTTTAGCATCAGGTTCCATATTAATCTTGTGCTGACATAGAGTGGGACTAATGCCCTTAAGATCATCAAGAGTATACCCAATAGCAGCTCGGTGCTTCTTCAGAATTTTCAATAATCTTTCTTCTTCATGTTCTGAAAGGTTAGCACTGACAATAATAGGATATATCCTTTTCTCATCAAGATAAGCATATTTCAAAGTGTCTGGCAATTGTTTTAATTCAAACACAAAATCACCCTTAGGTGGAGGAGGACCTCCTAGAGTTTCAATAGGCAAATTGTGTTTGAGCAGAGGTCGTTGTTCAAAGAAAATTTTATCTATTTCATTTATTTCATGCATATGCATATCATTTTGATGGTCTAACAAATATTGTTCTAGTGGATCAGTAGGAGGCACGGCGATAGAAGCAAGACCAATTATTTCACCCGTACTAGGTAATTCTTTCTTATGATATTTTCTACTAAACTTAGAAAAAATAAACTCATGAGACTCATCCCCAAAACTAACATCGATGGGTCATTTCTCACAATCTATTTTACATTAACGGTGTTAAAGAAAGGTCTACCAAAAATAATGGGACGTAAGTCATCTTACGGGGAACCAAGAACTAGAAAATCAGTAGGGTATTCTACTTTCCCACACAAGACTTCAACATCTCTAACAATCCCAAGTTGTGTGATGGCGTCTCTATTAGCAAGTTTAATAGTAACATCTATGTCTTCTATTTGAGCGGGTGCTATATCATCCATAATTTCTTGATATAAGGTAAAATGAATAGCACTCATGCTAGCACCTATGTCACATAAACCATGATAACAGTGATCTCATATTTTGAAGACAACATGCATGCCAACAACATGTCTATGTTTATCTTTTTCATCGGGTTTGGCAATTATGGAAACTACATCACAGAAGTAAATAACATGCCCATCAATATTCTCTACCAAGAGATCTTTAACCATAGCAACACTAGGTTCTACTTTGATTTGTTCTGAAGGTCTAGGTGCTTTGATATTACTTTTGCGGACCACAGTTGAAACCTTAGCATGTTCCTTTATCCTAACAGGGAAAGGTGGGGTTTCAATATAAGCAGTGGAATCAACTGGATCAACATTGTAAATGATAGTTTCTTCTTTAGCTATTACTGGTTCTTTAATTTCTTCTTTAATAGGTGGATGATAGTTAAACCACTTCTCCTTACGAAGGTCAACATGAGTAGCAAATGGTTCACAGAAAGAGGCTCCTATCTCAGAGTCAAGTCCATATTTAGTGCTAAACTTGTGAAAAGCATCGGCATTCATAAAAGATTTAACACAATCAAACTTAAGCTTAATACCTAAATCTTTACCTTCATCGAGTCTCCAATCTTCAGAGTTGCGTTTAATTCTTTCTAAAAGATCCCACCTGAATTCAATTGCCTTCTTCATAAAAGAACCAGTACAAGAAGTATCGAGCATGGATTGATCATCACGAGAAAGCCGAGCATAAAAATTCCGAATGATAGTTTCTCTTGAGAGCTCATGATTGGGGCATGAATATAACATTGACTTAAGCCTCCCCCAAGCTAGAGCGATACCTTCTCCTTCATGAGGCCAATATATATAATATATATAATTTCGATCATGATGAACTAGATGCATAGGATAAAACATTTGGTGGAATTCCAATTTCAATTGATTCCAGTTCCAAGATCCAATATCATCGCACAGACTATACCATGCCAATGCTTTTCCCTTCAAAGATAAAGGGAAAACCTTCTTCTTAAGGCCTGTTCGGAATTCCACCAGCTACACGAAATTCCAGGAGCTGTGGAGTGAGGAAATAACCGCTCTGCAGTTTTCAACTGCAACTCCACCAACTCCGGGAGTGGAGTTGAGGAGTGGAGGTTATCCGAATAGGGCTTTAGCTTCATCTCCGGGTAAACCTGCAAGCTTAAGTAATCCACGAAGTTTATCTACATATATAAAGTGCATATCAGGATGTTCAGTTCCATCTCCTGCATAAGGATTAGCTAGCAGTTGTTCTATCATACCCGAAGGAATTTCATAACCAATATTTTCAGTAGGTGCAGTAGGTTGAGGGGAAACTAATTGTGGTTCCGGTCAAGGTGAAGATACCCCGAACAAACCCCTCAAAGGATTGTTCTCCATAGTAGCAAGTGACAATAAATTTTAGCACGTATATAAAATTTTCCTTACCAATTTCCACTTACTAAGAGCGCTTCACTCCCTGGTAACAGCGCCATAAAAGAGTCTTGATGACCCACAAGTATAGGGGATCAATCGTAGTCCTTTCGATAAGTAAGGGTGTCGAACCCAACATGGAGCAGAAGGAAATGACAAGTGGTTTTTAGCAAGGTAATTTCTGCAAGCACCGAAATTGTCGGTAACAGATAGTTTGATAGCAAGGTAATTTGTAACGAGAAAGTAATGGTAATGGTAAGTAAAGTGCAGAAAGGTAGCCCAATCCTTTTGTGGCAAAGGACATGCCAAAACGGTTTATTATAATAAGCAAAGCGTTCTTGAGGGTACTCGGGAATTTCATCTAGTCACTTTCATCATGTTGATTCGATTCGTGTTCTCTACTTTGATAATTTGATATGTGGGTAGATCAGTGTTTAGGTGATGTTCTTACTTGAACAAACCTCTTACTTATGATTAACCCCCTCGCAAGCATCCGCAACTATCAGAAAAATATTAAGATAAAATCTAACCATAACATTAAACTTTTGGATCCAAATCGGTCCCTTACAAAGTAGCGCATAAACTAGGGTTTAAGATTCTGTCACTCTAGCAACCCATCATCTAATAACTACTCCACAATGCATTCCTTTGGGGCCCAAATATGGTGAAGTGCCATGTAGTCAACGTTCACATGATACCACTAAGGGAATCAAAACATACATATCATCAAAATATCAAACACATATCAAGTTCACATGATTACTTGCCCAAGTTCCGCCTTTGAGATGGCGACGCTCCGTCTCGAAAGTCCTCTCTTTATTTTTTCTAGGACAAAATGACTTATATACCAGAAGAGGGGCACATGAGGTGGGCCGAGGAGGGCACAACCCACCAGGGCGCGCCTGGGCTCCCTGGTGCGCCCAGGTGGGTTGTGCCCACCTGGTGGGCCCCCTCTGGTAGTTATTTGCTCCAATATTCCTAATATATTCCAAACAATTCTTCGTAAGTTTTCAGCTCATTTGGAGATGTGTAGAATAGGTAACTCTGATGTAGCTTTTTCAGGTCCAGAATTCCAGCTGCAAGCATTCTTCCTCCTTGTATAAACCTTGCATATTATGAGAGAAAAGGCATTAGAATTACCCCCAAAAGCATTATTATGCATAAAAACATAGTAAATAACAGTAGGTAAAGATGATACAAAATGGACGTATCAACATACCATCCACAAACCGACGGCCAAGCGGAGGTCACAAACCGGATGCTATCTACTCTCCTACGCGTGTTAATCAAGAAGAACATCAAGGAGTGGGAGTTCTTAACTATCGGCGAGTACGCCTACAATCGAGAAAGACATTCGACTACCGGCAAGTCCACCTTCGAGGTCGTCTACTATTTCAACCCGTTATCCCCATTGGACATTCTACCGCTACCACTACAAGAGCGCATCAACTTGGACGCGAGTGCACGAGCAAGTTATCTCAAGAAGGTGCAGGAAGATACAAGACAATCAAATCGAGCACCAAGTACATGCCTCACGACCAAGATCAATATCAACAAGCACCCCATGACAACCAACATTGGAGATCTTGTGTGGCTACACCTTCACAAGGACCGCTTCCCGACGAACACAAGTCCAAGCTACTACCTCGAGCCGAAGGACCCTTCAAGTTGATCACACGCTACAACAACAATGCCTACAAGATCGATATACCGCACGACAAGTACAACGTGAGCAATATATTCAACGTCAAGGATCTCTCCCTACCATGGTGATGAGGTTTTCAATTCGAGGTCGGATATTTCCCAAGGGGGGAGATGATGTGGAGCATCCTATGGTCATCCCCATGGACCTACCTACGTATCTGATACGTCTCCAACGTATCTATAATTTATGAAGTATTCATGCCATGTTTACAACAATTTTATATGGTTTTGGTATGATTTGGATGGAACTAACCCAGACTGACGCTGTTTTCAGCAGAACTACCGTGGTGTTGTTTTTTGTGCAGAAATAAAAGTTCTCCAAATGCAAAGAAATTTTTTGGAACAAAAGAGGTACTAGAAGCTTCGTGGGATGGCCAAAAGAGCCACAAGGTGGGCACAACCCACTAGGGTGCGCCAGAGGGGCCTGGCTTGCCCCGGTGTGTTGTGGTCACCTCGAGGCCCATCTTCGCGTGATTCCAACGCCAAAAAATCCTATAAATAGAGAAACTATCAGAAATAACCCCAGATCAGAAGTTCCACCGCCGCAAGCCTCTATAGCCATGAAAAACCAATCTAGACCCCGTTCTAGCACCCTACCGGAGGGGGAAATCATCACCGGTGGCCATCTTCATCATCCCGGCGGCCACCATGATGAGGAGGGAGTAGTCCGCCCTCGGGGTTGAGGGTCTATACTAGTAGCTATGTGTTAAATCTCTCTCTCTCTCTCTCTCTCTCTCTCTCTCGTGATCTTGAGATGTCACGATTTTGATGTATCGCGGGCTTTGTTAATATAGTTGGATCATATGGTGTCTTCCCCTCTCTATCTTGTTGTGAATTGAGTTTTCCCTTTGAGATTTTGTTCTTATCGGATTGAATACTTTTATGGATTTGAGAACACTTTATGTATGTCTTGCTATGAATACCTGAAAGGGCATTTCCCTACTTTATGTTTTGGATGATGATGACAACCCTTTGTGGTCTAATCGTGTGCTATATGTTTCAGGTTCTCGATGCTTAGGCTTACATCAGATTGCTATTGCCTCTCAAAGGAAAAGATCAAAGACGTGTCCTCTACGCTTTTATTTTCTTTGGTCATAGAGTACCTGTACTATCAAGAGGGAATCCTCATTAGGAAGCTTTGGGGGAATCAGTTCACGTACACTTTTCTCACCCTCTCTTTGCCTTCCTCAGGTGTGTGTGTGAGAGAGAGAGTTTTCCTTGCCTCTTCCCCTCTTTCCTGCTCACTGTTTCTGCCCAGCGGTTGTACCGCTCTTTGGAGCGGTTGTACCGCTGGGTCTTGTCGCTCACCAGCTTTGCTCGAGCGGTTGTACCGCTGCCTCCAGGCGGTGGTGCCGCCACCATGCTCTGCAACAGCTAGGGCGGTGGTTCCATCCATGCACCGCTCAAGTACCGCTCTCGCTTCTGGTTTGATGCGGTTCTTGGGCGGTAGTGGCCCGGTTGGTCCGGTCATTCCACGATGACCGGTACCACCGGTGGTCCGAGCGGTTCTTCTGCTCAGAACTTAGCCGCCCAAGAGCTTAAGGCCATGCGGTTGTTCCGGCCAGGCACCGCCCAAGTACGGGTCAAGCTCCTGTTTTGATGCGGTGGTTGTGCGGTAGCCAGGCGGTTAGTCCGGTTATTTTTCTTAGCCGGTACTACCGCCCGCCTGTCCGGTTGTACCGCTTGGTAGGGTTCTGCAGTTACACCGTGAGTCCCGGTTGTACCGGGATGAGGACCGGTTGTACCGCTGCAGTGCAAAAAACGCAGTAACGGTTGGAAATGTGGGTGACTATTTAAGGGAGCTTCTCCCACCTACCAGTCCTACCTTTTGACCTCTCTCACTCCACCATTGATGCCCTTCAAGCTCTCTTGCCCGATCTCTCTCTCTAGCCACTCAAACTTGTTGATTTGCTAGGGATTGAAGGAGGAGACCTAGATCTACACTTCCACCAAAGGATATTTGCTTCCCCCATACTTTCTTGTGTGGATTTTGTTACTCTTGGGTGTTTGAGCACCCTAGACGGTTGAGGTCACCTCGGAGCCATATTCCATTGTGGTGAAGCTTCGTGGTTTTGTTGGGAGCCTCCAATTAAGTTGTGGAGAGAGCCCCAACCTTGTTTGTAAAGGTTCGGTCGCCGCCTTCAAGGGCACCAATAGTGGAATCATGGCATCTCGCATTGTGTGAGGGCGTGAGGAGAATACGGTGGCCCTAGTGGCTTCTTGGGGAGCATTGTGCCTCCACACCGCTCCAACGGAGACGTACTTCCTCTCAAAGGGAAGGAACTTCGGCAACACATCCTCTTCTCCACCGTCTCCACTCTTGGTTATCTCGTGCCTTTATTTGAGCAAGCTTACTTGTTTCATATCTCTTGCTTGCTTGTGTACCTATCCTAGTTGCATCATATAGGTTGCTCACCTAGTTGCATATCTAGACAACCTACTTTGATGCAAAGTTTAAATTGTTAAAGAAAAGCTAAAAATTGTTAGTTGCCTATTCACCTCCCCTCTAGTCAACCATATCGATCCTTTGAATTGGTATCAGAGCCTCGTCTCTTTATTAAGGACTTTACCGTCCAAAGAGTATGGTTGATACCGTAGACGGTGTGGAGGAACACTCCGGTGTGAATCCGATCTCGTCTACGGGAGATGGGGGAACTCCGGTCTCTCGTGAGGAGTTCAATGTGGCCTTGGAGACATTGAAAACCTCCATGACGACCGAAGTCGAAAGCATGTTTACTAAATTTCTTGAGGGGCTTAAACTATCCACCGCATCGTTGAAAGTGGGTGATCCCGCCAACAAAATGACGGATGCTATCCCCGACAAGGGGGAAGATAGTAGTGAAAAGGCTCCTTCTAGTGACAAGAATGGCACCGGCATCTTTGCCCATGTGGAACCACCACTTGTTTATGGTGGACCGGTTCCTTCCACTCATTTGAATCATGTCGGTCCTCCCCCTAAGATTGTGAAAAATGAGGATTTTGATTCTTGGGTTTACCGCTTTAAACGTCATTTAAATCATGTGAACACTAACCTTTGGAGAATCATTGAAGAAGGTTTCTATCCACATGATCCAAGCAACTTCACTCCTCGAGAAGCCACGGACAATCAATTCAATGAGAATGCTCTCTTCATCATTCAAGATGCAATTCCACCCGAAGACCTACCTCATCTTCGTCCTTTCGCCTTGGCCAAAGATGCATGGCATTGTGTCGTGTCTCTCTACCGGGGAAGCGCAAGCATTCAACGCTCCAACTATGAAGTGGTACAAGATGAGGCCGATGAGTTTGCAATGAAGGAAGATGAAGAACCGCGTGAGCTCTATCGGAGAGTAACCAAACTCGCGGTCTCACTACGAGATCACGGGAGCAAGGACACGGATGACAATTGGATCAAGCGCAAATTCCTCAAGGCAATGATGCCCTATCACAAGGCCATGTCCTCCGTCATTCGTCAAAGACCGGACTTCCACACTTTGACCTCAAGCGAAGTGTTGGATGAGTTTGTGGCCATGAACATTTTGGACAAGACCGCCGACAATGCGGTGCTCCGTTCTCAACGGGCAAAGAAGCCTAACCTTGTATTGAAGGCCAAGCTCATCGTGGAAGACAAAGAAGAGGAAGAAGAGGAGAGCAACCCCGAAGATACGAAGTATGCATATCATGAACACATGGCACTTGCTTCAAGGCAATTTTGGAGCAAGAAAAACTCGAGGCCAAACTTTAGCAAAAACAACTCGAGTGGTACAAGGGGCAAGCAACGTGTAAGGACTTGCTACAATTGCGGAAACGTGAGTCATTTCATTGCGGAATGCCCGTATGAGAAGAGGGAAGACAATGGTGGCAAGCTCATCCGAAAGGACAAGGCCAAGTCGTTCCCCAACAAGAACAACTTCTCCAAGAAGACTCCTCCCAAGGCCTTGGTTGTGCAAGGAGAGTACAATGAGGATCATGACGATGATGAATATGATGAGTCGGTTGCTATGGCCTCCGTTGCCATTGCAACAACGTCACGGGTGTCTCTCTTTGACTCACCCAACGAGAGCATCACCGCCAAGTGCCTCATGGCTAAAGCCACCAACAAGGTAACCTCCAACATCAAAACTACCATCATTAATCATCCTTCCCCGACGGATTGCATTAATGAACTTGAGGGAGCTAATGTGGAGGCTAACGAGTTTGAGGCCTTTATGGGCAAACTCAAGGGAAAATCCAAGAAGCACTTTGTTGCTCTCTTGGAACAACTTGGTGAAGCCAATGACATGATCGAGGCTCACGAGGACACCATCTCTAAGATGGAAGGGCATAGTCGTGACTATGCCAATGAGATCTCGGATCTTTCCAGTGCTCTTGAGGAAGAGCGTGGTCTTCGTTTGGCTCTTGAGGAGTCACACAATGTTGATCATGCTAAGTTAAAGAAAGATTATGATCATGTCCTCATTGTTTCTCGTGTGCTAAATTCCGAGAAGGCCAAACTCGGGGTTGATCTTGCTAGACTCAAAGAGGAGTTTGATATACTTGACAAGGCCCACAAGGCCTTGAAGGGTATTCACGCTAGTCTCAAGGAGTCTCATGATCAACTCCAAGTGAAGCTAACTAAGGAGAAATCAACTTTTCCTCATATGGTTTTAATTGATAATGCAAATGCTACTAACCCGTGTTGTGAGCATATACATCTTGTTGAGGAAAATGCTAAGTTGAAGGAGCAACTTGAGAGAGGTCTTGCGACTTGCATACAAGGCAAGAAGAACCTCAACGATCTCTTGATCAACCAAAAGGGAGTTGTGGCTAAGGAAGGGGTTGGGTACGTGCCCGACTCCAAGAACAAGAAGAAGAATGACAAGACCAAACGACCTCCTCCTCTCATGCAAACCTTTGTGAGGGAGGGAGAGAGTGCCACCGAGGAGAAGAAGAAGAACAATGTCAAGAAGGGCAATGTCACCCCTCCCAACAAAGCCGACGATTTTAATCCTTCTTAAGTGTTATGCCGTGCTAGTGATGGGCATGTTTATGCCAAATATGTTGGTTCTCTTCATGAATACATTGAATGGTCTATTTGGGTTCCTAAGACCCTTGTTACTAACATCAAAGGACCCATTACAAAATGGGTACCTAAAACCAAGCATTGATCTCTTGTAGGTGTTTGCTTCCGGTGGTGGATCATGGTTGCTCGATAGCGGAGCTACAAATCATATGACTAGAAGCAAGGACTTGGTGGTGGACGTGCACAAGGTTCCATCTATGCCCACCAATGTCGAGTGGGGTGACGCCTCATCTTCTAAGGTATTGGGACTTGGAAAGGTGGTCATCTCTCATGATCTCACGATCGAGAAGGTCATGCTTGTTGAGTCCCTTGCATACAATTTACTTTCCGTTCGTCAACTTGCAATCATGGGCTTTGCCACTTTCTTTGATATCGATACCGTGGCCCTCTTGTGGAGCAAGACTCTTAAAGTAGCCTTTGTTGGGCATGTCGAGAACGGTCTATATGTGATTAACTTTTCGGAGCGACCCACTAAGACTGCGACATGCCTAATGGCTAAAGTTGATGTGGGATGGCTTTGGCATCACCATTTAGCCCATGTCAATATGAGATCTTTGCAAAGTCTCCTCAAGGGGGACCATGTCCGTGGACTAACGAATGTTAGTTTTGCTAAAGATCGTGCTTGCAGTGCCTGTATCGAAGGAAAGCTGCATGAGAAGGCTCACCCTCCCACGACTATCATTTATTCAAAGAGGCCTTTGGAGCTCCTTCACATGGATCTCTTTGGGCCTCCATCCTTCGGTAGTCTTGGAGGTAGGAAGTATTGCTTGGTGATTGTGGATGACTACTCAAGGTACACGTGGGTGTATTTCTTCAAGAGGAAGAGCGAGACCCAACAAACCGTCATTGACTTTGCAAATGAAGCACAACGTCAACACAATGCAAAGATCTTGACAATAAGAAGTGACAACGGCACCGAGTTCAAGAACTACACCTTGGATGAATTTCTTAGTGATGAGGGAATCAAGCATCAATATTCCGCACCATACACCCCTCAACAAAACGGTGTTGCGGAGAGGAAGAACCGGACATTGATGGATGCGGCAAGGACCATGATGGCGGAGTTCAAGTCTCCGTACAACTTTTGGGCCGAAGCCATCAACACCGCCTGTCATGCATCCAATCGGCTCTACCTCCGCAAGGCTTGACAAGACTCCATATGAGATACTCACCGGTAACAAGCCCAACCTCAAGTACTTCCGGGTATTCGGGTGTAAGTGTTTCATTCTCAAGAAAGGTGTTCGGTTGTCTAAATTTGAGGCTAGAGCTCATGAGGGCATATTTGTTGGTTATGCTACAAACTCTCATGCTTACCGTGTCCTCAATAAATCCACGAGACTTATTGAGGAGACGCGTAACGTGGAGTTTGATGAGAATAACGGCTCCCAAGTGGAGCAAAGTGGCACTTGTGATGTAGGTGATGAAATTCCTCCTCAAGCCATAAGAAGAATGGGTGTTGGTTTTATTCTACCCATTGAGGAACCCCTTGTGCTGAAGGATAAGGACAATGCTCCACTCAAGTGGAGCCATAACCAACCCAAGGCCCACACGCTTCCGAAGAAGAAAGTGAAGGCCCTCAACCTCATGAACAAGACCAAGGGCAAGATCATACTCAAGACGGTGTTGACACACCAAGTGATGCCCAAGGTCAAGTTCTCTCCCCCGAGCAAGTTCAAGATCAAGAACAATTTCATGACGGCGCTCAAGATGATCAAGTAACCGCTCCTCAACTCACCACCGAGGAGGATAGAGCGTCGTGCCGCCAAGATTGCATCCAAGCTCTCCACCAAGGATCATCTCATGACGAATGTGCTTGGAAGCTTAAGAAAGGGGGTAATCACTCGTAGACAATTAGCAAATTATTGTGAGCATCACGCGTTTGTCTCTTGTGTGGAACCCCATAAGGTCTATGAGGCGCTAGAAGATCCGGATTGGCTCAATGCCATGCACGAAGAACTCAAGAACTTCGAGCGCAACAAAGTGTGGAGATTGGTGCCAAGGCCAACGGGGAACCATAATGTCATTGGAACCAACTGGATATTCAAGAACAAGCAAGATGCCCATGGGATTATCATTCGCAACAAGGCTCGTTTGGTAGCACAAGGCTACTCCCAAGTCGAGGGTATCGACCACGGTGAAACCTTTGCTCCCTTTGCTCGTCTTGAATCCATTCGCATGTTGATTGCATATGCTTCTCATCATAACTTTAAGTTACAACAAATGGATGTGAAGAGTGCTTTTCTTAATGGTCCCATTAATGAATTGGTTTACGTCAAGAAACCCCCCGGGTTCGAGGATCCCTACTTTCCCGATCATGTGTATCAACTCGATAAGGCACTCTATGGCCTTAAACAAGCCCCACGTGCATGGTATGACCACCTTACCGAGTTGTTACAAGATCATGGTTTTGAAGTTGGGCTAATCGACCCCACTCTTTTTACTAAGAAGGTTAAAGGGGAGTTGTTTGTGTGCCAATTATATGTTGATGATATTATCTTTGGTTCACCTAACAAAGCTTTCAATGAGGAATTTGCCGGTCTCATGACCTCAAAGTTCGAGATGTCCTCCATGGGAGAGTTGAAGTTCTTTCTAGGGTTCGAAGTGAAGCAAAGAAGAGAAGGAACCTTCATCTATCAATCCAAATACACCCAAGACATGCTCAAGAGATTCAAGCTAAGTGACGTCAAGCCGGCCACCACTCCAATGCCCACCAAGTGCCAACTTGACTTAGATCCCAATGGTAAAGTGGTGGATCAAAAGGTATATCGTTCCATGATTGGTTCCTTGCTTTACCTTTGTGCATCTAGACCGGACATCGAGTGTGGGAATTTGTGCACGATTTCAAGCCGCACCTAAGGAAAGTCACTATGTGGCGG
Source organism: Triticum dicoccoides (assembly GCF_002162155.2). Taxonomy (NCBI): domain Eukaryota; kingdom Viridiplantae; phylum Streptophyta; class Magnoliopsida; order Poales; family Poaceae; genus Triticum; species Triticum dicoccoides. The sequence goes on along the minus strand of NC_041392.1, from coordinate 384,940,964 downwards.
TCAAACGAATCTTTCGATATTTGGCTCATACCCCAAACTTTGGCTTATGGTACCCAAGAGGATCAAACTTCAAGCCTGTAGGGTACTCGGATTCCGATTGGGCGGGAGACAAAGTGGATAGGAAGTCCACTTCCGGAGGGTGCCAATTCCTTGGCTGCTCTTTGGTAAGTTGGTCTTCCAAAAAGCAAAGTTGTGTGTCTCTCTTGTCCACTGAGGCGGAGTATGTTGCCGCCGGTAGTTGTTGTGCTCAACTCCTATGGATGAGGCAAACTTTAAAGGATTACGGTGTCACTTGTGACAAAGTGCCTCTTTGGTGTGACAATGAAAGTGCCATCAAGATCTCTCTCAATCCAGTGCAACATTTCAAGACGAAGCATATTGAGATCCGGTATCACTTCATCCGGGAACACATTAGACGAGGAGAGATCGAGCTCAACTATGTCAACACTCATGACAACCTTGCAGATATTTTCACGAAGCCCTTGGATGAAGCAAGATTTCGCGAGTTAAGGCATGAGCTAAATATCATTGATTCGAGCAATGTGGCTTGAACCCTTGCACACCCTACCATGCTCAATTTGTTGTCTAGTTTAGGTGTAGGCATGGACATAGGGGGAGTGTTGTTCTCTCAATGAACTCTCCCTCCCCCATTATGCATAAATTGATTGTGTCTTTCACATTAGCCATATTTGATGGTACTTGTGCTTCAAAGATGAGTTTTGGTCATGGACCCAAAGATAATTCTTCACGGTGCCATACCAATTGACTCAAACATAGGTGGCCTCGGCCACCGTCCTCTCTTCGGAAGGTTGGAGTTAGCCTTGTTGTTCTTGTGTTGTTTTCTCTCTTTCTTTCTTTGCTCTTTGTGTTAGGTTCTCCTAGGGTGTTGTTTCTCTCCTGTTTTGTGCCCCTTCTTCCTCCCTTCGGATTGCACTCATTTGATCTTGGCTTGGGCTTAGGTGGTCGGGCGGTACAACCGGTACCACAAGCGGTTCTATCGCTGGTACCGGGTTGTGCCGTCCCAAGGGTCTCCGTTCGGTGCTTGGGCGGTTCCACCGCACAAACCCATGGTAACCCACGTCCGGTACTACCGGTTGATTGCGTGCGGTACTACCGCTGCCTCCCAGGCACCGGAAGTACCGCCTCCATCCACCGGTCTGTACCAGACAAGCGGTTCAACCTCTCCCCTAAGCGGTTCTACCGGGGAGTGTGTACGGGCCTATATATACTCGACGGGGCTGAAGGGTTGTCTTTTTCCCTTCATCCTCGTTCCTCTTCCTTTTTGCCCTAGCCGCCGGCCATCTCTACCCCTGCCCCGGAGTGTGTCTCGCGCTTTGGATCCTTGGCTCTCCGTGGATTCTCTCCGTGGAGGCCTCCCGATCTCTTCCCATGGATGGTGGTAATGCCTCGTGTTCTTTGCCTCTAGATTTTTTTAGGGTTCTTCCTTGTCTAGGGCTTTACTTTTCTTTCCGCGTTTAGTGTTCGACCTATGGCTTAGAAGAGTTCTTTGTTAGCCTCGTGTCTTGTTTGCAACACTTATAATTCGGAATGTTACTTGTGTGATTCGTATGCCTCGGTTAGATCTATCTTCCCTGATAGTGCCACTGTCAGTGGTTCTACCGCCCCTTCGGGCGGTACAACCGCTGGAGCGGTACTATCGGCGGAAGATCCGGTACAACCGGGGTATATCAACCACTAAGCACTGTTCTATCTTCTCTGTTGTTGCAACTTGTTCCTTGTCTGCTAGTGGGTGCAATCCTCTCATCCTTGTTGGGTTTTTGTGTGTTCTTTTCGTGTGTGTGTTCAGGTGGCTCTAGTTCTCGCTCTGCTCCTCGCAAGACCAAGAAGAGGGCACGAAGGACCTTGTGCCCGGTTGTGTTTGATGATGAAGAAGAAGTTGTGATTCCCACCAAGCCCACTCGCCGTGAAAAGTCTGCAGCTGCTAAGCAATGTGTGGTTATGCCGTTGCATCGTTGGAAAGCCAAGGATTGGGAAGCCTTCCGCTCAAAGAATCCGTATGAGGTTCCCATTGCTCCCCGTTGGACCACTGTTCAGTTCCGGAATGAGATGCAAGTGCGGATTGTTCATGAACTCTTTGAGCACAACAAGAATAGATATGCCAAGCAGTGGACAATTGATTTTGATCATTGGAGAAACAACATGGAGTATTTTGGTGAGGCGCTAGCTCTCTGCGAGGAGTTTGATCTTGTCAAGATCATGTCACTCAACTGTGACTTTGATGTTCAACTTATCCATCAGTTCTATGCCACGGTTCATTTTGGGGAAGATGATGCGCTCACTCTCACCTTCATGTGTCGCGATGAATTGTTTCACGTTCCCTAGAGGGCTTTCTGCAATGCTATTGGGTACGAGGATACCGGTCTGGAAGGAAGGGGTGGCATTCGCCCTCATGATTTTCCTGAGTCCATGCCTAAGGAGAAGCTTGCCCCTCTGTACATTCGGGGCCGTGGGATTATTGGAGAATCCAAGGATTTGGAAAAGGTCTATGACATCATGCACCGAGTGTTCCGCAATGTGCTCTTGCCCAAGGTGGGCAATCAAGATGAGATTCATGGCTATTTGGTTGATTTGATGGTTGCTATGAAGACCATGGTGGGGACAGGGCAACGTTTGATGTGTCAAATTGGCTGTGGCATGAGATGTACAACATGGTCATCTATCGTAAAGTCCCAATCTACGCTCCGTTTGTCATGTGCTTTCTGAACTCTGTGTGGGCTGTTCGTCGTCCTGGAGAGCTCCTCACTTCTCCAGACAACCTCACTGTTCATGAGGTCAAGCTCCTTAAGAAGAAGAAGCATGCCGAGCCTCGCTTCCCTGAACATGCTCCTGAGGATGTCTATGCTACTTCTGATGATGAGGACTTTGAGCTGGAGCCAGGGGCCAAGCCTTCGTGGGTGGCCAAACTTACTGCCAAGGTGAAGAAGACCTTTTGTCTCCAGGCTGACATCCAGAAGAAGATGTATGAGGCACATGTCAATGAGAAGCTTGCACGGTGTCGCCAAATTGCAATGATGAAGCACCTCAACATCCAGGTTCAGAGTGGCTCTGAGAAGAGCATCACCCCAGAGGAGCGTTGGATCTCTACCCATAGCACATGGACTGATGATGAAGCCCCTCCCCAGCCACCATTCTCGTTTGCAGCAGCTGACAATGCCATGGAAGAATCTGATCACGACAATGATGACGACTCTGATGATGAAGATCCAGATGCAACCGAGGAGTCAGAGGAGGACGCCTGAGCTTTGGGTCGCTAGCTTCGCTCTTTTCCTTTTTGGTGTCTTGATGCCAAAGGGGGAGAGGGTTCTATAGGTCTCGGGGATTTGCTTGGGTTTTTCTCTTGTTCTCGTGTTTTGTGTTTGTTTGTGGACTTGTTTCGTTCCGTGCTGTGTGTGAGACTTGTTACTCCGTTTACCTATCCGTTCGTAGGTCATTATCGTTATTATTGCCTCTAAGTATTATATTGTCTATCCTTTTGAGCTCAGAGTGATGAGTCTATAAAATCTAGGGGGAGTCTAGTCCTGAAAGTGTGCCCATGCTTTCTAACAGCTAGTACTTGTTGGGGCACACATTCAGGGGGAGTTCCGTCTAGATTTCATTGACTTATCTCTTGCAAATCGTGTTGTTGTCATCATCCACCAAAAAGGGGGAGATTGAAAGGGCATTTCCCTACTTTATGTTTTGGATGATGATGACAACCCTTTGTGGTCTAATTGTGTGCTATATGTTTCAGGTTCTCGATGCTTAGGCTTACATCAGATTGCTATTGCCTCTCGAAGGAAAAGATCGAAGACGTGTACTCTACGCTTTTATTTTCTTTGGTCGTAGAGTACCCGTACTATCAAGAGGGAATCCTCATTAGGAAGCTCTGGGGGAATCAGTTCACGTACACTTTTCTCACCCTCTCTTTTCCTTCCTCAGGTGTGTGTGTGAGAGAGAGTTTTCCTTGCCTCTTCCCCTCTTTCCTGCTCACTGTTTCTGCCCAGCGGTTGTACCGCTCTCTGGAGCGGTTGTACCGCTGGGTCTTGTCGCTCACCAGCTTTGCTCGAGCGGTTGTACCGTTGCCTCCGGGCGGTGGTACCGCCACCACGCTCTGCAACAGCTGGGGCGGTGGTTCCGTCCATGCACCGCTCAAGTACCGCTCTCGCTTCTGGTTTGATGCGGTTCTTGGGCCGTTGTGGCCCGGTTGGTCCGGTCGTTCCATGATGACCGGTACCACCGGTGATCCGAGTGGTTCTTCCGCTCAGAACTTAGCCGCCCAAGAGCTTAAGGCCATGCGGTTGTTCCGGCCAGGCACCGCCCAAGTACGGGTCAAGCTCCTGTTTTGATGCGGTGGTTGTGCGGTAGCCAGGCGGTTAGTCCGGTTATTTTTCTTAGCCGGTACTACCGCCCGCCTGTCCGGTTGTACTGCTTGGTAGGGTTCTGCAGTTACATAGTGAGTCCCGGTTGTACCGGGACAAGGACCGGTTGTACCGCTGCAGTGCAAAAAACACAGTAACGGTTGGAAATGTGGGTGACTATTTAAGGGAGCTTCTCCCACCTACCAGCCCTACCTTTTGACCTCTCTCACTCCACCATTGATGCCCTTCAAGCTCTCTTGCCCGATCTCTCTCTCTAGCCACTCAAACTTGTTGATTTGCTAGGGATTGAAGGAGGAGACCTAGATCTACACTTCAACCAAAGGATATTTGCTTCCCCCATACTTTCTTGTGTGGATTTTGTTACTCTTGGGTGTTTGAGCACCCTAGACGGTTGAGGTCACCTCGGAGCCATATTCCATTGTGGTGAAGCTTCGTGGTTTTGTTGGGAGCCTCCAATTAAGTTGTGGAGAGAGCCCCAACCTTGTTTGTAAAGGTTCGGTCGCCGCCTTCAAGGGCACCAATAGTGGAATCACGGCATCTCGCATTGTGTGAGGGCGTGAGGAGAATACGGTGGCCCTAGTGGCTTCTTGGGGAGCATTGTGCCTCCACACCGCTCCAACAGAGACGTACTTCCTCTCAAAGGGAAGGAACTTCGGCAACACATCCTCTTCTCCACCGTCTCCACTCTTGGTTATCTCGTGCCTTTATTTGAGCAAGCTTACTTGTTTCAGATCTCTTGCTTGCTTGTGTACCTATCCTGGTTGCATCATATAGGTTGCTCACCTAGTTGCATATCTAGACAACCTACTTTGATGCAAAGTTTAAATTGTTAAAGAAAAGCTAAAAATTGTTAGTTGCCTATTCACCCCCCTCTAGTCAACCATATCGATCCTTTCAATACCCATGGTGACAGTAGGGTATCATATTGTGTAGGATCAAAAGTAGGTCTAGAGGGGAGGTGATTAAACTACTTGACCAAATAAAAATCTAGCCTTTTCCCAATTTTAAGTGTTGGCAGATTTTAGCAACTAGTACAAGTCAAGCAATCAACCTACACATGCAATTCTAAGAGTGTAGCAGCAAAAAGTAAAACATTGCATATGATGGTAAATAGAAGGGTTTGGAGAAGGCAAACACAATGTAGACACGAAGATTTTTGGAGTGGTTCCGATAGGTGGTGCTATCGTACATCCATGTTGATGGAGACTTCAACCCACGAAGGGTAACGGTTGCGCGAGTCCCCGGAGGGCTCCACCGATGAAGGGTCCACGAAGAAGCAACCTTGTCTATCCCACCATGGCCATCGCCCACGAAGGACTTGCCTCACTTGGGTAGATCTTCACAAAGTAGGTGTTCTCCTTGCCCTTACAAACTCCTTGTGATAGAGGGAAAGGTATCCGGATGTTTCGATGAGATGGTGGCTATCGTTTTCTGTGGGAGTCAACCTTGACGATCCGACTACGAACGTGCGATACGTCACGCGTTAGGCATCGCTAAACCAACTTCCGAGGGGTTATTGACCACGCCGGAGCACGATCAACCTGACCACGAGGGTCTATTTCCTGCGAGAAAACAAGGAACAAGTAAGAAACTGAGATTGCAATCTGGATATTGCGAATATAAGATGAAAGCTTTAATGATCAAGGTGGGGTTCTGTGACATCTTGGTCTGGTCGTTGAACACAAACGAAGTACGTGAAGTTGCACCTATGGCGAACTTTTAATCTAAACAAAAACCAAAGTCTAAACGATGCCCTAATGGCTGTATATATGGAGGAGAGAGGGGGGAATTTCGTGGCCCTTGGAGGAGGGGTCCGAAACCAACCCTAACTCTTGTTTCCCCACACATACGGGCTCTAAAAACTACCTATAATCAAGTATTTCAAAATTACATGGGCCTGGCCCAAAAATAAGGTGATGCAGCACCTAGAATAGCCTCTGGATGAAATTTATGAAGTGGCATCTTGTATATTTCGTCCAAGGCTTCATGCACTCATTATGGTGGCTTCAAAGTCTTGGAATCATCACTTGTAACTCCGTTCTTGTTCCCCTTGCGCATGCCATCATCTCCACGCTTGAACTTGCTCCAAGGTTCATCTTTCTTGTCCAAGCTAGGCCCTTCATTTGTAAGAAAAACAAATGTATCCAATTTAGGCAGCATCATATTCTCATGAACATTAGAATCGTTACCAAGAAATGAAAGTACCTGATAATTCAGTTGGCGTGCGCGAGCTCTAGTAATTGGTCCAGTATGTATAGCAGCAGGGGCTGTGGGTGTAACAATGGTATTGATGTCCTCATCATCCTCCCCTTCTTGAAATGAAGTCGTCCTCGACGAAAGCTCATCTTCCTCACCCAAATAAGGCTTCAAATATGCAATGTTAAAAGTGGGACTAACCCCAAAATCTGCAGGCAGCTCAAGTTTATATGCATTATCATTTATTTTCTCTAACACCTTAAAAGGACCATCGGCACATGGCATTAGCTTTGATTTGCGCAAATTAGGAAATCTATCCTTACGCAAATGTAACCAAACAAGATCTCCAGGTGCAAACACAACATGTTTTCTACCCTTATCTCTAGCAAGTTTATATTTAGCATTCATACGCTCAGTCTTTTCCTTAGTTAACTCATGCATTTTTAAAATCAATTCAACACATTCTTTAGCATCAAAATTAACCTTCTCCAAAGATGGAAGAGGCAACAAATCAATAGGTGCACGAGGTAGGAAACCATACACAAATTCAAAAGGGCACATCTTAGTAGTAGAATGCAATGATTGATTATAAGCAAATTCAATATGAGGTGATGCGGAGCATCCTACGGTGACCCCCATGGACCAACCATCGTCTCATAAAGTGCCAAGAGGACCTATGACTCGAGCTAGAGCTAGAGCTCTCAAGACTAACGTGACTTCTCTCCTTAGTGATATTACATATGATCCTCTCGAGACATGGCTACTACCTAAGTCCGAGATGTTGTGCATGATTAGGTACCAAGAGGACCCTCCCGAAGATGCACGTGAAGACGAACAAGCTGCCAAGTCCACGGATGAAGAGGAACACCGAAAGTAGAAGAAGGCATCTCCAGGGCTCGGACATCCGACCGCTGGAGACATCAGCTACAGCAGCCTTCCAGTCGCTGGACATCTACAGGCCCCGGACGTCCGGCCCCAGCCCAGAAATCCGGCCCCAACGCCTCAATATCTGGACAAGCTGCAACAGAGGACAGAAGAGAACCCCCGCCAGCCCGGACATCCGCCCCCTCCAGCCCGGACATCCGGCCTTCCGCGAATGCCCGGACATCCGGCCCGATGCCCGGATGTCCGGCGTCCCCTGTCTGCGCATAGTGTAAGGGCCCGATGCTCGTGTACCCATTCGCCCACCTAGACTATATATACTCTTCTCGTACCTACGTTTTAGGGTTAGCAAAGTAGTAGCTCATTAGAAATAGAGCTTTGCTCATCCACATCGGATCTACTCCACGAGAGAGACCGCAGCCCCTCTTCGGAGAAGACCCCTTTGGATTCAAGACCCCCCTTTGGGTGGCCCCATCAAGACCTCCTCACGGAGAAGAACCGGCTACCTTTGTATCATCCTTTGTTGACCGTAGATCATGTGATCTCTTATGTACTCGAGGATCTAGCATATCTGTGACTATTTCCTGTTGGTTTGAGTGTTTCTCTTTGTGCCCCTTTGTGATTTCCCCTTGTGTTTCCCCTCATGTCCTTCATGTTCATCGCGGGATCCGCTCCTTTCGTGAAAGATCGGCCCCTAGGGTTTCCACCCTACATCATCTTGGTATCTAGAGCCAGGTTGATCACGATTTCCGAGCCTCCCTGTTGTGTTTCTAGCCTTGTTTTTGTTGATTTTGTCCCTAATTCGAAAATTTCCCCACAAAAATAGCCCCAATTTTTTTTGTGATTTGTTGGTGTGATGAAGTTTTGTTGGATTTGATATGCGGATTTCATGTGTTGCAGGTAGATCTAGCTTTCCATCCACTTTCCCCCAATTTCCATCCACAATTTCTCCGAATTTTGCCCGGATTTGACCTCTCCACACGAAGATCTTCGAGTTCGTCCACGGATCCAGAGCCCGGACATCCGACCCGACAGCCCGGACATCCGGCACCCCGAACATCCGACCATCAAGCTCGGACATCCGGCCCGGGGCAGCAACATCTCCATCCACCGCCCCATTTTCCGTCCATATTTCACGAAATTTTGTTTCGGTGCCCTCATACACTTCCGCATAGCACCGCCATATACCATCGTTTACCACTACCAACTTCGACAATTTTGTCCCGTTTTGTCTTGAGAATTTGAGTTGCGGTTCCGTGTCTTATTGTGTTTCGGCTATTTAGGTACGGTTCGACATCAACATCACTGCCGCTCATCTTCGCCACAGACGCATCATCAACAACGACCACCTCGGCAACATCATCTTGGTATTCATGCCACCCTTTTGACACCATACTGTAAGCAAGAAGCGGTAAACTCATCTTGGTATAGTGATACTTAATTCTTGCCATTACATTGATAACCATCATAGCCTTACTCTTTTGCGTCGCTTACCCATCGAGACTAGCCTTTGAGTATTGCCGGCAACGTGACTTGTGCACATTAGTGATCACACTTCCCATAGCATACAAGTGCATATCTTGGTATCATCTCTTGTGTCACAAGGTTGTCATCGCATACACACGTGCTCTCTTGGTTCGTGAATCATTGCATGACAAAAGAGCTCAAACAACAAAGAGCCAAACAAGCTTTTAAGCAAAAAGGGAAAGATAATCAAAGAGATTTTAGGCAAGAACCATAGCATCATACAACATTAAGATTGTCATACTAGATCATCTTGGATCATATCATCGAAACACCATACATAGAGCATACTTGGGATAGAAGTCGTTGCATTTTTGCTTAGTAGGTTGTGCACAAGTCTTCGTATCCGCCTATTGTGCAATCATGCTAGCGTATCTCTAGTGTTGTGCAACAAGAGCATTTTCGTGGATTCCACATTTTGGCTCATCCTTGGTTGCACGACCCCACTTATCTCTTTGCGTGTGTGTTTCTGTGTACCTTATATTCCTTGGTCTACTTGTGGCATTGCAAACTTGCGAATCTTTTACAACATTATTGAAGCTCACTAACAATTGCATACCATCATCCTAACCAAGCTCCACCATAGGCTTTTACTTGTGTAGGTGTGAGAAACCGACAAGAATTGGTACCAATTGTGCTATTTCCTTGTTCCACATTGGAGTGATCATTGATCCACCTTCAACTTTGGTCAAGGTACATTTGGTATACGTTCTTCTCTTTCTACCACTCACATACTTTCCTTGGAATGATGGATAGGCCAAGTACTTCTACCAACCCACTCTTCATCGGGCAATACGATGACATGAGCTCCTACGTCACAAAGAGCCACCTCTTTGGTGCACAACGTGCTTTGCATCAAGTGCAACAAGCAATGAGTGAACGCATCGACAACCTCGCCACCAACTTGTGACTCTCCGAGCAACGTACAAGAGACTACTTAGACCACAAGCTCGACGATCACAAGGAAGAGAATGATGCAAGAATGGATGAGATTTATGCTTTGTTGCTCAACTGCTCTCCTTCCACTTCGTCCTCATCAAGATGGAGCCGCTCAAGTCGACACTCTGACTTCACCCTCTCTGGCTCAAGTACACCGACATCGAACACTCTTCACCATGCCGCACAACGATCGTCAAGCAAGCCTCAATCCTCTACACGACAACGACTCTCAAGAGCACCGACACCGTCAAAACCAAGCTACCTTTGCACAAGCATGAGAACGGCAATGACAACGCCACCATGAAGAGGAAGAGCGAGCGCGTCTACACCAAGAAGCACAAGATGCCGAGTCACAACGTCAAGAGCAACAATTGCGAGATGCTCAAGCACTTGAGGTGCAACAAGCCCTCCGAGATTGCCGTAGCCAACCGAGGCCGACAAGCTCGTGAACATGCAGAAGCACTTCACGAAGAAATTCATGAACGAAGATATCAAGCTCGCGTGCAACGTCAAGCTCGACAAGTTCCTCCACAAGCTCGCCAAGAACATCAAGTTCAACAAGAACAAGAAGGCAATGGAAATCCTCCATGGTAAGAGCAAATTGTGAGAGATGATCCTCCTCGTCATGGACATCATCCTACCCGTCCCGAACACAATGAAGATCAACGCTACGGCAAGCTAAAGTTCACCATGCCCAAGTTCAATGGAAGCAATGATCCCGAAGAGTACCTTTCATGGGCATTAAAGATCAACAAAATCTTCCGCTTGCACAATTATGAAGAAGAGAAGAAGATCGTGATGGCCTCCCTTGAGTTCCAAGACTATGTCCTCATTTGGTGGGAACAAGTCATTGAGCGACGAGAAGCAAAAGGTAACCACCCATCACTACTTGGGCTCAAATGAAGGATGCCATGAGAGCATGCTTCGTGCCTACCTACTACAACCATGACCTCTTCAAGAAACTCCAACTACCCAAGCAAGGAACCAAGAGCGTTGAAGAGTACTACAAGGAGATGTAGATTGCAATGATACGAGCCAATGTCACGAAAGATGATGAGAAAACTATGGCACGTATCTTGAATGGACTCAATCATCCCATCAAGAAGATCACCGACTTCCAACCATACTCGAACCTCATCGAGCTAGTGCATCAAGCTACCAAAGCGGAACGTCAAGTGCAAGATGACTTCAAGTATACCAAGTTCTCATCCAAGTCATACGGCTTCTCCAACACCCAAGCTTCAACGACTCCACCATCTTCGACTACCAAAAGTCATCCTCCTACTAGAAGCAACTTCAAGCCGACAGCTTCATCATCATCTACCCCAAACGATGAGACCGTCAAGACGAGTTCCTTCAAATGCTTCACATGCGGCGCCCGAGGCCAAAAGTCCTTTGAGTGTACATACAAGCGCACCATGACCCTCAACGATGACGGAAGCTATGACTCCATGAGTGAAGATGAGATGAAAGCCCATGAGCAAGTGGCAATGCACCGGCGCGTGACCGAAGAAGAAGAGGATCAAGTCTTTTGTGACGAATATTCAAGTCCCGCTCTCGTTGTCTCCAAGGTCTTGACCCTTCAACATCAACAAGAAGCAGAGCAACGATGCCACATCTTTCATACCAAGGCTGGCATCAATGGAAGGTCCGTCAAGGTCATCATCGATGGAGGGAGTTGCCATAACTTAGCAAGTGAAGAACTATGCTCCAAGCTCCAATTGGAAAAGATGAAGCATCCTCATCCCTACAACGTTCAATAGCTTAGCGACTCCGGCACTATCCAAGTCGAGAATCGAGTACATGTCTCCTTTAACATTAGAGCTTACGAAGACACTTTGGAGTGTGATGTCGTTCCAATGACCGTTTGCCACCTTCTTCTTGGACGACCATGGCAATTTGATAGAGGTGTGATCCACATTGGCCGAACGAACCACTACATCTTCAAGATGAAAGGGAAGGAGTACATATTTCGCCCTATGTCTCCAAGCCAAGTGATGGCCGACAAGCAAGCCACCCATCTTGGAGAAAATAGTGAGAGAGCGAACCACCAAAAAGAAAGTGAGCACCACAAGCCTAAATCGAGTGCATCCACGATGAGCGACAAGAATAACTTAGTTCTATTTACCACCAAACGTGAGATGAGAGAAGTGTGTGAGAACCCATCTAGTGTTATGCACTATGTCCTTTCGTGCAAACCGAGGCACCAAAAGCTAACACCTCTCACACTCTACCTTTAGTGTTATCTTCTCTTTTGTAGGAATTCCAAGATGTTTTCCCCGATGAGCTACCTCCGGGACTACTTCCACTACGAGGCATCAACAACCGCTTCACCAACCGATGCTCTATATGTCCCAAAGCTAAGTCTAAAGCTCAATCCCATGGCCTTTACATGCCTCTCCCAATTCCATATCAACCATGGGAAGATATTAGCATGGATTTTGTACTTGGTTTGCCTAGAACTAGAAATGGAAAGGATTCGGTATTTGTTGTTGTGGACCGTTTCTCTGAGATGGCACATTTCATTCCTTGCAACAAGATAGACGATGCTTCACATGTTGCGAATCTCTTTTGTAGGGACATATTGTGTCTACATGGAGTGCCAAAGACGATCGTCTTGGATCGCGATGTCAAGTTCTTGAGTTACTTTCTGAAGACACTATGCGCCAAGCTCTGAATCAAGCTACTCTTCTCCATGGCGTACCATCCTCAAACCGACAGCCAAACGGAGGTGACCAACCGCACACTCTCCGCTCCACTTCGAGTGCTCATCAAGAAGAACATCAAGGAGTGGGAGGAGTGTCTACCTATCGCCGAGTTTTCCTACAACCGCGCAAGACACTCAACTACCGGCAAGTCCCCCTTCGAGGTTGTCTATGGATTCAACCCATTGTCACCATTGGACATTATTCCTCTACTACTACAAGAGCACATCAATATGGACGCAAGTGCCCGTGTGAACCATCTCAAGAAGGTGCATGAAGACACATGGCACACCATCGAGCGCCAAGTACAACGACTTGCAACCAAGCGCAACATCAACAAGCACCCCATGGTATTCAACATTGGAGATCTTGTGTGGCTACACCTTCGCAAGGACCGCTTCCCCCATGAACGCAAGTCCAAACTTCGACCACGAGAGGACGGACCCTTCAAGGTGCTTGAACACTACAACAAGAACGCCTACAAGATCGACCTCCCACGCTACAAGTACTCCGTGAGCGACATCTTCAACATCAAGGATCTCTCGCCCTACCATGATGATGAGGATTTAGATCCGAGGTCGGATCTTTCCCAAGGGAGGGGAGATGATGCGGAGCATCCTATGGTCATCCCCATGGACCTACCATCGTCTCACGAAGTGCCAAGAGGACCTATGACTCGAGCTAGAGCTAGAGCTCTCGAGACCGAGGTGACTTCTCTCCTTAGTGATATTACATATGATCCTCTCGAGACATGGATACTACCTAAGTCTGAGATGTTGTGCATGATTAGGTACCAAGAGGACCCTCCCGAATATGCACGTGAAGACGAACAAGCCACCAAGTCCACGGATGAAGAGGAACATCAAAAGGAGAAGAAGGCATCTCCAAGGCCCGGACATCCGGCCCCGAGCCCGGACATCCGGCCGCTGGAGACATCAGCTACAACAGCCTTCCAGCCGCTAGACATCTACAGGCCCCGGACGTCCGGCCCCAGCCCGGACATCCGGACAAGCTGCAACAGAGGACAGAAGAGAACCCCCGCCAGTCTGGACATCCGGCCCCTCCAGCCCAGACATCCGGTCTTCCGCGAACGCCCGGACATCCGACCCAATGCCCAAACGTCCGGCCTCCCCTGTCTGCGCACAGTGTAAGGGCCCGAGGCCCGTGTACCCCTTCGCCCACCTAGACTATATACACTCTTCTCCTACCTATGTTTTAGGGTTAGCAAAGTAGTAGCCCATTAGAGATAGAGCTTTTCTCATCCACATTGGATCTACTCCACGAGAGAGACCGCGACCCCTCTTCGGAGAAGATCCCTTTGGATTCAAGACCCCCTTTGGGCGGCCCCATCAAGACCTCCTCACGGAGAAGAACCGGCTACCTTTGTATCGTCCTTTTTTGACTGTGGATCATGTGATCTCTTATGTACTCGAGGATCTAGCATATGCGTGACTATTTCTTGTTGGTTTGAGTGTTTCTCTTTGTGCCCCTTTGTGATTTCCCATCGTGTTTCCCCCCGCGTCCTTCGTGTTCATCGCGGGATCCGCTCCTTTCGTGAAAGATCGGCCCCTAGGGTTTCCACCCTACATCATGAAGCAAGCATTCTTCCCACATTTTCTTATTATTCTTCAAAACAGCCCTAAGCATAGCATACAATGTTCTATTGACTACTTCAGTTTGTCCATCAGTTTGGGGGTGACAAGTAGTACTAAAAAGCAGTTTAGTCCCCAACTTAGCCCATAAACATCTCCAAAAGTGGCTAAGAAATTTAGTATCACTATCTGAAACAATAGTATTTGGCACACCATGCAAGCGAATAATTTCACGAAAGAACAAATCAGCAACATTAACAACATCATCGCTTTTATGACATGGTATAAAGTGTGCCATTTTCGAGAACCTATCCACGACAACAAATATGCTATCCCTCCCCTTCTTTGTTCGAGGTAAACCTAAAACAAAGTCCATAGATATATCCTCCCAAGGAACACTAGGTACATGCAAAGGCATATATAAACCATGAGGGTTGAGTTGTGACTTAGCTTTTTGACATGTAGTGCAACGAGCAACAAAACGCTCAACATCCCGTCTCATCTTTGGCCAAAAGAAATGTGTAGCAAGTACGTCCTCCGTCTTCTTCACGCTAAAGTGTCCCATTAGTCCTCCTCCATGCGCCTCCTGCAACAACAAAAGGCGAACGGAGCTAGCTGGAATGCATAGCTTGCTAGCATGGAACACAAATCCATCATTAACAACGAACTTGTTCCACGTCCTTCCTTATTTACAGTTATGCATTACATCTGTAAAATCAGCATCATGCACATATTGATCTTTGATTGTCTCCAAACCAAATATTTTGAAGTCAAGTTGTGAAAGCATAGTATAGTGATGAGACAATGCATCAGCAATAACGTTTTCTTTACCCTTCTTGTCTTTAATAACATAAGGGAAAGTCTCAATGAATTCAACCCATTTAGCATGTCTATGATTCAGTTTAGCTTGACTTTTAATATGTTTCAAAGATTCATGATCAGAATGTATAACAAATTCTTTGGGCCATAAATAATGTTGCCATGTCTCTAAAGTCCGAACAAGAGCATATAATTATTTATCATAAGTAGAATAATTCAGACTAGGCCCACTCAATTTTTTAGAAAAGTATGCAACTGGTTTGCCATCTTGTAATAAGACACCTCCTAATCCAATTCCACTAGCATCACATTCAAGCTCAAAAGTCTTACTAAAATCAGGAAGTTGGAGCAAAGGAGCATGTGTCACCTTATCTTTCAATACCGTTAAGTCTTCATCTTGTGCGGTACCCCAAACAAAAGGCACATCCTTCTTTGTAAGCTCATTGAGAGGTGCAACAATGGTGCTGAAATCTCTCACAAAACGCCTATAGAATCCAGTGAGGCCAAGAAATCTCCTCACTTGTGTGACCGCTTTGGGCTGCGGCCAACTATCAATAGCTTCAATCTTGGCTTTATCAACTTCAATTCCCTGTGGAGTAACAACATAGCCAAGAAAAGATACTCAGTCGATGCAGAAGGTGCACTTCCCAAGGTTACCAATCAAACGTGCATCACGTAGAGCAATAAAAACAACACATAAATGTTCCAAATGTTCCTCCAATGATTTGCTATAAATCAATATGTCATCAAAATAAGCTACCACAAATAGTCCAATGAAAGCACGTAAAACTTCGTTCATTAATGTCATGAAAGTACTAGGTGCATTAGTTAACCCAAAAGGCATGACTAACCACTCATATAATCCAAACTTAGTTTTAAATGACATTTTCCATTCATCTCCCAATTTCATACGAATTTGATGGTATCCACTATGCAAATCAACTTTGGAGAATATTGTAGAGCCACTCAATTCATCAAGCATATCATCTAGCCTAGGAATAGGATGATGATAACAAATAGTAATATTATTAATGCCTCTACAATCAACGCACATACGCGACATACCATCCTTTTTCAGCACTAAAAGGATAGGAACAGCACAAGGACTAAGGGATTTGCGTATATAACCTTTGTCGAGCAGCTCCTGTACTTGACGCATAATCTCTTTTGTCTCCTCTGGATTGGTACGATATGACACAATGTTGGGTAATGATGCACTGGGAATTAAGTAAATTTGATGCTCAATCCCTCGAATAGGTGGTAATCTCGGTGGCATGTCTTGTGGAAAGACATCAGCAAACTCCTGCAAAATGTTAGTGACAGTAGGAGGCAAAGAGGAAGGCATGTCCTCGAATGAAAATAATGCCTCTTTGCACACAAAAGCATAGCAAACCGATTTCTAAAATCTAGATCATCAACATCAGATTTGGTGGCAAGTAAACATGCACTTTTCAATTTAATTTCAGAAGCAACACTAGATGGTTTATTATTAGGCTCCATTTGTTGCTCAAATTCTTTTGCCACAATCTGATATTCACTCTTATTTTGCTCCTGTTTTGCTTTATTATCTCTATTAATATCATCTTTCAAAATGGAATCAGGAGTCATAGGAAGCAAAGTAATATTTTTGTCCTTATGAACAAGAGTATACTGATTAGTTCTACCATGGTGTACAGAATTTTTATCAAATTGCCATGGTCTACCAAGTAATAAGGAACATGCTTGCATAGGTACCACATCACAATCAACATAATCAGCATATGTAGAGATACGAAAATGCACACAAACCGTACATATTACCTTAACCTTGCCACTGTTGTTGAACCATTGGATGTAGTAAGGATGTGGATGTGGTCTTGTGGTGAGAGATAGCATCTCCACCATATCCATGCTAGCCAAGTTGTTATAGCTCCCTCCATCTATGATGACGTGAACAGAACGTTCCTTCACAATTCCCTTTGTATGGAACAAATTATGCCTCTGATTTTGCCCAACTTGTGTAACATGCACACTCAAAACACGTTGACCAACTAAACATTCATACCTATCAGCATCTTCAGCAGCCAAGTATTGCGTCTCATGATCAGAATCATCTCCACCGTGTTCTTCATGTGTAATAAGAGCCAAAGTCTCCTCATCATAGTCACTAGCGGACTCATACCCAACATCCTCAGTAGCAATCATAACACGCTGAGATTTGCATTCTCTCGCAAAATGTCCTCTTCCCTTACAATGACGAATAATATCACTCGTGTGCCCTGTTGATGCCATGGAAGAAGAAGAGCTCTGTGCATGCCCGCCAGGTGTGCTCTTGGCAGATGGTGGTGGTTGTGCATGCTTTCTTGTATCACGGCTGGAGGTGGCACTTGATGGAGGTGTTGGTGCAGTGGAAGTAGAGGATGCACGTGGTGTCCATGATGAAGATCGACCTGCAGAAAAGTTAGTTCGCGCCAATGCCTGTTGATCCTGCACTTCACATTCAGCTTTACAAGCAAGATGGAATAAATGAGTGATATTATTATACTCCTTATACTCTAGAATGGTCTGAATCTCTCTATTTAATCCACCCATAAAACAAGAAAGCATAGCTTCATTCTCCTCAACAATACCACATCTAATCATGCCAGTTTGTAATTCCTGATAATATTCTTCAGAATTTTTTCCTTGTCTTAAACGCTGCAATTTTTGAAGTAATTCACGTTGATAATATGGTGGAACCCAACGAGTACGCATAGCAGTTTTCAAAGCAGCCCAAGTAGCTAGAATAGGATATAATCTACAATGTTCAGACCACCAAACACATGCAAAACTAGTGAAAGCACAAACAGTAGCAGGAACACGTCTCTCCTCGGGATATTGTAAACATGTAAAACATTGTTCAGTTTCTAACTCCCAAGTAAGATATATATCAGGAACATATCTATCCTCAAATGGTGGAATATTCAACTTCAGTTTAGGAAAAAGGTCATGATCTCGTACCTCAGGTGGTGGTGCAGCCCTACCATTGCGATGATATACCCTAGGACGACTTGGTGGTGGTGGTGCTGGTGGTTGCACATAGTTCTGATTTTGATCAACCTCATCCTCGTAATGGTCCTCCACCTCTGCAGTAGCAGCAGGAGCTACCGAAGCATTAATAGCGGCACCAGAATTTTCCCAAGGTCAATGGGAACGCGCTGTGATCGTCCCACTTGATTTGGAAGGCGACATTATTGTTGTTGTTGTTATTGTTGCTGTTGCTGCTGTTGTTGTTGTTGTTGTTGTTGTTGTTGTTGTTATTGTTGCTGTTGCTGTTGTTGTTGTTGTTGTTGTTGTTGTTGTTGCTGTTGTTGTTGCTGTTG
>NC_041392.1:384830121-384917185 GCF_002162155.2 Triticum dicoccoides | reverse complement strand
GCTGTTGTTGTTGCTGTTGCTGCTGTTGCTGTTGCTGCTGCTGCTGTTGTTGCTGCTGCTGTTGTTGTTGTTGTTGTTGTTGTTGTTGTTGTTGTTGTTGTTGTTGTTGTTGTTGTTGTTGTTGTTGTTGTTGTTGTTGTGATGCGATAGGTGCAGCCGGCGGTGGTGGTGAAAGACGCGCTAGCAATTCATTAAACTTGTTATCGAGCTTTGTTTCGAACGTCTTCTCAATGCCATCTATCTTTTCCTTGGCCTCTTCAAATCTGTTTAGCACATCTTCTACCTGTCCACTAATCATTTGCTGAAACTTATCATGTAACTTTTTGTTCGTCATGTTCTCCCAGTCAGTCTCATCGGCTTGTGATCCTGGCACGGTTAGCAAAAATAGAAACACACAAGAATATGGTCCTACAAACTACTAGGAAGTGGTGGTATGGTGGACAGTCACAAATCCGTCAAGCGAATCTCAAATTCTTACCAGTTCTTACCAAGTAGCAGGTGGTGATCGGCAACCGTTGTAGTCAAAACTCGCAAAGTTTGGATAGAGCGATTACCAGGGAGAGTCAAGCGTACGACGTAGATGTATGTGGAGTTGGGAAGGCTTATAAGATGGTAGCAAAAAGATTAGCAATAATAAATTCAGAGATGCAAAGTTGAATAAACGCTCAACGACGGTACTGTGCTGGTTCTAGGCTAGACCGTGCTAGAGATGCGAGCCTAGAACACTAACAAAATCATGGCGCTGCATGTAAACAAGGGAAAAGCACACTCTGAAACTTTTTTTCGGTCTGTTTTTTGGCGCTCCTCTTTTTTATTTGCGAAAAATCACTATAATGGCGAGTGTCTCAAAACTCTTCCCTCGTTAAACTGACAGGATGGGCATGGATTTTTTTGACTTTTTTTCGGAAATCAGGGCAGCGACGACGAAAAAGTGCGACAAAAAATCACTATGATGGCACGTGGCTCAAAAGACTCAGAGAAGCCTAAAAATAGGATAGGAAAAAAAATATTTTTTCCTGTGAAAATTTTGGCCTAAAAACTGCCCGGCGGTCTCCAGACTCTTCTTTTTCAAAACCTACTCAAGCAAGGAAACATGAATCAGAAATTAGACGAATCTCGAAAACAAACCTAATATGAAAGGAACTCGGATTGGTGGTGGATATATGGTGGTAGGATATGGCAGCGGTGGTGGTATATGGATACGGATTGGTGGTGGTAAATGGATATGGATTGGTGGTGGTATATGGATACAGATTGGTGATGGTATATGGAGACGGATCGGTGGCATATAAGCGGTGGTGGTAGATGGCAGGGGCGATGATGATGGTGCGGCGGCGGCATGACAACTTATGACCAGAACTCGAAACTCTAAAAGACTAGACTCTAAAACCAGCAACTAGACACGACGATGCAACCGCAAATTCAACAAAGCAAAATACTGAAAAGACTATGCAAAGGCTCAGACTGGTTCGGATATGATGAACTAACCCTAATTTTTTTTGGCTTTTTTGTGGACTGTAGGTATGAAGAACAGACTCAATCTAAACTATGAAAAAAAAAACTGTAAAATCTCACCGAGTAACCCGGAAATCTGATACCACTTGGTAAAGGCAAAGGTGTCCCGATGTTTCGATGAGATGGTGGCTATCGTTTTCTCTGGGAGTCAACCTTGACGATCCGACTACGAACGTGCGAGACGTCGCGCCTTAGCAATCGCTAAACCAACTTCCGAGGGGTTATTGACCACGCCGGAGCACGATCAACCTGACCACGAGGGTCTGTTTCCTACGAGCAAACGAAGAACAAGCAAGAAACTGAGATTGCAATCTGGATATTGCGAATATAAGATGAAAGCTTTATTTATCAAGGTGGGGTTCTGTGATGTCTTGGTCTGGTCGTTGAACACAAACGAAGTACACGAAGTTGCAGCTTTGGCGAACTTTTAATCTAAACAAAACCCAAAGTCTAAACGATGCCCTAAGGGCTGTATATATGGAGGAGAGAGAGGGGAATTTCGTGGCCCTTGGAGGAGGAGGCCGAAACCAACCCTAACTCTTGTTTCCCCACACATAGGACTCTAAAAACTGCCTATAATCAAGTATTTCGAAATTACATGGGCCTGGCCCAAAAATAAGGTGACGTAGCACCTAGAATAGCCTCTGGACGAAATTTATGAAGTGGCATCTTATATATTTCGTCCAAGGCTTCATGCACTCATTATGCTGGCTTCAAAGTCTTGGAATCATCACTTGTAACTCCGTTCTTGTTCCCCTTGCGCATGCCATCATCTCCATGCTTGAATTTGCTTCAAGGTTCATCTTTCTTATCCAAGCTAGGCCCTTCATTCGTAAGCAAAACAAATGTATCCAATTTAGGCAGCATCATATTCTTATGAATAGTAGAATCGTTACCAAGAAACGTAAGTACCTGATAATTCAATTGGCGTGCGCGAGCTCTAGTAATTGGTCCAGTATGTATAGCAGCAGGGGCTGTGGGTGTAACAATGGTATTGATGTCCTCATCACCTTGGTTCAACCCCACAATCTTGTCAGAGGCTCCCAAGTGACACCTAATCAATCTAGGAGACACCACTCTCCAAAAGGTAATAGATGGCATGATGATGATAAACTCCTTGCTCTTGTGCTTCAAATGATAGTCTCCCCAACACTCAACTCTCTCACACAGATTTGGCTATGGTGGAAAGATGATTTGAGTGGAAAGCAACTTGGGGAAGGCTAGAGATCAAGATTCTTGTGGTTGGATTGGAATGTCTTGGTCAACAAATGAGTAGATGGTTGTCTCTTAGAAAATGAGTAGTGGAAGTGTAGGCACGTTCTGATGGCTCTCTCACAGATGGAGAAGGGGGTGGAGGGGTATATATAGCCTCCACACAAAATCCAACCGTTACACATATTTGACCCAACTCGGTCAGACCGAATAGAAGAACTCGGTGAGACCGATTTAGTTCAAAATGTGAACGTTAGGAATCTTGGTGGGACCGACATGATCAAGTCAGTGGAATCGATGTGCTAGGGTTTAGGGCAAACATCAACTCGGTGGCCCGATTGCATCAACTTGGTTAGACCAAAGTGAAGAAATAAGGCAACAGAGAGGATGTCAAGAAAACTCGGTGGAACCGATTGCATATTTCGGTGAGACCGAAATAATTACAACAGACAACAAAGAGATTGTAAGGCCATCTTGGTCAGACCGAGATCCGTATCGGTGTGACCGAATGTCTAGGGTTTCTGGCAGTGGCTATGTCAAAAGAACTCGGTGGCGCTGTATAGATCAAATCGGTGGGGCCGAATTTGACTTTGAATTTTGGACAAATGTGGAAATGAGAAAGTGGTTGAGGGTTTTTGCAGCAATATCATTAAACACTTTGAGCAAGTAGACCATTAGGCAGCACCTCATCCTCTTTTAATAGTATTGGCTTTCCTATGGACTCAATGTGATCTTGGATCACTAAAATGAAAATGAACAGTCTTGAGCTTTTGCCAATATGTGTCCGTAGAATTTTGAGGGGTCCACATCTCTAGTCCATACTATGTCAATCATAGAACTTCCTGAATATTTAACTTAAATGGATATTAGTTCAATGAGCTATACGTTGTTATGAATTACCAAAACCACCCGGGGATTAGTTGCACTTTCAATCTCCCCCTTTTTTGGTAATTGATGACAACATATAGATCAAAGCTTCGACAAATGATAATATGAATGAAATACGTTGTTTCTTTGAGAAGTATGTGATAAGCAAGAGCTCCCCCTAAATTTGTGCATTATTTAAATTTTGCTTTTGAATGCAAATGCACAATCAATTAGGATCATGCGTCACTCTTCCATGTCACATACATCTCGGTAGAGCGCTCAAAATGATAAGAGTTAAAGAACATGCACTCATCCCCAAGGACAAACATGATTGATCATACACAAATATCATAGATATCATCATGCAAGCACACATTAAGGTATAATATGATCAAACACATGATCACACACATGATCACAAGAGTATCTCACAAACATAACACAAATTGTAGCATGAATCAAGCAAGCAAATGATCAAAGTAGCAAGAGAGGCAACAAAAAACAAAATACACACACACACACACACACACTCTCTCTCTCTCTCTCTCGAAGCCTAATGATCTATACACTTTCTCCCCCTTTGGCAACAAGTTGCCAAAAAGCTTGAAAATGCATTGTGACGCCCCGAGACCAAAGCGCCAGGTGTCTTCCAGTTATCTGCTGTCTTTGCCATGTCACTTGATTGCGTGTTGCATTTTGCCTTGTCATCATGTGCATTGCATCATCATGTTTTAAAAACTTGCATCCATCTGGTTTCCCCCGGTTCTCTCCGTTGTCCGTTCTGAGCCCGGACACACTCGCACGCGCCTGCGACACGTCCGAAATAGTATTTTATAAGTGGTCAGAAAGTGTTCTCGGAATGGGTTTAAAGTTGGCGTGCGGTCTCATTATAGTGTAGGTAGACCGCCTGTCAAATTTTATCGCATTCAGAGTTCGTTTGATGCCCCAACGGATAACTATAGCGACTATATAGTCGGTCTATCGTCGGACGTTTCCGGTCTCCGGAAACGGTTGTCGGGTTGCATTCCTCCTCTCTCTTCTCAGTCCAACCACACACTTGACCTCGTTCGCCTAATCCCTCTTTACACAGTGCATCCACCCCTCGCGCGTGTCCAAAAGCTTCCTGGACCCAACTCAGGCATTCATGACCGTTGGAGCCGGATCATCCCCGAACATCCCTAAATCATCGTCGGTTTCTCGTTGGACTCTCCTAAGCATTTTATCTCGACCATCCGATCTAAATCGGAGGGTCCTTTTAGCCCCTAGTCTAGCCACCCTACCTATTTAAACAGCCTAATCTTAGTTTCTAGGGGAGATGTCCCATCCATCCTTCGCATCCGTCGCCACCCGACCAACTCCCCTCTTCCTCGGGATCTCCCTCGCTCCAAATCAGCAGCCACCACTTTCCCCTCCTCGATTTTGGCACCGAACCAACCAGCCACTCCTCTCGATCCACCTACCAGCAGCGCCTGTTCTCCCATCACCCTCAAGCTCCCACCTCCGAATCGAGCAGGAGGCTCGATGGCGAGCTCCCGAAGCCCACCATGCCAAGCGCCTTGTCCAGGGAATCTGCATTGTTCCCCTCCTTTCTCCCTCGTGTCTCTTCCCTCCCTCCTGTGCTGATCTACCTTCCCATCTCTCTCCTCTCATAGCAATCAGCAGGAACCCTGGCCGCCGAGCTTCGCAGCGCCACCCTCGACCAGGAGCTCCGCCTGACTCCATGGCCGTCGTCCCGAACCTCTCCTTCGCCCCACTGCATCTCTGCCTCTAACCCGGCCAGATCGACGCAGTTCACCGCCGCCCCGCCAAGTACCTTCGCCGGAGCACCACATCGCCCGCTCGTCCCCTGATTCAACAGATCGGGCGACATGTCTGCCTCCTCTGCCTCACGCTCGTTCGCCACTGCCGAGACCCTACGTCCTCTGCTGCCTTCCTCCCCACGCCCGGATCCGCCGCCGCACCGTCCCGAAGTCACGCGGCAAGTCCACCGCCGGCGCTCCTTGCCGCCTCGTTCGTCAGGGAGACGACGAGCACCTGGCTTGTCAACGCTCCAACCGTTGACCCGCTGCCCGATCTCACACCCGTCGTGGGCACGAGCGCCCGACGCGGACCGGCCTCCCCTAGGCCCAGCGCCCACCTCGTCCTTCCACTCAGCCGGCCTGCTGCAGTCCACCGACCGGGCCAAGGCCCATTATGTGAGGCAACCCCCCAGCACCCATGACATGTTTCGGCCTGTAGCTCCAATTTGGCCCGATGCCTGTTTTTTTTCCACAAACGAATTTGCTAATTAATCAGAGAACTGCAGTTTTTCAGAAAACCCCTTAATGTTCATGCATATCCTAACTCACAAAACGTACATCGGTTTAAAATAAGTTATATATGAAACATGCTTAGAATTTTATCTAGTTTCATAATATGCCACTTTCATGCATGTTAAAAATGTTTAAAATGATGTTTGCATATATTTTGCCTATTGCCATGTTAAAATGATTTATTTCATAACTAAATAACCATAGCTCCAAATTTAATAAACTTTATATGTAATTGGGGTAGAAAATGCCTAGTTTAACATGGTGGCTTTACTTTGCATGTTTATAACTCTAAAATTGTGTATAGGGCAGAATAGTACCAAATCTAATATATGCTCAGGAGGATTTTTCCAGACTTGTTGCTTGTTGTTCTGGCCTCATTTAAATTTGCCTAAATAGTTAAATTACTTATGCTTCACCTCTTGCCATGCTAATCAACATTTAATATTGTTGGGTATATAAACGAGATCGAACTAAATAACTTGAATGTGGTGTTTCGTCAATATGCAACTCGTTGCATATTGAGCCCCACCTAACTTGTAGTTTTGTTGGTGCACTTTGCCATGCCATGCCTCTTTAAACCGGACATGCATCATACTTGGTTGCGCATCATGCCATGTTTATGTGATGGTTGGTTTACTATGTTGCTTGCTTTTTTCTGGGTTGCTTCTCTCGTTAGCTTCGGTTCCGTTTCGGAGTTGTGAGGATCCGTTCAACTACGTTCGTTTGTCTTCTTCATGGACTCGTTCTTCTTCCTTGCGGGATCTCAGGCAAGATGACCATACCCTCGAAATCACTTCTATCTTTGCTTGCTAGTTGTTCGATCTATCGCTATGTCACGCTACCTACCACTTATTATATCATGCCTCCCATATTGCCATGTCAAGCCTCTAACCCTCCTACCTAGCAAACGTTGTTTGGCTAAGTTACCGCTTTTGCTCAGCCCCTCTTATAGCGTTGTTAGTTGCAGGTGAAGCTGAAGTTTGTTCCATGTTGGAACATGGATATGTTGGGATATCACAATATCTCTTATTTTAATTAATGTATTTATATACTTGGTAAAGGGTGGAAGGCTCGGCCTTATGCCTGGTGTTTTGTTCCACTCTTGCAGCCCTAGTTTCCGTCATACCGGTGTTATGTTCCTTGATTTTGCGTTCCTAACGCGGTTGGGTGTTATGGGAACCCCTTGACAGTTCGCTTTGAATAAAAATCCTCCAGCAAGGCCCAACCTTGGTTTTACATTTGCCTAACAACCTAAGCCTTTTTCCCTCGGGTTTCCGGAGCCTGAGGGTCATCTTTATTTTAACCCCCCCGGGCTAGTGCTCCTCTGAGTGTTGGTCCGAACCGAGTATACTACGGGGCCACTTCAGGGAAACTTGAGGGTTGGTTTTACTCGTAGGATGTCTCATCCTGTGTTGCCCTGAGAACGAGATACATGCGACTCCTATCGGGATTTGTCGGCACATCGGGCGGCTTTGCTGGTCTTGTTTTACCATTGTCAGAATGTCTTGTAACCGGGATTCCGAGACTGATCGGGTCTTCCCGGGAGAAGGAATATCCTTCGTTGACCGTGAGAGCTTGTGATGGGATAAGTTGGGACACCCCTGCAGGGTTTGAACTTTCTAAAGCCGTGCTCGTGGTTATGTGGCAGATGGGAATTTGTTAATGTCCGGTTGTAGAGAACTTGACACATTACTTAATTAAAATGCATCAACCGCGTGTGTAACCGTGATGGTCTCTTTTTGGCGGAGTCCGGGAAGTGAACACGGTCTTGTGTTATGTTTGAACGTAAGTAGATTCAGGATCACTTCTTGATCACTTCTAGCTTCTCGACCGTTGCGTTGCTTCTCTTCTCGCTCTCATTTGCGTGTGTTAGCCACCATATTTGCTTAGTGCTTGCTGCAGCTCCACCTCATTACCTTACCCTACCCATAAGCTTAAATAGTCTTGATCTCGAGGGTGTGAGATTGCTGAGTCCTCGTGACTCACAAATACTTCCAAACAGTTGCAGGTGCCGATGACACCAGTGCAGGTGGCGCCACCCAGCTCAAGTGGGAGCTCGATGAAGATCTTGATCGTTGTTTTGTTTCTTTTCCGGTTGATCAGTAGTGGAGCCCAGTTGGGACGATCGGAGATCTAGCTTATGGGGTTGTCTTCCTTTATTTTGGTTCCGTAGTCGGACCTTTTTTTGTACTTTGGATGATGTATGGATTGTTTATGTATTGTGTGAAGTGGCGATTGTAAGCCAACTCTTTATCCCTTTCTTATTTCGTACATGGGATGTGTGAAGATTACCCCTCTTGCGACAAGCCTACCATGCGGCTATGCCTTTAAGTCGTGCCCCGACACGTGGGAGATATAGCCGCATTGTGGGTGTAGCAAGTTGGTAATCAGAGCCATTCCCGACTTAGGAGCCCCCTGCTTGATCGAATCGCTGATGTTGTTGAGTCTAGAACAAAATGTTTTGAGTCTTAGTATTATATATATTGGAGAGTAGGATTCTTTTTACTCCTCAGTCCCTTTGTCGCTCTGGTGAGGCCTCCTGACGTAGAAGTTTTGACTCTCCTGTCCTCAAATTTCACAAAAATATTTTTTTAGGATCACGCGGGTATCTTGGAATCGATCCGATAGTTTTGTGAGGAGAACATTGTTCTTGGTGTCTCCTGACATTTAGGGGTTGTGGCAGTGTCCCGGGGAGTTGAGCTCCGAGGTGTTGTCGTCACAATTTTATCGTCGCAGTTCTGGAATACCTGAGTTCGCCGACATTGAAAATCTCTTTTATGCAGTTGTTGGTGAGATAACCTCGACGCCACCCAGTACTGGGGCGGGAGTTCGGGAGTATTGCCATAAATCGTATAATAGATTCTTTTCGAAGGTTGAGGTACATGATTTCCGAAGGTTTCTTGGTTATGTGTTGAAGGATGGATACAGCTGGATGTAGGGATTGTTAGTTTGGGTGAGATATTATGCTTCCCCTGTATCCCCAACACCTGATTGCATAACCAGAAAGTTTCAGGAGTTTATAAGTGGGAATTCAAGTAGCTCCTAGGATATCTTTCCAACAGATGCATGATATGAGATTGGGGTTTGACGTCTAGTGGTCCTTGATAACCCACAAGTATAGGGGATCGCAACAGTTTTCGAGGGTAGAGTATTCAACCTAAATTTATGGATTCGACACAAGGGGAGCCAACGAATATTCTCAGGTATTAGCAGCTGAGTTGTCAATTCAACCACACCTGGAAACTTAATATCTGCAGCAAAGTATTTAGTAGAAAACTAATATGATAGTAGTGGTAATGGTAGCAAAAGGTAATTGTAGCAAAAGTAATGTTTTTGGTATTTTGTAATGATGCTAGCAATAGCAACGGAAAAATAAATAAGCGAAGAACAATATATGGAAAGCTCGTAGGCAATGGATCAGTGATGGAGAATTATGCCACATGCGGTTCATCATGTAACAATCACAACATAGGGTGACACAGAACTAGCTCCAATACATCAATGTAATGTAGGCCTGTATTCCGAATATAGTCATACGTGCTTATGGAAAAGAACTTGCATGACATCTTTTGTCCTACCCTCCTGTGACAGCGGGGTCCTAATGGAAACTAAGGGATATTAAGGCATGCTTTTAGTAGAGTACCGGAATAAAGCATTAGCACATAGTGAATACATGAACTCCTCAAACTATGGTCATCACCGGTAAGTATCCCGATTATTGTCACTTCGGGGTTAACGGATCATAACACATAATAGGTGACTATAGACTTGCAAGATAGGATCAAGAACTCTCATATATTGATGAAAACATAATAGGTTCAGATCTGAAATCATGGCACTCGGGCCCTAGTGACAAGCATTAAGCATAGCAAAGTCATAGCAACATCAATCTCAGAACATAGTGGATACTAGGGATCAAACCCTAACAAAACTAACTCGATTACATGATAGATCTCATCCAACCCATCACCGTCCAACAAGCCTACGATGGAATTACTCACGCACGATGGTGAGCATCATGAAATTGGTGATGGAGGATGGTTGATGATGACGATGGCGACAGATTCCCCTCTCTGGAGCCCCGAGCAGACTCCAGATCAGCCCTCCCGAGAGGTTTTAGGGCTTGGTGGCGGCTCTGTATCGTAAAACGCGATGAATTCTTCTCTTTGAGTTTTTTCTCCCCGAAAGCAAATATATAGAGTTGGAGTTGAGGTCGGAGGAGCTCCCGGGGGCCCACGAGGTAGGGGGCGTGCCCTAGGGGGGTAGGCGCGCCCCCACCCTCGTGGACAGGTGGTGGGCCCCTGGTCTTCATCTTTTGCAAGGATTTTTTATTATTTCCGAATAGATGTTCCGTGAAATTTCAGGTCATTCTGAGAACTTTTGTTTCTGCACATAAATAACACCATAGCAATTCTGCTGAAAACAATGTCAGTTCGGGTTAGTTCCATTCAAATCATGCAAGTTAGAGTCCAAAACAAGGGCAAAAGTGTTTGGAAAAGTAGATACGACAGAGACGTATCAACTCCCCCAAGCTTAAACCTTTGCTTGTCCTCAAGCAATTCAGTTGATAAACTGAAAGTGATAAAGAAAAACTTTTACAAACTCTGTTTGCTCTTGTTGTTGTAAATATGTAAAGCCAACATTGAAGTTTTCAGCAAACATTATGACTAACCACATTTACAATAATGCTTAGGTCTCAAGTTTACTCATATCAATGGCATAATAAACTAGCAAGCAATAATAATAAATCTCGGATGACAACACTTTCTCAAAACAATCATAATATGATATAACAAGATGGTATCTCGCTAGCCCTTTCCGAGACCGCAAAACATAAATGCAGAGCACCTTTAAAGATCAAGGACTGACTAGACATTGTAATTCATGGTAAAAGAGATCCAGTCAAGTCATACTCAATGTAAACTAACAATAATGAATGCAAATGACAGTGGTGCTCTCCAACTGGTGCTTTTTTTAATAAGAAGATGATGACTCAAGATGAAAGTAAATAGATAGGCCCTTCGCAGAGGGAAGCAGGGATTTGTAGAGGTGCCAGAGCTCGGTTTTGAAATAGAGATGAATAATATTTTGAGCGGTATACTTTCACTGTCAACATAACAACCAAGAGATGGCGATATCTTCCATGCTACACACATTATAGGCGGTTCCCAAACAGAATCAATCCATGGCTTGCTCGAAACAAGCATCAATCCATGGCTTGCTCGAAACAACGAGTGCCTCCAACTAACAACAGTCCCAGGGGGAGTTTTGTTTGCAATTATTTTGATTTAGTTTGCATAAAGCATGATAGTGGGCATCCCGGTGACCAGCCACTTTCTCGTGAGTGAGGAGCGGAGTCCACTCCTCTTGAGAGTAACCCGCCTAACATGGAATATACGGACAGCCCTAGTTGATACATGAGCTATTCGAGCATACAAAACAGGATATTTATTTGAAGGTTTAGAGTTTGGCACATACAAATTTACTTGGAACGGCAGGTAGATACCGCATATAGGAAGGTATAGTGGACTCATGTGGAATAACTTTGGGGTTTATGGGATTGGATGCACAAGCAGTATTCCCGCTTAGTACAGGTGAAAGCTAGCAAAAGACTGGAAAGCGACCATCTAGAGAGCGACAACAGTCATGAACATGCATTAAAATTAATCAACACTGAATGCAAGCATGAGTAGGATATAATCCACCATGAACATAAATATCGTGAAGGCTATGTTGATTTTGTTTCAACTACATGTGTGAACATGTGCCAAGTCAAGTCACTTAAATCATTCAGAGGAGGACACCACCCTATCATACCACATCACAACCAATTTGATAGCATGTTGGCACGCAAGGTAAACCATTATGAGCTCCTAGCTAATCAAGCATGACACAAGAAACTATGATCTCTAGTTGCCACTGCAAACATGTTTATTCATAATAGGCTGAATCAGGAACGATGAACTAATCATATTTACAAAAACAAAAGAGGCCGAGTTCATACCAGCTTTTCTCATCTCAGTCAGTCCATCATATATCGTCATAATTGCCTTTCACTTGCACGATCGAATGATGTGAATAATAATAATAGTGCGCGTGCATTGGACTAAGCTGGAATCTGCAAGCATCCAATAAACAGGAGAAGACAAGGCAATATGGGCTCTTTTGTCAGATCAACAATAATGGATATAAGAGCCGCTTCAACAATTTAATTATGGTCTTCTCCTATCGACCCCCAAAGAAAAGAAAAGAAATAAAACTATTTACATGGGAAAGCTCCCAACAAGCAAAAGAAGAACATGAAATCTTTTTGGGTTTTCTTTTTAATTACTACTATAGGCGTGGAAAGTAAACGAATTAAAAGCTACAACTATTTTTTTGTTTTTTTCTTAAGGTTTATTAAACACACAAGAAGAAAGCATGAAAAGGAAAATAAACTAGCATGGATGATACAATGAAAAAGTATGAGCACCAGCATCTAGCAATGTGTCTGTGAACATGAATGTAATGTCGGTGGGAAATACGTGCTCCGCCAAGCTTAGGCTCTTGGCCTAAGTTGGTCTATGGCCACGGTTGGCCTGGCTGATATCCATAGTAATAGTTGGAGTCGTACTGCGATGCAGCGGCTATCGCCTCCTGAGCTGCAGCATGGCGACGAGCGACCTCCGCCCTCCTCTCATACTCATCTGCCTCCTCTCTGGTAATAACATATCTTCCTTTTGCCTGATAATCAAAGAAGGCAGGAGCAGGGAGAGTAATACGGAAAGCACGTCGTCTGTCAAAGATTAAACGATACTGGAGAGGTGATTCATTCCTCTCGACAAACTGGTGGTGAACCATAGCATTAAAGTCTAGGTAAGCAAGAGGTAATTCAATATCATCATTACGTATAGTTACACCAAGAAAATCAGCTAAGCGGGTTGCATAAATTCCACCAAAGAAATCTCCATTAAATCTATTCAGATGCAACCTACGTGCAACAATGTCTCCCAAATTATATGATTTATCTCCCAATACAGCACTCCTAAGAATACTGAGGTCAGGGACGCACATGTGACATGCTTCATCTTTACTGTTAATGCATCTACCTATGAAGAGAGCAAAATAATGTATAGCAGGAAAATGAATGCTCCCTATGGTAGCTTGTGTTATATCTCTAGATTCCCCCACAGTTATACTAGCAAGAAAATCTCTAAATTCAGATTTGAGAGGTTCCCTGATACTACCCCATTGTGGAAGTTTGCAAGCAGTGGTAAAATCCTCTAAGTCCATAGTGTAAGAATTTTCATAAAGATCAAACAGGACAGTTGGAGAATTACGTGAAGATGAAAATTCAAACCTCCTCACAAAGGAACTAGTGAGATAGTGATACTGGCGACACTTTTCTTCCTCAAAGCTCACAAGATCAGCGTTACGCAAATATGCGTTAAATTCTTCCTTAATTCCCGCTCGATCCAAAAAGTTTTCCGAAGGCCATTCACAAGGACGCACTGGAGCGTCTCTTGGTGGTTCTTCATCAGCATCACAGATTGCAAGCCTGGGTCCTTGCTTCCTTAAAGAACCACCTTGGTACATTTTCCTAAGCATATTTCTTCCTCTGAAAAATTTCTAATTTTTTTAGTAACTTCAAACAAAAGTGAACCAAGCTCAACAAAATTGATAGCAACAACTCCTACAAGTGCCTAGAGCCTATATCATGCATCAAAACTACTTGGAACCACATAAATTTGACATGCAAGCTCAAGAACAGGGTCACCTAGGCAGCACAAATTTGCAATGAATAAAGCACTAGAACAAAAACTAATTGGACCAATGGAGGAGTCACATACCAAGGAACAATCTCCCCAAGCAGTTTTGTGAGAGGTGCTTTGAGCAAGGAGATCGAAAATGGCAGCAAAATGAGCTTGGACTCGGGTTTGAGCTGGATATTCGTGTTTGTGGGAGGAAGAAGGAGTGTGTGGGTGCAGGAATAAGTGGAGGAGGGCCACCGTGGGCCCACGAGGCAGGGGGGCGCGCCCAGGGGGTAGGGCACGCCCCTGACCCTCGTGGCTAGGTGCCAGCTCCTCCTACTATGTTCTTAGTGCCAAATATTCTCAAATATTCCAGAAAAAATCATATTTAAATTTCAGGGCATTTGGTGAACTTTTATTTTCGGGGTATTTTTATATTGCACGGATAATTCAGGTAACAGACGGAAACTACTTATTTTTATTTTATTTAATATAAATAACAGAAAGTAAAAAGAAGGTACATAGAGTTGTGCTTTCTAGTTTCATCCATCTCATGCTCATCAAAAGGAATCCACTAACAAGGTTGATCAAGTCTTGTTAACGAACTCATTCCGAATAACATGGAACCGGAGAAATTTCGAATAGCACTATGTTACCTCAACAGGGATATGCACATCCCCAATAATAAGAATATCATATTTCTTCTTGACAGTAGGAAGAGGAAATTCAAAACCTCCAAATATAATCGATGGAATTTTTCCAATAGAGTTGATACTATGAACTTGTGGTTGTTTCCTCGGAAAGTGTACCATATGCTCATTACCATTAACATGAAAAGTGAATTTTCCTTTAGTGCAATCAATAACAGCTCCTGCAGTGTTCAAAAAAGGTCTTCCAAGAATAATAGACATACTATCGTCCTCGGGAATATCAAGAATAACAAAGTCTGTAGTAACGGTTGCAACCACAACAGGCACATCCTCACAAATACTGACAGGTATTGCAGTTGATTTATCAACCATTTGCAAAGATATTTCAGTAGGTCTAAACTTATTCAAATCAAGTCTACGATATAAAGAGAGAGGCATAACACTAACACCGACTCCGAGATCACATAAAGCAGTTTTAACATAGTTTCTTTTAATAGAGCATGGTATAGTGGGTACTCCTGGATCTCCAAGTTTCTTTGGTATTCCACCCTTAAAAGTATAATTAGCAAGCATGGTGGAAATTTCAGCTTCCGGTATCTTTCTTTTATTTGTAACAATATCTTTCATATACTTAGCATAAGGATTCATTTTGAGCATATCAGTTAATCGCATACGCAAAAAGATAGGTCTAATCATTTCAGCAAAGCTCTCAAAATCCTCATCATCCTTTTTCTTGGATGGTTTGGGAGGAAAAGGCATGGGTTTCTGAACCCAAGGCTCTCTTTCCTTACCGTGTTTCCTAGCAACAAAGTCTTTCTTATCATAATGTTGATTCTTTGATTGTGGGTTATCAAGATCAACAGCAGGTTCAATTTCTATATCATTATCATTACTAGGTTGAGGATCATCATGAACATTATTATTAACATTATCACTAGTTTCAGGTTCATTACCAGATTGTGTTTCAGCATCAGAGATAGAAATATCATTTGGATTCTCAGGTGTTTCAGCAATAGGTTCACTAGAAGCATGCAAAGTCCTATCATTTTTCTTTTCTTCCTTTTAGAAGGACTAGGTGTATCTATATTATTTCTCTGAGAATCTTGCTCAATTCTCTTAGGATGGCCTTCAGGATACAAAGGTTCCTGAGTCATTCAACCAGTTCTAGTAGCCACTCTAACAACATAATCGTTATTCTTACTATTCAGTTCATTGAGCAAATCATTTTGAGCTTTAAGTACTTGTTCTACTTGAGTGGTAACCATAGAAGCATGTTTACTAATAAGTTTAAGTTCACCTTTAACATTAGCCATATAATCACCCAAGTGTTCAAGCATATTTGAATTGTATTTCAATTGTCTACCAAATAAGCATTAAAATCTTCTTGCTTAATCATAAATTTATCAAACTCATCTAAGCATGGACTAGCAAACTTAGTAAATGGGATTTCAACTTTATCATATCTATAGAGAGAATTTACCTTTACTACCTATGCCGGGTTATCAAGACCATGTATTTCTTCAATAGGTAATGGATTAAGATCATATGTTTCTTCAACAGGCGGTAAATTAAGACCGTGTATTTCTTCAATAGGAGGTAAATTCTTAACATCTTCAACTTTAATACCTTTTTCTTTCATAGATTTCTTTGCCTCTTGCATATCTTCAGGACTGAGAAATAGAACACCCCTCTTCTTCGGAGTTGGTTTAGGAATAGGCTCAGGAGTTGGTTTAGGAACTGGTTCAGGAAGTGTCCAATTATTTTCATTTGTCAACATATTATTCAATAGAATTTCATCTTCATCCGGCGTTCTTTCCCTGAAAACAGAACCAGCACAACTATCCAGGTAATCTCTGGAGGCATCGGTTAGTCCATTATAAAAGATATCAGGTATTTCATTTTTCTTAAGAGGATGATCAGGCAAAGCATTAAGTAATTGGAGAAGCCTCCCCCAAGCTTGTGGGAGGCTCTCTTCTTCAATTTGCACAAAATTATATATATCCCTTAAAGCAACTTGTTTCTTATGAGCAAGGAAATATTTAGCAGAGAAGTAATAAATCATATCCTGGGGACTACGCACACAACCAGGATCAAGAGAATTAAACCATATCTTAGCATCACCCTTTAATGAGAACGGAAATATTTTAAGGATATAAAAGTAGCAAGTTCTCTCATCATTAGTGAACAGGGTGGCTATATCATTTAATTTAGTAAGATGTGCCACAACAGTTTCAGATTCATAGCCATGAAAAGGATCAGATTCAACCAAAGTAATTATATCAGGATCAACAGAGAATTCATAATCCTTATCAGTAACAAAGATAGGTGAAGTAGCAAAAGCAGGGTGAGGTTTCATCCTAGCATTTAGAGATTAATTATTCCATTTAGCTAATAACCTCTTAAGTTCATTACTATCTTTGCAAGCTAAAATAGCTAAAGAAGCTTCTTTATCAAAAACATAACCCTTAGGAATAACGGGCAAGTCTTCATCATCACTTTCATCAATATTATCAGATTCAATATTTTCATTCTCTCTAACCCTAGCAAGTTGTTCATCAAGAAATTCACCAAGTGGCACAGTAGTATCAAGCATAGAAGTAGTTTCATCATAAGTATCATGCATAGCAGAAGTGGCATCATCAATAACATGTGACATATCAGAACAAATAGTAGAAGCAGGTTTAGGTGTCGCAAGCTTACTCAAAACAGAAGGTGAATCAAGTGTAGAGCTAGATGGCAGTTCCTTACCTCCCCTCGTAGTTGAGGGATAAATCTTGGTTTTTGGATCTCTCAAGTTCTTCATAATGATAAGCAGATATAAATCCCAAGTGACTCAAAGAATAGAGCTAAGGTCCCCGGCAACGGCGCCAGAAAATAGTCTTGATAACCCACAAGTATAGGGGATCGCAACCGTTTTCGAGGGTAGAGTATTCAACCCAAATTTATTGATTCGACACAAGGGGAGCCAAAGAATATTCTCAAGTATTAGCAGCTGAGTTGTCAATTCAACCACACCTAGAAACTTAATATCTACAACAAAGTATTTAGTAGCAAAGTAATATGATAGTAGTGGTAACGGTAGCAAAAGGTAACAGTAGCAAAAGTAATGTTTTTGGTATTTTGTAATGATGATAGCAATATCAACGGAAAAGTAAATAAGCGAAGAACAATATATGGAAAGCTCGTAGGCAATGGATCAATGATGGAGAATTATGCCGGATGCGGTTCATCATGTAACAATCACAACATAGGGTGACACAGAACTAGCTCCAATTCATCAATGTAATGTAGGCATGTATTCCGAATATAGTCATACGTGCTTATGGAAAAGAACTTGCATGACATCTTTTGTCCTACCCTCCCGTGGCAGCGGGGTCCTAATGAAAACTAAGGGATATTAAGGCCTCTTGCTAATAGAGTATCAGAACAAAGCATTAGCACATAGTGAATACATGAACTCCTCAAACTATGGTCATCACCGGTAAGTATCCCGATTATTGTCACTTCGGGGTTAACGGATCATAACACATAATAGGTGACTGTAGAATTGCAAGATAGGATCAAGAACTCTCATATATTGATGAAAACATTATAGGTTCAGATCTGAAATCATGGCACTCGGGCCCTAGTGACAAGCATTAAGCATAGCAAAGTCATAACAACATCAATCTCAGAACATAGTGGATACTAGGGATCAAACCCTAACAAAACTAACTCGATTACATGATAGATCTCATCCAACCCATCACTGTCCAGCAAGCCTTCGATGGAATTACTCACGCACGGCGGTGAGCATCATGAAATTGGTGATGGAGGATGGTTGATGATGACAATGGCGACGGATTCCCCTCTCCGGAGCCCCGAACGGACTCCAGATCAACCCTCCCAGAGGTTTTAGGGCTTGGCGGCGGCTCCATATCGTAAAACGCGATGAATTCTTCTCTCTGATGTTTTTCTCCCCGAAAGCAAAGATATATAGTTGGAGTTGAGGTCGGAGGAGCTCCAGGGGGCCCACGAGGTAGGGGGGGGGGGCAGGTGCGCCCCCACCCTCGTGGACAGGTGGTCGGCCCCCTGGTCTTCATCTTTTGCAAGGATTTATTATTATTTCTGAATAGATGTTTCGTGAAGTTTCAGGTCATTCTGAGAAATTTTGTTTCTGCACATAAATAACACCCAAGCAATTCTGCTGAAAACAGCATCAGTCCGGGTTAGTTCCATTCAAATCATGCAAGTTAGAGTACAAAACAAGGGCAAAAGTGTTTGGAAAAGTAGATACAACGGAGATGTATCAGTCCTCCTATCCACGGTTGGTTTTACAATGGTCTCGTTGTGTCTTAAAGAGTCCTTGGCTATGTTGACTCGGGGACGCTTCGTATGTCATGTGCACTGCCTTGTACATGATGGTGCTGTACGATCGAGCCCGTGTGGGCCCCACCATGAAAACTTCGGACGTAATCACTATCATATGTTTGTTTCCGGCTTATTCTGCAAGCCAGATCCTTTGTTTTGTTTTGCTGTGGTATTCGAGTTGCTTCAATGTCAAGTGTTGATTCCATACCTTCCCTAAGCATATTTCTATGTGGATGCTAATCCTTCTTGATCATCAAGGTTGTCTTTTCAATTCTTTCCAACCGGTGTGCTTCTCTTCAAGTGGATCTAATCATTTCCAACATCCACAAGATCAATTCAAAGTCTTCTTAATGTTATTTGTGTCATCCGTCCCAAGTTGCCTTTGTTTTTCCCGCCCTCCCACCCTTTTTCTTCAAGGACTCGGATTTATTAATCAACTATCCTTTTATTGATGGGAAGTTCTCTCCATTTTTTCTTTCCGGAGATGTTCTTATCCGGTGATTCTCAGGAAGATACTAACGGAGCCGCAAGTTCATCATTATTCGTTCTCTTTCTTTTCCGGTGGATTCAAGTCAAGCTTTATCGATCATATCCTTTCCTCATTTCAAATGTCTTCACATGCCGGTGCACCTCTTCATCATCCACTTCTCGTTATTCAATTGTTCCGGAGTGCTGAAGATATCTCAGAAGATTCATGGTTACATTCTCGATCCGTTCAAGTTATTTCGAGGTTGTATCTCATTCTAGCCATTTAATTCAACCGGCGCATTCTTTCCATCGTTGGCTCAACCTATTCGCTTTTGATTCTTCCAGAGTGTCTAAACAATTCGTGATGGTGTTTCTCGTCGTCATTCTCGGGTTCGTGAAGACCGAAGAAGAGTTTTCCTCCAAATCATATCTGTTTTCTTGAAGATTCATGGTTCTAGCTTGATGCCATCCTCTCATAATTGTTTTGATTGTGAGAATTCTTTTCACCCATCCGGAGCAGTTCAGGAGTCTTTTCAGTTTGATTATCTGAAGGCCATCATTTTGGGTTTATGCATTCTCAGTTTTCAGCTCTCGCTCTCAATTTTTCCGGTGCTTCGCTCAAGTATTCTCTAGTCAGTTCATGATCTCTTTGTTCTCATGTATCTAAATTCTCTCAAGTATCTTCGCTCATTTTCCAATTCCTCCTGCTGATGTGTTCATTTTCTTCGTTCTTTTTCAAGTTCTTACGGTGGTTCGTTTAAGATTCCTCTTCCTTTGATATCATATCAATTTATTCATTGTTTCAATCCTACCGGTGGTTTGTTGAAGACCTTCCCAAGTGGAGAAATATCTCTCTTCAATCCTTTGCCAATGAGTATAAGTAGTATGCCAAATCCGTTGCTTATCATCAATTTAAATTGATGAGGATACGCATAATGTAATTCTTATTCTTGTTTCATCCAAGTGATCTAATTTCTTCTTTCCGGAGTTGTTCATCATATCACATTCTCGGTTCGAGATGCTTCATTTTCTTTCCGGAGTTCCAAGTTTTCCGCTTTATCTCGTCGCAAAGATTCATCTAAATCATTGCAAGGCTTCACCTTATGTTCTCAACTTCTCTTTCTTTTTATCATCCTTTTATTACCAGAGTTCTTCATGGAGGCTCTACATGGTGGTTCATCAAGGATTCCTTTCATTCTTCAATTGTTCGTTAAGATTTCTCTCGAAGCGATGATCCTCCAAGCTATACTTCAAGTATTCTTCATCTTGCATTCCAAAGTGCAATTCTTTCTATCTTATCTTTTGAGGTGGTGT
This sequence comes from Triticum dicoccoides, assembly GCF_002162155.2. Classification (NCBI taxonomy): domain Eukaryota; kingdom Viridiplantae; phylum Streptophyta; class Magnoliopsida; order Poales; family Poaceae; genus Triticum; species Triticum dicoccoides. The sequence goes on along the minus strand of NC_041392.1, from coordinate 384,896,767 downwards.
TATGTCGTTTTGACAGCTTCCTTCATGTTTCATGATTCACAGGTTGGCTGAAATGACATATTTTAAACCCACAATTTTCAATTCGTTCATGAGATCCTTTGCAACCCATCAATCTCTTCATTGGAGTTATATTGGGTTATATTTCTCCTAAAGCCTTCCCCAAGGAATGTTGCTATTATGGTGCTCATCAATGATCCAAGTTTTCTCCTATCCTCTTGGTGAAAGAAGTTTTTCATCGCCTTGGTGCTCTCACTCAAATCAATGGCTTCCTTTAGTGGCCGTTTGTCACCTCATAATGTTGAGATGTTTCCATAAGCCCACTACAAGCTTATTCGTTTCATTGTTGGTTTTCCAACAATTCCGTTATGACCTTCTTGGAAGGGTGCTCTCCAAGCTCATTTGTGGCAGAAGTGGGCCTTTTCTTCTACATTCTTTTATTCCAATGAGCTATCTTCTATTCTTTCTTCCAGAGGCATCGTGATATTGCTCTCTTCGACCCATCATCTTGTTTTGTCAAGATCATGTTCAATTCCTTCCATTTACAGTCGGAGTGCTGTCCAAATTATATCATTCTTATTCCTTCTCTATCTTGTTTTAACCAGAGTGTTGTGGCTATCATTCCTCTTCTAACCGGACTCCCATCCAAGTGCTTTCATTTTGCCAAGCTCATATTCTTTACCTTCCATTTCCAACCGGAGTGTTGTCATAATTGATCCTTATCGTTCCTTGTACATCTCGTTCTACTAGAGTGCTTGCATGTACTTCTTGTCCATTGCAACCCTTTTCTTATGTCTTTCAACCTACAAGGTTCTAGTAATGTTCCGTGTTCCTCTTTTCCAATGGAGTGTTTTCAACTTTGTTCATCTTTGTTGTTTTCTTTCTTTCAATTTTTCCAACCTCGCAAGGTTCTTTGGTTTCACTTGTTTGTCAAAGAAGAAACTTAGTGTTACCTCTTCTCTTCCTCTTTCGTTTCCCTCCGGTGCCATCCTAGATCTCGGGACGAGATCCTCTCGTAGTGGTGGAGTGTTGTGACACCCCGAGACCGACGCGCTAGGTGTCTTCCAGTTATTCGCTGTCTTTGCCATGTCATTTGATTGTGTGTTGCATTTTTCCTTGTCATCATGTGCATTGCATCATCATGTTTTCAAAACTTGCATCTGTCTGGTTTCCCCCAATTCTCTCCGTTGTCCATTCTGAGCGCAGACACACTCGCACACGCCCGTGACACGTCCAAAATAGTATTTTATAAGTGGTCAGAAAGTGTTCTCTGAATGGGTTGAAAGTTGGCGTGCGGTCTCATTATGGTGTAGGTAGACCGCCTGTCAAATTTCATCGCATTCAGAGTTCGTTTGATGCCCCAACAGATAACTATAGTGACAATATAGTCGGTCTATCGTCGGACGTTTCCGGTCTCCGGAAACGGTTGTCGGGTTGCCTTCCTCCTCTCTCTTTTCAGTCGAACCACACACTTGACCTCGTTCGCCTAACCCCTCTTTGCACAGTGCATCCACCCCTCGCGCGTGTCCGAAAGCTTCCCAGACCCAACTCAGGCATTCATGACCGTTGGAGCCGGATCATCCCCGAACATCCCTAAATCATCATCGGTTTCTCATTGGACTCTCCTAAGCATTTCATCTCGACCATCCGATCTAAATCGGAGGGTCCTTTTAGCCCCTAGTCTAGCCACCCTACCTATTTAAACAGCCTAACCCTAGTTTCTAGGGGAGATGTCCCATCCATCCTTCCCATCCGCCGCCACCCGACCAACTCCCCTCTTCCTCGGGATCTCCCTCGCTCCAAATCAGCAGCCATCACTTTCCCCTCCTCGATTTTGGCACCGAACCAACCATTTACTCCTCTTGATCCACCTACCAGCATCGCCTGTTCTCCCATCACCCTCAAGCTCCCACCTCCGGATCGAGCAGGAGGCTCGATGGCGAGCTCCCGAAGCCCACCATGCCAAGCGCCTCGTCCAGGGACTCTGCACCGTTCCCCTGCTTTCTCCCTTGTGTCTCTTCCCTCCCTCTTGTGCTGATCTACCTTCCCGTCTCTCTCCTCTTGCAGCAATCAGCAAGAACCCTGGCCGCCGAGCTTCGCAGCGCCGCCCTCGACCAGGAGCTCCGCCTGACTCCATGGCCGTCGTCCCGAACCTCTCCTTCGCCCCGCTGCATCTCCGCCTCTAACCCGGCCGGATCGACACGGTTCACTGCCGCGCCGCCAAGTACCTTCCCCGGAGCACCACATCGCCTGCTCGTCCCCTGCTTCAACAGATCGCGGCGTCATGTCTGCCTCCTCTGCCTCATGCTCGTTCGCCGCCGCCAAGACCCTATGTCCTCTGCTGCCTTCCTCCCCACGCCCGGATTCGCCGCCGCACCGTCCCGGAGTCACGCGCCAAGTCCGCCGCCGGTGCTCCTTGCCGCCTCGTTCGTCAGGGAGACGACGAGCACCTGGCTCGTCAACGCTCCAACCGTTGACCCGCTGCCCGATCTCACACCTGTCGTGGGCACGAGCGCCCGACGCGGACCAGCCTCGCCTAGGCCCAGCGCCCACCTCATCCTTCCACTCAGCCGGCCTGCTGCAGTCTACCGACCGGGCCAAGGCCCATTATGTGAGGCAACCCCTTAGCACCCATGACATGTTTTGGCCTGTAGCTCCAATTCGGCCCGATGCCTATTTTTTTCCACGAACGAATTTGCTAATTAATCAGAGAACTGCAGTTTTTCAGAAAACCCCTTAATGTTCATGCATATTCTAACTCACAAACCGTACATCGATTTAAAATAAGTTATATATGAAACTTGCTTAGAATTTTATCTAGTTTCATAATATGCCACTTTCATGCATGTTAAAAATGTTTAAAATGATGTTTGCATATATTTTGCCTATTGCCATGTTAAAATGATTTATTTCATAACTAAATAACCGTAGCTCCAAATTTAATAAACTTTATATGTAATTGGGGTAGAAAATGCCTAGTTTAACATGGTGGCTTTACTTTGCATGTTTAATAACTCTAAAATTGTGTATATGGCAGAATAGTACCAAATCTAATATATGCTCATGAGGATTTTTCCGGACTTGTTGCTTGTTGTTCCGGCCTCATTTAAATTTGCCTAAATAGTTAGATTGCTTATGCTTTATCTCTTGCCATGTTAATCAACATTTAATGTTGTTGGGTATATAAACGAGATCGAACTAAATAACTTGAATGTGGTGTTTCGTCAATATGCAACTCGTTGCATATTAAGCCCCACTTAACTTGTAGTTTTGTTGGTGCACTTTTCCATGCCATGCCTCTTTAAACTGGACATGCATCATACTTGGTTGCGCATCATGCCATGTTTATGTGATGGTTGGTTTACTATGTTGCTTGCTTCTTTCCGGGTTAGCTTCGGTTTCGTTCCAGAGTTGTGAGGATCCGTTCGACTACGTCCGTTTGTCTTCTTCATGGACTCGTTATTCTTCCTTGCGGGATCTCAGGCAAGATGACCATACCCTCGAAATCACTTCTATCTTTGCTTGCTAGTTGTTCGATCTATCTCTATGTCGCGCTACCTACCACTTGTTATATCATGCCTCCCATATTGCCATGTCAAGCCTCTAACCCTCCTTCCTAGCAAGCCATTGTTTGGCTAAGTTACCGCTTTTTCTTAGCCCCTCTTATAGCGTTGTTAGTTGCAGGTGAAGCTGAAGTTTGATCCATGTTGGAACATGGATATGTTGGGATATCACAATATCTCTTATTTTAATTAATGCATCTATATACTTGGTAAAGGGTGGAAGGCTCGGCCTTATGCCTGGTATTTTGTTCCACTCTTGCCGCCCTAGTTTCCTTCATACCGGTGTTATGTTCCTTGATTTTGCGTTCCTTACGCGGTTGGGTGTTATGGGAACCCCTTGACAGTTCGCTTTGAATAAAACTCCTCCAGCAAGGCCCAACCTTGGTTTTACATTTTCCTAACAACCTAAGACTTTTCCCTCGGGTTTCCGGAGCCCGAGGGTCATCTTTATTTTAACCCCCCGGGCTAGTGCTCCTCTGAGTGTTGGTCCAAACCGAGTAGACTGCGGGGCCACCTCGGGGAAACTTGAGGGTTGGTTTTACTCGTAGGATGTCTCATCTGGTGTTGCCCTGAGAACGAGATACATGCAACTCCTATCGGGATTTGTTGGCACATCGGGCGGCTTTGCTGGTCTTGTTTTACCATTGTAGAAATGTCTTGTAACTGGGATTCCGAGACTGATCGGGTCTTCCCGGGAGAAGGAATATCCTTCGTTGACCATGAGAGCTTGTGATGGGCTAAGTTGGGACACCCCTGCAGGGTTTGAACTTTCGAAAGCCATGCCCGTGGTTATGTGGCAGATGGGAATTTGTTAATGTCCAGTTGTAGAGAACTTAACACATGACTTAATTAAAATGCATCAACTGCATGTGTAACTGTGATGGTCTCTTTTCGGCAGAGTCCGGGAAGTGAACACAGTCTTGTGTTATGTTTGAACTAAGTAGATTCAGGATCACTTCTTGATCACCTCTAGCTTCTCGACCGTTGCGTTGCTTCTCTTCTCGCTCTCATTTGCATGTGTTAGCCACCATATTTGCTTAGTGCTTGCTGCAGCTCCACCTCATTACCTTACCCTAACCATAAGCTTAAATAGTCTTGATCTCGAAGGTGTGAGATTGCTGAGTCCTCGTGACTCACAGATACTTCCAAAAAGTTGCAGGTGCCGATGATACCAGTGCAGGTGGCGCAACCCAGCTCAAGTGGGAGCTCGATGAAGATCTTGATCGTTGTTTTGTTTCTTTTCCGGTCGATCAGTAGTGGAGCCTAGTTGGGACGATCGGGGATCTAGCATATGGGGTTGTCTTCCTTTATTTTGGTTCCGTAGTCGGACCTTTGTTTGTACTCTGGATGATGTATGGATAGTTTATGTATTGTGTGAAGTGGCGATTGTAAGCCAACTCTTTATCCCTTTCTTATTCCGTACATGGGATGTGTGAAGATTACCCCTCTTGCGACAAGCCTACCATGCGGCTATGCCTTTAAGTCATGCCCCGACACGTGGGAGATATAGCCACATTGTGGGTGTAACATGCATAGTGCTATATGACACTCTAGGCCCGATCTCCAGGAGCTCCCGGCGGGGTCTTCTGGCTGGTTGCTCCAGTGTGCGTAGATGGCGTGGAGAGGAGTCCATCTGCAAATACTTCAGTTGATGTCTGTGGAGCTGGAGGAGTTGAAACTGGAGGTGCAATAGTGGCAGTTGCTGCAGGTGCTGAAAGAGTAGTCCTGGTGTCACTGACAACTGGCACTACTGAAGACCTTTGTGCCCTTGGCAGTCTCTGAAAAGTATCTGTGGTAGGTTTGTCATTCCTGTCCTCAACTTCTTCTTGGAGCTTCTCCACAGTGGTCTGGATCTCTGTGACCTTCACATCTAGATCATGAAATTTTGTCTCAATGATCCTCTCAAGACTCTCTTGATTTTGAGTTAGGGTAGCCAAGCCCTTCTCAATCCTCATAGTAGCCTCAAGAAGATAACTAAGTTGATCTTGCTTGGTCTTGAGCATCACAGTTGAAGCATCTGGTGCACTGACTGCCTTTGCTACTTTTGCAGCCTTTGCTCTCTCTCTCTCTCTCTCTCTCTCTCTCTCTCTCTCTCTCTCTCTCTCTCTCTCTCTCTTCTCCCGAGCTTCTGCACTAGTTGGATGAGATGCATCCATGAAAATCTCGTTGTCTTCAAAATCTGGCCTCAGGGCATGATGCTCTTTATCTAGAAGATATGTCCATGTTCCCATCTTGGATTTGATCAACATATGTATGTGAGGGGATATCCACATGATCTCTTCTGATCGGCTGCAGTTCTCTTCACTGTTTCAACAATCAAAGTCATCACCTTAAACTTCTGTGGCACATCAAACATGTGGAGCAAGTTGATGGAGTGACCACGGATCATTCTATGATATCCTGACTTGGGCAACAGAGTGTGCCTCAAGATGGTGTTGATGGTGGTCAGACCTGACAGCAGATAGTATATTGACCCAAGCTTGTGAGTCTCCAAGGCATCATCGGGAATGGTCTTCTACATATTAGCCATGGAGTTGTGATCTTTCCTAGGCTTGGCATATACATCAATGCCATTTTCATCTTCCTTTGGGGCATTGATCAACTTGGCCCACTCAGAGATTGTAGATTGATATTTAGTAGCTTCAGTCATCCAGACAATCCTTCCATCTGGGTAGAAGTAAGCAGTGGAATAGAATTGCATGATCATCTCATCATTCCACTTGGTCAACTTCTGACCAACAAACTTGTCCACTTCATTCATCCTGAAGCTCTCATGCACTCCTGGGAAATAGTCCTCATTGTCATCAATGAACTTCCAGTCAACCCACTTCATGTCACTGACAATGGGCTTCTTGTCTAACAAGACAGTCTCATAGAAGTCCTATTGTTCCTTGGTGTGGAAATGATAATCTACAACAGTCCTCCTCTTGGTGGCATAAGGATCAGTCTTTCTCCAGATTCTCAAACATGCATCCTTCCTTTCCTTCATGTTTTTTGCCAAAGGATGATCATCACTATGATATGGAATCTTTGGCTTCAACTTTCTAAGCACTTGCGACTCTTCTTCTTCTTGAACTTTAGGCACTAGGGCCTTGTTCTTCTCAGCAACAGATATGTTTCTGGTTGATCTCTTGGGTGCAGATGGTTTAGGAGCTTGAGCTTGAGTTGGAGGCTTAGGGGCTGACTTGGGCTTTGTTGAAGCAGCCCTAGTCCTTATGGCATCCCCCATGAGCTTTTGAGTCTTTGCAGGAGGTGCAGCAGGCTCTTCCTCCTCCTCCTCCTCTTCTTCATCTTCCATCATGGAAGGCTTTCCAAGCACCTTAGCAGTAGTTGTTCTTGCCCTCTTGTTGTTGTTGTTGTTGTTGTTGTTGTTGTTGTTGTTGTTGTTGTTGTTGTTGTTGTTGTTGTTGTTGTTGTTGTTGTTGTTGTTGTTGTTTTTGTTGTTGTTGTTGTTGTTGTTGTTGTTGTTCTTGTTCTTGTTCTTGTTCTTGTTCTTCTTGTTCTTCTTCTTCTTCTTCTTCTTCTTCTTCTTCTTCTTCTTCTTCTTCTTCTTCTTCTTCTTCTTCTTCTTCTTCTTCTTCTTCTTCTTCTTCTTCTTCTTCTTCTTCTTCTTCTTCTTCTTCTTCTTCTTCTTCTTCTTCTTCTTCTTCTTCTTCTTCTTCTTCTTCTTTCCAGCAGCCTTATCATCATAAGATTGTTCCAAGGTGAACTTCGCAGTTTCTTGTGTGGAGGCTCTGGCTTTAGACATAGGATTCCTCTTAGTAGGAGCTTTCTTTGGCATACCAGGCTTGGTGGCTGCTGCAGCAGCATACTCCTTCTTGAGCACCCTTTTCTTGGAGGTCACCTCCTCCTCAATGACAAAGTCTCATCCTCAGATTCTAAAGTTCTCTTCTTCCTTTGCCTAGTTGCTGCCTTAGGCAAGTTGCTGGGTGTGCTTCTTCTACCTTCATCATAACTGTCCGAGGGACTAGTGCCCTCACTGAGATTCACTTGCTCTTCCGACCTGTTCTGGCTGTCACTGCCCTCTGACATAGCTGAAACTGATCCTGTGAATAGATGGGTATAGATAGAGTGGATGAGCATCACAAAGTATCGCTATTTTGCAAAAATATTGAGACAAAAACTTAACTTTAGTTTTCTGCAGAAAGCATTTTGGAGCTACCTGTTTGACAAACTCGGTGACACCAAAGCACTAACAGAACCTAAACATACAATTTCGGTCAGACCGAAATGCAGTTTGGTGGCTCCGAGATGCTAGGGTTTCACAGAGTAAGTGATTTCGGTCACACCGATTAGTACACTTTGGTCAGACCGAGTTGTACTTGTGCAATGGCTAGGGCCAAATCGGTGAGACCGAGATCGTCCGATCGGTCGGTCCGAGATGAGTTTGGCGGAAACCTAACCCTAAGTTTTTGCATCAAATCTATTCTAATGGAGTCTTTCGGTGGATAGACTGATCTCATTCGTGGAAAGAATAATGGCAATGATCTTTGTGCAAGTATCAAAATAATGGAGCGCACAAAAAGGTCAAGTCTGTACCCTAACTTGGCGACGAACTTGCTACGGCGACAACAGTGGTGAGATTCCCGTTGACGGCAATGGAGACCAGCGGCAGGAGACACTGGCGACAACGACGACAATTCAGAGACCACGGCGACGACAGAGCTGGGTAGGCGCGGTCGAGTGGTTTGAACAAATTTCCAAATTTCAACCCGTGGTATATATACCCAGTCACTGTCGGTGTGACCGAGTGGAACGACTCGGTGGCACTGAGATGCAAAACTGCTAGCAGTTGCTGCAACTCAGTGTGACCGAATTGTTCAAATCGGTTGCACAGAGATGAAAACCTAGATTAACTTAATGAATTCGGTGAGACCGAGTAGGAGTGAGTTGGTGTGACGAAGATGCATTAAGAGATTTTGGAAGTTTAAGCCCTTGACGGATTGGTGGCTTCGAGTTCGACTGGTTCAAACTTTGTGATGTAGCATGAATAGAGTTTGAGACGAGAAAAGCATAGATAGCTAGAGGGAGTACTTAGGCATTCTTGTCCATCCATTTGGCAAAAGAAAGACCAAACACCCAAAGCAACAAGTGGGTGTCCTCGAATGGGGAAAATTATGCAATCAACATGCTCACACAATAAGATGGCAAATAAAACATGTGGCAAAGCATGCACAAACACTCTAGCATCTATCAAACAATTGGCGATGACTAGGTCATCTATATATGAGTAAATTGACTGAGGAGTCAAATGAGAACATTTGATCGTAGGTCATACTCATCATTTCAGCACAAGTGGGGTTACCACTTTTACATAAAGCATTGTTATGTTCACACCATTAGAGTTGCCCTAGCTCAATTCTTAGAGCAAAGCTCCCCCTAGATGTGATATCCCCCTTATAGGTATTAACTAACCTTCAGTTTTGTCGATGATGACTTCATGTAGGTGTCAAGATGTGGATGCTCAATGTTGATCATTTGGAGCAATCCATTGGAGTGAGTTGCACTTTCAATACCTACATGGGTTAGTCCCACAAGGAACACACAAGGATATCCATAAACATAGAGTGAAACACACATATGATGATGTCCATGAAAGCATTAGGTTACCTTGTCCCTTGTCTTACCAACAAGAGGGTTTGTGACTCCTTGAACTAGTGCAAGATATGAAAGTTGATTGCACTTCTCCTTGCCAAAATAAATATGAGTGAAGTATGTTGGCGGAGTCACCCTCAAGAACTCTCTAGTTCTTCTTCTTTGGGACCCACATCAACTTGATGATAATCCTTGGAGTTGTAGCCGTACTTGATGAAGTAGAACTTGATGTAGTCTTGGGAACCCACTTGACCAAGGCCTTGGTGTCGGTGCAACAAGCCCTGGGTCCGTTGCCTAGACTGTGCACAGGCACGGGAGCAAGATTACAACACCAAGATCAGGCCAAAGTACAAGAGATCAAGATCTTCGAAGGACCAACGTGCAAATCAAGAGGACAAGGACCAAGCCAGAGAAGTAAGAAACCACCAGGAGAAAATCTTCCCTTGCCAGGCAGGCGAGCCTGGGGAGGACGCCCCCGAAAGGAAACGTCCAAGACGCCCCGGCAGGGCCTGCTGGGACTCGCAGAGACGGAGCCACCTCATCAAACCACTTCGCCACGACGCACGTCGTCGACCAGTGCGGTGTCAAGCCACAAAGTGACTAAGTGACAACCATTCGCCACATGGCAGCCTCTTTCTACATGAAATGCCTACAGATGACACCTGTCTTGCGACGTGTCAAGCGAGCAGGCGCAAAGCTGGCAAAACAGCCCAACAAGGCTTGCCGGGCAAGTGACGATGTGACGTTGAGTGGCACATTTAATGCGCTCCATCAACCTGCATAGTTAGGTATGATAGCACTATTTGCTATCTTATCAGTGCGTAATGACTAATTTGCCACTATGGTGACCCCTTAGTCTATAAAAGGAGGCCCAAGGCAACCTTAGAAAGGGTTGGATCCTGAGTTAGCAAATCCACCCTCTCACATTTCATACGCATGTAGCCGTTTCGCCCAGAGGCAACCCTGCCGGGCAAACGGGCTACGACCTCCACCATTTTTTCCACCATCAATCCACCAAAGTAGGAGTAGGGTTTTACGCCTCACGGCGGCCCGAACCTGGGTAAAACTGCCCGTGTGATCTCTGCCGTGCTGTCCCACGCTCCTCTGCTCTTTGTGTAACGTGCCATCCCCCCACCGAACCAGCAAGGGACCCTTGATCCCATAGGTGGCCATGGTTTCCCGCAACATCTTTTGTGTGCCAGGTAGGGGGATTCACTTGCGCTAACCTCAAAGTGTGAGCAGCGTGTCATCTTCATCGCCATCTTCATCTTCGACGGCGCCATCAACCATGGCGCCCAAGAAGAAACCTGATGTTTCAGCTCACCCGTCCATCTCAAAGGCTCCGCCACCCGCAGCCACCAATGCTACGGAGGATGCGGAGGTGCATGAGGATGTGGACACTACTAGGGATGTGGTAGGAGCAGGCGGCATCGTCACCACCTCCCCCACGGCCGAAGCAGGAGTAGGAGACACCGGAGGAGAGCAACATCAGCAACATCCCGGTGGCTATGCTCCACGAGGTACGGGTGAAGGGGTTTTCCCATCCGCTCCCCTTCCTCTCACCGACGGGCACAACCACAATGATGGCGCTCGGTCCGGGGCGAATCAACGCCCTTTGACCGCCTCCTCCATGGGAGCGACCGCAACGTGTGCACCTCCCTCGGGGAGAGTCGACTAGGTCGCTGTTCCCAACGGAACCACTGGCCATGTGCCTTCACCACGTCACCATGCCATCCAGATGGCCGCCTCGCAACAGCAAGGACGTGGTGTTATCGCCGCTGGCATCGTTAGAAGCTGAGCGGCGGTGCGATCCATGTCATCATCACCCATGCCAAGCACTACTACAGAGGCCATGACGCACGCTCAGCTGCTACTAAGGTTTTCGCCGGTGGCCGAGCAGATGGACGAGTGGCGTGACACCATCTAGAGTCTGCTCAGTTTTGCCGAGGCTGGGGGCTCACAGCGAGCTGGCCCGCCACGGCTTCCCCAAGCAACGACGACGACTCGTGGTGCTGGTCGTATGAAAGGGCCACCCCCATGGTACAGTCCCCACCACGACAACCAGCACGAGCGCGGCAGAATCAAGAACCTGATGTCTCGATGGCCTCTTCTGACCCTCGAGCACATCCAGGCCAACGGCGAGCCCCAGAGGATAGGCAGAGGGGAGACACACGCGTCATCATTGAGCAACGCTGCGACGACCGCCACCGGACCAATGGGTGTGATGGTCCTGACGTTGATGAGCATGCGCTCGAGGTTGGCGGGTGCCTACCCTTCGAGGTTGGGTGCCCTGCCTTTACTCATGAGCTGCGGCAAGTCCGTTGGCCGTTCGTTCGCATGCTCAAGCCAGAGATACCCGAGAAGTATGATGGGAGGCTAAACCCGACAGAGTTTCTGAGCATCTATACCATCGCTGTTCAAGCTGCCGGGGGAAGAGATGAGAAGGTGTTTGCCAACTACTTCCCTTTGGCACTCAAGTCCAATGTGAGGTCTTGGTTGATGCACTTGCCAGAGAATTCCATTTCGTCATGGGCTGACCCGTGCCATGAGTTCATTGGCGCCTTCACTTGTGGCCATCAAGAACCAGGGTTGCCCAGCGACTTGCAGCTTCTCCAGCAGAAAGAAGGAGAGACTCTCTGGAAGTACTTGTAGAGATTCAACAGAATCCACAGGAACATCCCAAATATCCATCCCGAGCTGTGATAGCCGCCTTCTAGTCCAATGTGCGCAACCATATGATTTGTTCCAAGATGAACGTGTGGTTGCCCAGGACTGTGAAGGAGCTTTACACCTTGGTGGAGAAGTGTGCTCGGATGGAGGAGGGAAGGAAACTCCCTGGAGAAGAGGATTGCATCAAGGATAAAGCAGTGATGATTGTCAAAGGCTCCGGCACACTTAGTACCGGCAAGAAAGCTAGGGCCGAAGCCCCCGACAAGGAAGCTGCCGTGTGCGCTGACTGCCAGGAGGTTGTAGCTATCGGGAAGGCTAGGAAAGGCAATGGGCCGCACTACAAGATTCATGGGACCAGGGGCCACGATCTTCAAGAGTGTCATCAAGTTGAGCAGCTTGTCAAGAGGCAAAGAGCAGAATATAAGAAGCGTGATAAGGAAAAAGGTCAGAATGCCACTGGCAGGAAGGGCCGAGGCGGTGAAGCAAATCGCCCTAGCAAACCCTTCCAGAACCAAGGAAAAACCACCAAGGGTCGAGAGAAGGAAGCTTGCAATGATGAGAGTGATGGAGGGGATGAAGAGGAAACCAGTGAGCAGGAGTTCCAGAAGGCCACTGACGCCCTGTGCATCGACGGGGGTGCATCCCTCCACTCCTCTCACCGCCAACTCAAACGGTGGGCACATGAGGTCAATGCCGTGGAGCCAATAGTAAAGGCTCAGAAGCTGCTCAAATGGTCACGCACACCCATCATCTTTGACGAAGACGACCATCCTGACCGTACCACTGCGGTATGATGTTTGCCATTGTTGGTCTCTCCAACAATTCGCAACCTCAAGGTCACGAAGATGTTGGTTGACGGCGGGGCCAGGTTGAATCTGATTTCCCCAAAGGTCATCAGCAAACTTCAGATAGCAGAGGAAGAGCTAAAGATCACGGGCACATTTCAAGGAGTTAATCCCGGTATGAGTCATACTAAGGGAAAGACCATGTTGCCAGCGACATTTGGGGGATAACTGAACTACCGGATTGAGAAGATTGTGTTTGATGTGGTCGACCTCCCCCTGCCGTACAATGGGATCCTTGGATGCCCATCCCTGGCTAAATTCATGGCGGCATCCCACTATGCCTACAATACCTTGAAGATGCTTGGGCTGGTAGGAGTCATTTCCATCCCATCAGATGAGAAGGACGCAATCATTTGCGTGGATAAGATGTACCGGGATGCAGTCGCGGCAGAGGCAGCGGCGGCAACAGTTCCCACCAAGGAGAACAGAGGAAAGAAGAAGGATAGAAGGGACGCTAGCAAGGAATCCGGGAAGCGTACCTCTTCGGAGTGCGTTGTGCATGTTGATGACTTGCCGGAGAGTTCCAACAACAAGAGATCCAAGGTTGTTGCACCGCAAGTGAAGAAGGTCCTGGCAGGGCTGGCTGGCGTTGATGGTACCTTCACTATCAACGCCACCCTTGATGACAAATAGGAAAGAGCGTTCGTTGCCTTCCCGCGAGCGAATATCGAAGTGTTTTCCTGGCAACCATCTGATATCCCTAGTGTTCCCAGGGAGGTAATCGAGCACCACCTTGCTGTTTGCCCACATGCCTGACCTGTCAAGCAAAAAGTTCGGAAGCAGGCCTTGGAGAGGCAGCAGTTTATTGTAGAGGAGATTAAGAAACTTGAGGCAGCTGGTTTGGTCAGAGGAGTGCGGCATCCTACATGGTTAGCGAATCCAGTGGTTGTTCACAAGGCTAACGGAAAATGGAGGCTTTGCATAGATTTCACAGATCTCGACAAGGCTTGCCCGAAAGACCCATTTCCCTTGCCGCACATCGATCATATTGTGGATTCCACTTTAGGCTGCAATTTGCTCTCCTTTTTGGATGCATATTCTGGATATCATCAAATCTTCATGTCAAAAGAACACGAAGAGAAGACCTCGTTCATCACTCCATGTGGTACGTACTGCTTTGTCTGCATGCCATCGAATTAAAGAGTGCTGGGTCTACTTTTGCAAGGGCAGTCCAGATTGGGTTTGAGCTACAGCTGCATAGAAACATTGAGGCTTATAGGGATTATATTGTGGTCAAGACCAAGGACAGAGCAACCCTTATCCAGGATTTGGAGGAGACATTTGCTAATCTGCGCAAGATCAACTTGAAGCTCAACTCGGAGAAGTGTGTGTTTGGCGTTCCCTCCGGCAAGCTACTTGGGTTCCTTGTATCCCATCGAGGGATCAAAGCCAACCCTGACAAGATCAAAGCTATCGAGCAGATCCAGATGCCCAGGATAGTCAAGGATGTGAGGCGTCTTACAGGGTGCGTTGCCGCGCTAAGCAGATTCATTTCCAAGTCTGCCGAGCGTGCCCTGCCGTTCTTCAAAATCCTGAAGAAGGCAAGGCCCATGAAGTGGACCCCAGAAGCAGATGCAACTTTGCAAGAGTTGAAGGCCTACTTATCCTTTGTGCCCACCTTGGTTGCCCCCAAACCACAAGAGCCATTGCTGCTATACTTGGCGGCAACCAATCAAGTGGTTAGTGCAGCCTTAGTGGCACAACAGGAGGTGGAAGAAGCAGAAAGTGAGCAAGACCAGGCAGAGCCAGATAAGGATCAGGATAGAAAAGAGCACGACAGCGAGGGCGACCCCAAGGACACGGCAAAGAAGAAAGTGGTGCAACGCCCAATGTACTTCGCCAGTCCCCTGCTACAAGGAGCCAAATCGAGGTACTCTAGTGTGCAAAAGTTGATCTTTGGTCTCATCATGGCCTCAAGGAAACTGCGCCACTACTTCCAAGCCCATGAGATCACGGTTGTCACTCGCTTCCCGTTGCAAAGGATACTCCGAAACCCTGAGGCTACCGGCAGAACAGTGGTGTGGCTTTGGAATTATCCAGCTTTGGCCTGAAGTTTGAGAGCACATGAACAATTCAGAGCAGGGCGTTGGCAGAGTTTATTGCTGAATGGATGCCAACCCCTGATGAGGAAGTGCTGGAAAGGGTTATCCCCGGCAAGGAAGCGCCCCAAGAATGGATCATGTATTTCGATGGTGCCTTTTCCCTACAAGGTGGGGCTGACGTGCTTCTCGTTGCCCCCTCTGGGGAGCACTTGAAATACGTCGTCCAGATGCACTTTGCCCGGGAAAAGGCGACCAATAATACAACAAAGTACGAAGGGCTCCTTGTCGGGCTCAGGTTTGTCGCAGAATTGGGAATCAAGAAGCTGATCATTCTAGGAAATTCACAGCTTGTGGTGAAACAAGTCAACAAGGATTACCAAAGTCCATTGATGTTGGCATATGTTGAGGAATTGAGAAGATTGGAGGAGCACTTTGATGGATTGCAAACAGAGCACGTACCATGTGCGGAAAACAACATAGCTGATCATCTGTCAAAGTGTGCTGCACAGAAGCTCCCCGTGGAACCAGGAACTTTTGTTCTCCATCTTACTCAGCCTTCCGTATCCCCAGCAACAATGACCCGAAAAAGGAGAAAGACGGACTCCGGTAAGCCTCTCCCGATAGAGCCTCCCGTGGCTCTTAGTAGGGACCCTGCCGGAAACAACTCCCTATCACTTGCCTGACTGCACCCTCCAGTCGGGTCTATGGTCCCTGCAAACGAGGAACGTGCCCCCGCAGTTGAAGAGGTGCCGCTAGTCCTTGTTGCCGAGCCCCAGGATCCAACTTGGCAAGTCACATAGTCCATTTCCTCCAAACTGGAGAACTTCCCGATGACCAAGATGAAGCTGAAAGAGTAGCTTGGAGGGCCAGTATGTATCAGTTTGTCGATGGCACTCCATACATAAGGAGGCCCAATGGTGTGAAATTGAAGTGTGTTTGCCAGGAAGAAGGAAAGGAACTGCTGGCTGAGGTACACAAAAGGCATTTGGGGCTCCCACATTGGATCAAGGGCATTAGTTGGGAAAGCATTTCGGCAAGGATTCTATTAGCCCATAGCCCTCCAAGATGCGGTTAAGCTAGTCACCAAATGTGAAGCCTGCCAGTTCCATTCCAAAAACATCCACCTGCCTGCACAAGCTCTTCAGACAATCCTTTGTTATGGCTGTTTTCGGTCCGGGGGCTCGATATCCCCGGCCCTTTCGCCCGAGCTGCCGGGGCTTTGAATTTTTGTTCGTTGCTATCGACAAGTTTTCAAAGTGGCCGGAAGTAGCTGCTGTGAGAAAGGTGACTGCTTAGTCAGCTATCAAGTTCTTGAAAGAATTGGTGTGCCGTTTTGGAGTCCCGACAAGGATCATTAGCGACAACGGCACCCAGTTCACGAGCCGCGCCTTCATGCAATATGTTCATGCCCTCGGAAGTAAGATCTCATTTGCCTACGTCACTCATCCGAGAAGCAATGGGAAAGCTGAGAGGGCGAACGCTGAAGTGCTACAAGGACTCAAGACAAGAACCTTTGATACGCTGCAGAAGCACATCAGGCGGTGGATCGATGAGCTGACGGTAGTTCACTGGCCCCTCAGAATGGCACCAAATCAAGCTACCGGGCAGACTCCCTTCTCCCTAGTCTATGGGGCAGAAGCAGTTATCCCCATGGAACTCATTTACAGGTCACCTCGAGTGCTTGCCTACGATGAAGTAGTGCAAGATCAGCACCGAGGTGACAATGCTGTGCTACTCGAGGAGAACCGTCTCCAGGCTGCTACGCGTGCTGCACGCTTTCAGCAAGCACTGCGTCGCTACCACAGCCATAGGGTTCATGCCCAGTGTTTTGAGGAAGTCGACCTTGTCCTTAGACGCGTTCAGTCCGCCAAGGGTACAAACAAGTTGACACCAAAGTGGGAAGACCCTTACCGGGTAGTTCGAGTCACCAGACCTGGCGTAGTCTGTTTGGAGACCGGAGATGGCATTCAATTGCAAAACTCATGGAATATTGAGCATCTCCGCAAGTTCTACCCATAAGGCATGGCTGTCGGGCCCTGCCCGGCAGCCACCCTTTTGTACATGCATTGCCTCAGTTGCATTTAACCCCTTGTACAAAGCCATGTGTAGACCCTGAGCAATAGAGAAATGAACGAAGCGCTGGGGGCCCCGACAAGTTGCATGCAAGTATAAGCATTTCAAGAGCATTGCATAAGCATTTCATGAGCATCGCATATGCATATAGATAAGGTCGCATCTTGCGTCATTTCCATATGCATGAGGCTGCAGGTCCCTGCCATGAGCTTGGCCTCTACCGGGAGTTGGGCAGATGAACCAGCACTACGATCTCCAGCAAGCCAAATAGATAAGTTCTACCTCTTGTCCATAAGTGTTTTGTAAGCTAAAAATTGTGCATGAGAAAACCACGCCTCCCTTTGAAACTTAGGTGCTCCCATCCCTAGACTCGAACGTTGCTTCGGCTAGGATGGTGGCAGTGGCCTTCGATGAAAAGAGATTGGCGGGGGGCTGGTCCCTTTATTTATGCTCGGTAGGCTCAGTTCTCCGACAACAAAATAAAAGGGTACCAACAGGATAGCCTGCCGGGGAAAATTCATGTATTTAAAGTAAAGAGGCATTCCACCTCTACATGGACATATACATGCATGAGTTCCCGACAAGGTTCATCTTTTTCATTATTATGCTGTTCAAACAATTACAAACCTTATAGGACACAAACATGGACTCGAGAGATTACATTATTTGACCTAAAATTTGGCAAGTGCCGACAGATTTAAGTTTGAAAAAAGACAAGTGCTCCATGATGCCTTTGCCCTTGTCCATCTCCTCCAGGAAGGGGTCGAGGAGGCTAGAGGTGGACCCAACTGGGATTCGGCACCTCCCCAGGATCAGGATGACGCCGCTTCTCAGCAAGGAGGAAGAAATCGGAGGGAAGGCGCGGATGGTGACACTGCCGGAGGACCAGATGGGGGACACAGAGTCACCGGCAAACACGACTCGTTAGAACGGTCGTCCCCATTCTTGGCGCGTTGTGGGTTGCCATCATCGTCCACATCACTGCCACCCGAAGACCTCAGCACAACAGCCACGCCGGACACCATGCTCTTCGGTCTATCCAACAAAGAGCATGGTTGTCCCCAACGGCCCTGACATCAGAAACCACCACATGTTCCGAAGACGTGTATAGGAGTAAAAAGCCCTCCTGCACGGCAGGAGGATGGCACCCAGGGGAGTCAGGTTCGCCTTTGCTAGTGGTGAACCCTTTCCATGACCCCTCCCCAGCGCCGTGAAGGAAGAAAAATTGGGGAGCAACTGACTACCATGCCCCGTGCCTACTGTAGGCCTTGGCAGGGTGTCGTTCGCGTCCCCTCTCACTAGAATCAAGGCTATGGGCGACCCGGCGACGAGTGCACCGAAGTCGCCACCTCCGGTGTTATCGCCTTGCTGCCCGAGTGCCCCCCTTGGGTCCGTGCGAAGCTCTAAACTAGAGCCCGGGGCCTAGCCCCAGGCTCTTCTCTTCAACATAACCGGCAGGAGGCAGAAAATGGAGGAGAAGGGATGCAAAGATGGATGACTCCGCTCTCCCCTTGCCCCTCCTTTTATAGGCGGGCCGAGGAGGAGAGCCTCTCCCTCAAAAAGCGATCACCACCCTCCTCCACCAATTCAGGAAAACCGGCCCACCGCCTTGATGCTCTCCCGCACCACGCGCCTCCATTACCTACCCCGCGCGATGCATGCAGCATACGTGGCTAAGGATAAGGGCATTGGTGGGAAGAGTGAATTGGCGGTTTCTACCCCATGTGTTAAAGTCATTCACGGGCCATTACAAGAGTGGCCTCACCACGATTAGCTTTACACGATGCGTAGGAAAACTGGAAACCGGCACGGACTCTAGATTAATGAAGAAGTGAAGAAGAAATCAAGGGCCCAACCTCTTCCACACCCCCGCCTGTGCACTTATTAGGGCCTACCCAGACAATGCTCGGCAACGCGTTCGGGACAGGCCCGGGGGCTTCTGGCGGTGCAACAAACCCTGGGTCCATTGCCCAGACTATGCACAAGCACGGGAGCAAGATTACAACACCAAGATCAGGCCAAAGTGCAAGTGATCAAGATCTTCGAAGGACAAATGTGCAGATCAAGAGGACCAAGACCAAGCTAGAGAAGCAAGAAACCACCAGGAGAAAAGCCTCCCTTGCCGGCTAGGCAAGCCTGGCAAGGACGGGCTCCCCGGAAGAAAACCTCCAAGACGCCCCGGCAGGGCCTGCCGGGACTCACGGAGACAGAGCCACCTCATCAAACCACTTCACCATGATGCACGTCATCGATCAGTGCAGTGTCAAGCCGCAAAGTGACTAAGTGGCAGCCATTCGCCACATGGCAACCTCTTTCTACAGGAAATTCCTACAGACAACACCCGTCCTGCGACGTGTCAAGAGAGCAGGTTCAAAGCTGGCAAAACAGCCCGACAAGGCTTGTCGGGCAAGCAACAATGTGACGTTGAGCGACGCATTTAATGTGCTCTTTCAGCCTGCAGAGTTAGGTATGATAGCACTATTTGCTATCTTATCAGTGCGTAATGACTAATTTGCCACTGTGGTGACCCCTTAGTCTATAAAAGGAGGCCCAAGGCAAGGGTTGGATCCTGAGTTAGCAAATCCACCCTCTCATATTTCATACACACGTAGCCGTTTCACCCTAAGGCAACCCTGCCGGGAAAACGGGCTATGACCTCCACCATTTTCCCACCATCAATCCACGAAAGTAGGAGTAGGGTTTTACGCCTCACGGCGGCCCGAACCTGGGTAAAACTGTCCGTGTGATTTCTGTTGTGCTGTCCCATGCTCCTCTGCTCTTTGTGCAATGTGCCATTCCCCTGCCAAACTAGCAAGGGACCCTTGGTCCCATAGGTGGCCGTGGTTTCCCGCGACACTTGGGAGCTTCTTCAAATGAATCAATCTATTCTTGATGCTTGTCCTTGTCTTTTAGCTTCTAGTCTTGTGATGGAAGATCATCTTGAGCTTGTGTTCCCATGAAAGAAGTGGGGTCATACTTCTCATGTTGAGGAACAAACCTCGTCTTGGGGTATTGATATTCTTCCCACTCAACTCCATTGGCATTGAACTTCCGTTCGAAACCAACACCTTGATTCTTCCGGTGCCTTCCTTGCTTGCGGACAATTTCCTCAAATTACTTACTTCCGGCAAGGCTGTTGTACCTTTCTTTATAATTCCCTTAAATAAGCTATTTTCTTGCTCAAGTGTAACTTGGCTAAGAGAATCATTAGTGGAATCAAGAGAACTACTAGAAGCAACAATACTGGATTTAGCATGATTATTGTTACTACTAGGAGTAGAATCTTTCTTGCCCTTGTTTTTAGATTTTACTTGTGGCATGTAAGTGGACAAGAGTAAACACTTGACAATGTAAGAAGAACTTTTCTTTCGAAGATCATCATGGATTGCTTTTAGGAACCCATGCTCTTGCTCTAAATTGAGCTTCTCAGAGCATACCTTCTCATGAGTCTTTAAAAGCTCTCAATGATCCTCTAAAGTAGTTTGATGAGCTAGCTTATGAGTGTTTGGTTCTTTAGTTAAACGCTCAATCTCCTTATTATCATTGTCATTTGTTTCATCTTGATTAGCATGATTAATAGCAAATTCATCATAGTTTTCATCACTAGTGTTGTCACAAGTAAATCATCATCACCTAGCAAATCATCTTCATCACTATTGAAATCAACATACTCGGGGTGTGATACCTTAGGGCCTTTAGCCATGAAGAATCTTCCAATTCCTTCATTTGGAGAGTCAAATATGTCGCAGGAGTTGGATGACACAAGTGCAAGACCGACAACACCTTCATCTTGAGTATATTCGGAGTCAGAGTGATAACTTCTCTCGGAGTAGTTGTCGGAGTCGGAACCGGATACCCATTCACCAACATTAGCTTGATGTCTTCGTCTTGTGTAGCTCTTTGATGACTTGTCCAATCCGTATCCTTCCTTCTACGAGAGGGTCTTCTTTCATAACGATCATCCCCACTCCTTCTCTCTCTTGGTGGTGATTCATCTCTTTTACTTCTCCTTTTAGGTGAGTCTTCTCTTATCTTGTAGGGAGCTGTACACTCATTGGAGTAGTGTTTGGGTCTTCCATAATTGTAGCAATTGCGATCACGACTAGAAGATCTTTTGTCATTGTAGGACCTTGACTTGGAACTTCTTTATTTGCTTCTACTCTTGTAGAACTTGTTGAAGTTGTTCACCATTAAGCTCAATTCTTCATTGAAGACTCGTTTCTCACTTGATGTTGTAGGAGCATCACATGAAGCTTTGTAAGCAGCACTAGACTTGTTGTGAAGCTCTTCCTTATCCCTGAGTGACATCTCATGAGCAACAATTCTACCAATGACTTGTGTGAAGGAAATATGCCCTAGAGGCAATAATAAAGTTATTATTTATTTCCTTATTTCATGATAAATGTTTATTATTCATGCTAGAATTGTATTAACCGGAAACATAATACATGTGTGAATACATAGACAAACAAAGTGTCACTAGTATGCCTCTACTTGACTAGCTCGTTAATCAAAGATGGTTATGTTTCCTAACCATGAACAATGAGTTGTTATTTGATTAACGAGGTCACATCATTAGTTGAATGATCTGATTGACATGACCCATTCCATTAGCTTAGCACACGATCGTTTAGTATGTTGCTATTGCTTTCTTCATGACTTATACATGTTCCTATGACTATGAGATTATGCAACTCCCGTTTACCGGAGGAACACTTTGGGTACTACCAAACGTCACAACGTAACTGGGTGATTATAAAGGAGTACTACAGGTGTCTCCAATGGTCGATGTTGGGTTGGCGTATTTCGAAATTAGGATTTGTCACTCTGATTGTCGGAGAGGTATCTCTGGGCCCTCTCGGTAATACACATCACATAAGCCTTGCAAGCATTACAACTAATATGTTAGTTGTGAGATGATGTATTACGGAACGAGTAAAGAGACTTGCCGGTAACGAGATTGAACTAGGTATTGGATACCGACGATCGAATCTCGGGCAAGTAACATACCGATGACAAAGGGAACAATGTATGTTGTTATGCGGTCTGACCGATAAAGATCTTCGTAGAATATGTAGGAGCCAATATGGGCATCCAGGTCCCGCTATTGGTTATTGACCGGAGACGTGTCTCGGTCATGTCTACATTGTTCTCGAACCCGTAGGGTCCGCACGCTTAAGGTTACGATGACAGTTATATTATGAGTTTACATGTTTTGATGTACCGAAGGAGTTCGGAGTCCCGGATGAGATTGGGGACATGACGAGGAGTCTCGAAATGGTCGAGACGTAAAGATTCATATATTGGATGATATGGTTAGGCCAAGGGGTCAAGCCCATGAGGCTTTAGATCGGTGCAAAAGGAGTTTTGCGGAGTCCAGGGGGCCAAACGCCGGAGACCCTGGCGTCTGGCCCTGGGCCAGACGCCAAGGATTGTGGCGTTTGGTCCTGGAGTCCGAGTGGGACTCTTGCCTTTCGGGAAAAACCGACTTTGAGGAGGCTTTTGCTCCAAGTTTCGACCCCGGGGCTCAACATATAAATAGAGGGGCAGGGCTAGCACCAAAGACACAAGAAGTTGATCCACGTGATCTATTCCTTAGCCGTGTGCGGCGCCCCCAGCCACCATATTCCTCGATAATACTGTAGCGGAGTTTAGGCGAAGCCCTGCTGCTGTAGTTCATCAAGTCGTCACCACGCCGTCGTGCTGACGAAACTCTTCCCCGACACTTTGCTGGATCGGAGTCCGGGGATCGTCATCGAGCTGAACGTGTGCTCGAACTCGGAGGTGCCGTAGTTTCGGTGCTTGATCGGTCGGGCCGTGAAGACGTACGACTACATCAACCGCGTTGTGCTAACGCTTCCGCTTACGGTCTACAAGGGTATGTAGACAACACTCTCCCCTCTCGTTGCTATGCATCACATGATCTTGCGTGTGCGTAGGAATTTTTTTGAAATTACTACAAAACCCAACAGTGGTATCAGAGCCTAGGTTATTTATGTTGATGTTATATGCACGAGTAGAACACAAGTGAGTTGTGGACGATACAAGTCATACTGCCTACCAGCATGTCATACTTTGGTTCGGCGGTATTGTTGGACGAGACGACCCGGACCAACCTTACGCGTACGCTTACGCGAGACCGGTTCCCTCGACGTGCTTTGCACAGAGATGGCTTGCGGGCGACTGTCTCTCCAACTTTAGTTGAACAAAGTATGGCTACGCCCGGTCCTTGCGAAGGTTAAAACGGAGTCTATTTGACAAACTATCGTTGTGGTTTTGATGCGTAGGTGAGATTGGTTCTTACTTAAGCCTGTAGCAGCCACGTAAAACATGCAACAACAAAGTAGAGGACGTCTAACTTGTTTTTGCAGGGCATGTTGTGATGTGATATGGCAAAGCATGATGCTGAATTTTATTGTATGAGATGATCATGTTTTGTAACCGAGTTATCGGCAACTGGCAGGAGCCATATGGTTGTCGCTTTATTGTATGCAATGCAATCGCGATGTAATGCTTTACTTTATTACTAAACGGTAGTGATAGTCGTGGAAGCATAAGATTGGCGAGACGACAACGATGCTACGATGGAGATCAAGGTGTCGCGCCGGTGACGATGGTGGTCATGACGGTGCTTCGGAGATGGAGATCACAAGCACAAGATGATGATGGCCATATCATATCACTTATATTGATTGCATGTGATGTTTATCTTTTTATGCATCTTATCTTGCTTTGATTGACGGTAGCATTATAAGATGATCTCTCACTAAATTATCAAGAAGTGTTCTCCCTGAGTATGCACCGTTGCGAAAGTTCTTCGTGCTGAGACACCACGTGATGATCGGGTGTGATAGGCTCTACGTTCAAATACAACGGGTGCAAAACAGTTGCGCACGCAGAATACTCAGGTTAAACTTGACGAGCCTAGCATATGCAGATATGGCCTCGGAACACGGAGACCGAAAGGTCGAGCGTGAATCATATAGTAGATATGATCAACATAATGATGTTCACCGATGAAACTACTCCATCTCACGTGATGATCGGACATGGTTTAGTTGATTTGGATCACGTAATCACTTAGAGGATTAGAGGGATGTCTATCTAAGTGGGAGTTCTTTAAATAATATGATTAATTGAACTTTAATTTATCATGAACTTAGTCCTGATAGTATTTTGCAAATTATGTTGTAGATCAATAGCTCGCGTTGTTGCTTCCCTGTGTTTATTTTGATATGTTCCTAGAGAAAAATTGTGTTGAAAAATGTTAGTAGCAATGATGCGGATTGGATCCGTGATCTGAGGTTTATCCTCATTGCTGCATAGAAGAATTATGTCCTTGATGCACCGCTAGGTGACAGACCTATTGCAGGAGCAGATGCAGACGTTATGAACGTTTGACTGACTCAATATGATGACTACTTAATAGTTTAGTGCACCATGCTTAAACAGCTTAGAATCGGGACTTCAAAGACGTTTTGAACGTCATGGACCATATGAGATGTTCCTGGAGTTGAAGTTAATATTTCAAGCAAATACCCGAGTTGAGAGATATGAAGTCTCCAACAAGTTCTATAGCTAAAAGATGGAGGAGAATCGCTCAACTAGTGAGCATGTACTTAGATTGTCTGGGTACTTCAATCGCTTGAATCAAGTGGGAGATTATCTTCCAGATAAGATAGTGATTGACAGAATTCTCTAGTCACCACCACCAAGTTAGTAGAACTTCGTGATGAACTATAATGCAAGGGATGACGTAAACAATTCCCGAGCTCTTCGTGATGCTAAAATCGACGAAGGTAGAAATCAAGAAAAACATCAAGTGTTGATGGTAGACAAAGACCACTAGTTTCAAGAAAAGGGCAAAGGGAAGAAGGGGAACTTCAAGAAGAACGGCAAGCGAGTTGCTGCTCAAGTGAAGAAGCCCAAGTCTGGTCCTAAGCCTGAGACTAAGTGCTTCTACTACAAAGGGATTGGTCACTGGAAGCGGAACTACCCCAAGTGATTGGCGGATAAGAAGGATGGCAAAGTGAACATAAGTATATTTGATATACATGTTATTGATGTGTACTTTACTAGTGTTTATAGCAAACCCCTTAGTATTAGGTACTAGTTCAGTTGCTAAGATTAGTAACTCGAAACGGGAGTTGCAGAATAAACAAAGACTAGTTGAAGGGGAAGTGACGATGAGTGTTGGAAGTAGTTCCAAGATTAATATGATCATCATCGCACACTCCCTATACTTTCGGGATTAGTGTTGAAACTAAATAAGTGTTATTTGGTGTTGGCGTTGAGCGTGAATATGATTTGATCATGTTTATTGCAATACGGTTATTTATTTAAGTAAGAGAATAAACTGTTGTTCTGTTTACATGAATAAAACCTTATATGGTTACACACCCAATGAAAAATGGTTCATTGGATCTCGATCGTAGTGATACACATATTCATAATATTGAAACCAAAAGATGCAAAGTTAATAATGATAGTGCAACTTATTTGTGGTACTGCCGTTTGGGTCATATCGGTGTAAAGCGCATGAAGATACTCCATAAAGATGGATTTTCGGAATCACTTGGTTATGAATCATTTGATGCTTGCGAACCGTGCCTTTTGGGCAAGATGACTAAAACCCCGTTCTCCAGAACAATGGAACGTGCTACTGACTTATTGGAAATAATACATACCGATGTATGCAATCCAATGAGTGTTGATGCTCGTGGCAAGTATCATTATTTTCTGATCTTCACAGATGATTTGAGCAGATATGAGTATATCTACTTAATGAAACACAAGTCTGAAACATTTGAAAAGTTCAAAGAATTTCAGAGTGAAGTGAAAAATCATCGTAACAAGAAAATAAAGTTTCTACGATCTAATCGTAGAGAAGAGTATTTGAGTTACGAGTTTGGCCTTCAGTTAAAAACAATGTGAAATAGTTTCACTACTCATGCCACCTGGAACACCACAATGGTGTGTCCGAACGTCATAATTGTACTTTATTGGATATGGTGCAACCTATGATGTTTCTTACCGATTTACCACTATCGTTTTGGGGTTATGCATTAAAGACAGCTGCATTCACGTTAAATAGGGCACCATCAAAATCCATTGAGACGACGCCTTATGAACTGTGGTTTGGCAAGAAACCAAAGTTGTCGTTTCTTAAAGTTTGGGGCTGCGATGCTTATGTGAAAAAACTTCAACCTGATAAGCTCGAACCCAAATCGGAGAAATGTGTCTTCATAGGATACCCAAAGGAAACTGTTGGGTACACCTTCTATCACAGATCCGAAGGCAAGACATTCGTTGCTAAGAATGGATCATTTCTAGAGAAGGAGTTTCTCTCGAAAGAAGTGAGTGGGAGGAAAGTAGAACTTGACGAGGTAACTGTACCTGCTCCCTTACTGGAAAGTAGTTCATCACAGAAAGCTGTTTCAGTGACACCTACACCAGTTAGTGAGGAAGCCAATGATAATGATCATGAAACTTCAGATCAAGATACTACTTAACCTCGTAGATCAACCAGAGTAAGATCCGCGCCAGAGTGGTACGGTAATCCTGTTCTGGAAGTCATGCTACTAGATCATGATGAACCTACGAACTATGAAGAAGCGATAGTGAGCCCAGATTCCGCAAAGTGGCTTGAAGCCATGAAATCTGAGATGGGATCCATGTATGAGAACAAAGTATGGACTTTGGTTGACTTGCCCGATGATCGGCAAGCAATTGAGAATAAATGGATCTTAAGAAGAAGACTGACGCTGATGGTAATGTTACTGTCTACAAAGCTCGACTTGTCGCAAAAAGGTTTTCGGCAAGTTCAAGGTGTTGACTACGATGAGAGTTTCTCACTCGTATCTATGCTTAAGTCTGTCGGAATCATGTTAGCAATTGCCGCATTTTATGAAATCTGGCAAATGGATAAACAAAACTGCATTCCTTAATGGATTTATTAAAGAAGAGTTGTATATGATACAACCAGAAGGTTTTGTCAATCCTAAAGGTGCTAACAAAATATGCAAGCTCCAGCGATCCATCTGTGGACTGGTGCAAGCATCTCGGAGTTGGAATATACGCTTTGATGAGTTGATCAAAGCATATGGTTTTATACAGACTTGCGGTGAAGCCTGTATTTACAAGAAAGTGAGTGGGAGCACTATAACATTTCTGATAAGTATATGTGAATGACATATTGTTGATCGGAAATAATGTAGAATTATTCTGCAAAGCATAAAGGAGTGTTTGAAAGGAGTTTTTCAAAGAAAGACCTCGGTGAAGATGCTTACATATTAAGTATCAAGATCTATAGAGATAGATCAAGACACTTGATAAGTTTTCAATGAGTACATACCTTGACAAGATTTTGAAGTAGTTCAAAATGGAACAGTCAAAGAAAAAGGTTTCTCGCCTGTGTTACAAGGTGTGAAGTTGAGTAAAACTCAAAGCCTGACCACAACAGAAGATAGAAAGAGAATGAAAGTCATTCCCTATGCCTCAGTCTTAGGTTCTATAAAATATGTCATGCTGTATACCAGATCTATTGTATGCCCTACCACTGAGTTTGGCAAGGGAGTACAATAGTGATCTAGGAGTAGATCACTGGACAGCGGTCAAAATTATCCTTAGTGGAATAAGGATATGTTTCTCGATTATGGACGTGACAAAAAGATTCGTCGTAAAGGGTTACGTCGATGCAAGTTTTTGACACTGATCCAGATGATTCTAAGTCTCAATCTGGATACATATTGAAAGTGGGAGCAATTAGCTAGAATAGCTCCGTGCAGAGCATTGTTGACATAGAAATTCGCAAAATACTTACAGATCTGTATGTGACAGACCCGTTGACTAAAATTATCTCACAAGCAAGACATGATCACACCTTAGTACTCTTTGGGTGTTAATCACATAGCGATGTGAACTAGATTACTGACTCTAGTAAACCCTTTGGGTGTTGATCACATGGTGATGTGAACTATTGCTATTAAATCACATGGCGATGTGAACTAGATTATTGACTCTAGTGCAAGTGGGAGACTGAAGGAAATATGCCCTAGAGGCAATAATAAAGTTATTATTTATTTCCTTATTTCATGATAAATGTTTATTATTCATGCTAGAATTGTATTAACCGGAAACATAATACATGTGTGAATACATAGACAAACAAAGTGTCACTAGTATGCCTCTACTTGACTAGCTCGTTAATCAAAGATGGTTATGTTTCCTAACCATGAACAATGAGTTGTTATTTGATTAACGAGGTCACATCATTAGTTGAATGATCTGATTGACATGACCCATTCCATTAGCTTAGCACACGATCGTTTAGTATCTTGCTATTGCTTTCTTCATGACTTATACATGTTCCTATGACTATGAGATTATGCAACTCCTGTTTACCGGAGGAACACTTTGGGTACTACCAAACGTCACAACGTAACTGGGTGATTATAAAGGAGTACTACAGGTGTCTCCAATGGTCGATGTTGGGTTGGCGTATTTCGAAATTAGGATTTGTCACTCCGATTGTCGGAGAGGTATCTCTGGGCCCTCTCGGTAATACACATCACATAAGCCTTGCAAGCATTACAACTAATATGTTAGTTGTGAGATGATGTATTACGGAACGAGTAAAGAGACTTGCCGGTAACGAGATTGAACTAGGTATTGGATACCGACGATCGAATCTCGGGCAAGTAACATACCGATGACAAAGGGAACAACGTATGTTGTTATGCGGTCTGACCGATAAAGATCTTCGTAGAATATGTAGGAGCCAATATGGGCATCCAGGTCCCGCTATTGGTTATTGACCGTAGACGTGTCTCGGTCATGTCTACATTGTTCTCGAACCCGTAGGGTCCGCACGCTTAAGGTTACGATGACAGTTATATTATGAGTTTATGCATTTTGATGTACCGAAGGTTGTTCGGAGTCCCGGATGTGATCACGGACATGACGAGGAGTCTCGAAATGGTCGAGACATAAAGATTGATATATTGGAAGTCTATGTTTGGACATCGGAAGTGTTCCGGGTGAAATCGGGATTTTACCGGGTTACCGGGAGGTTACCGGAACCCCCCGGGAGCCATATGGGCCATCATGGGCCTTAGTGGAAAGGAGAAAGGGGCAGCCCAAGGGGGCTGTGCGCCTCCCCCCTTCCCCTAGTCCTAGTAGGACTAGGAGAGGTGGCCGGCCACCCCTCTCCCTCTTTCCCCCTTGGGAATCCTAGTTGGAATAGGATTGGGCGGGAGTCCTACTCCCGGTAGGAGTAGGACTCCTCCTGCGCCACCTCCTCCTGGCCGGCGCCTCCTCCCCCCTTGGCTCCTTTATATACGGAGGCAGGGGCACCTCTAAACACACAAGTTGACACAAGTTGATCCACGTGATCGATTCCTTAGCCGTGTGCGGTGCCCCCTGCCACCATATTCCTCGATAATACTGTAGCGGAGTTTAGGCGAAGCCCTGCTGCTGTAGTTCATCAAGATCGTCACCACGCCGTCGTGCTGACGAAACTCTTCCCCGACACTTTGCTGGATCGGAGTCCGGGGATCGTCATCGAGCTGAACGTGTGCTCGAACTCGGAGGTGCCGTAGTTTCGGTGCTTGATCGGTTGGATCGTGAAGACGTACGACTACTTCCTCTACGTCGTGTCATTGCTTCCGCAGTCGGTCTGCGCTGGGTACGTAGACAACACTCTCCTCTCGTTGCTATGCATCACATGATCCTGTGTGCGCGTAGGAAAATTTTTGAAATTACTACGAAACCCAACACGACCCGCATCTCCATAACACTCGACCCAAAATAGGAAGAAGCGCTCATCCAGTTCCTCCGTGAGAACTGGGACATTTTTGCATGGAAGCCCGCTGACATGCCAGGTGTTCCCAGGGGACTGGCTGAGCATCGCCTAAGAGTCGACTCGTCTGCAAAACCAGTCAAAGAGCATCTTCGGCGGTCCGCCGTCCAGAAGAGAAAGGCCATCGGTGAAGAAGTGGCTCGACTGTTGGCGGCAGGATTTATCCGAGAGATATACCACTCCGAGTGGCTCGCTAATGTCGTCATGGTTCCTAAGAAGGACAAGTCGCTCCGAATGTGCATTGATTTCAAGCACATCAACCGGGCCTGCCCGAAAGATCACTTTCCTCTCCCTCGCATAGATCAAATTGTTGACTCGACCGCGGGATGCGAGAGGTTGTCTTTTTTAGATGCTTACTCCGGGTACCACCAGATCCGTCTGTACGGGCCCGATGAGGTAAAAACAGCTTTCATCACTCCATTCGGGTGCTTCTGCTATATCACCATGCCATTCGGCCTCAAGAATGCCGGAGCCACTTTTATGCGAATGATTCAGAAGTGTCTACTCACCCAAATCAGTCGGAATGTGGAAGCTTATATGGATGATATGAAGGAAATATGCCCTAGAGGCAATAATAAAGTTATTATTTATTTCCTTATAATCATGATAAATGTTTATTATTCATGCTAGAATTGTATTTTCCGGAAACATAATACATGTGTGAATACATAGACAAACAGAGTGTCACTAGTATGCCTCTACTTGACTAGCTCGTTAATCAAAGATGGTTATGTTTCCTAACCATGAACAATGAGTTGTTATTTGATTAACGAGGTCACATCATTAGTAGAATGATCTGATTGACATGACCCATTCCATTAGCTTAGCACCTGATCGTTTAGTATGTTGCTATTGCTTTCTTCATGACTTATACATGTTCCTACGACTATGAGATTATGCAACTCCCGTTTACCGGAGGAACACTTTGGGTACTACCAAACGTCACAACGTAAATGGGTGATTATAAAGGAGTACTACAGGTGTCTCCAATGGTCGATATTGGGTTGGCGTATTTCGAGATTAGGATTTGTCACTCCGATTGTCGGAGAGGTATCTCTGGGCCCTCTCGGTAATACACATCACATAAGCCTTGCAAGCATTACAACTAATATGTTAGTTGTGAGATGATGTATTACGGAACGAGTAAAGAGACTTGCCGGTAACGAGATTGAACTAGGTATTGGATACCGACGATCGAATCTCGGGCAAGTAACATACCGATGACAAAGGGAACAACGTATGTTGTTATGCGGTCTGACCAATAAAGATCTTCGTAGAATATGTAGGAGCCAATATGGGCATCCAGGTCCCGCTATTGGTTATTGACCGGAGACGTGTCTCGGTCATGTCTACATTGTTCTCGAACCCGTAGGGTCCGCACGCTTAAGGTTACGATGACAGTTATATTATGAGTTTACATGTTTTGATGTACCGAAGGAGTTCGGAGTCCCGGATGAGATTGGGGACATGACGAGGAGTCTCGAAATGGTCGAGACGTAAAGATTCATATATTGGATGATATGGTTAGGCCAAGGGGTCAAGCCCATGAGGCTTTAGATCGGTGCAAAAGGAGTTTTGCGGAGTCCAGGGGGCCAAACGCCGGAGACCCTGGCGTCTGGCCCTGGGCCAGACGCCAAGGATTGTGGCGTTTGGTCCTGGAGTCCGAGTGGGACTCTTGCCTTTCGGGAAAAACCGACTTTGAGGAGGCTTTTGCTCCAAATTTCGACCCCGGGGCTCAACATATAAATAGAGGGGCAGGGCTAGCACCAAAGACACAAGAAGTTGATCCACGTGATCTATTCCTTAGCCGTGTGCGGCGCCCCCAGCCACCATATTCCTCGATAATACTGTAGCGGAGTTTAGGCGAAGCCCTGCTGCTGTAGTTCATCAAGATCGTCACCACGCCGTCGTGCTGACGAAACTCTTCCCCGACACTTTGCTGGATCGGAGTCCGGGGATCATCATCGAGCTGAACGTGTGCTCGAACTCGGAGGTGCCGTAGTTTCGGTGCTTGATCGGTCGGGCCGTGAAGACGTACAACTACATCAACCGCGTTGTGCTAACGCTTCCGCTTACGGTCTACAAGGGTATGTAGACAACACTCTCCCCTCTCGTTGCTATGCATCACATGATCTTGCGTGTGCGTAGGAAATTTTTTGAAATTACTACAAAACCCAACATTGTGTTGGCTTGAGATCTTTGTAGTTGGGCATCATTTGGATCAAGGTCCACACGGTATCATATTTTCCATCCAAGGCTCTTAAGATCTTCTTGATAATGTATCTGTCGGTCATCTCTTTGCTTCCTAAGCCATCAATCTCATTTGTGATGAGAGCAAGCCTAGAGTACATCTCAGCTACTCCTTCACCATCCTTCATTTTGAACTTGTCAAGTTGACTTTGAAGCACATCCAATTTGGATTCCTTGACGGACTCAGTACCTTCGTGCATATCAACCAAAGTATCCCAAATTTCTTTTGCATTCTCAAGGCGGTTGATTTTGTTGAATTGTTTGGGGCACAATCCGTTGAAGAGAATATCGCAAGTTTGAGCATTTTATTGCAGCATCTTCAATTCTTTTGCATATGCTTCACGATCCAGTTCTCGTCCATCCTCGAAGTATTCACCTTGCAAGCCAATACACACAATATCCCAAACGACTAGGTTATGTCCAAGAATATGCATTTTCATCTTATGCTGCCAACTAGCAAAATTAGTACCATCAAAGTAAGGACCTCTATGGTGGTAATTTCTGTCACTAGACGTCATACTCTCCTAGGTTGTGAAACGAAGGCTATGATCACCAAGCTATCGAAATCAAGGCAAATGGAGACCAAAGCTCCGACACCACTTGTAGGATCAAAAGTACACTACTGCAGGATGCTGCTAACGCGACACTACGATCAAAGACCCTTTGACGAAACTGTGTGTGATGCATTAATCACAAACGGTGATGTAAAAAAACTGTCAAAAAGATGCAAAACATTTGCTATGGCGGAGCCATCAAATACGGTTCCGATTTTAGTTGCGTGTGCGTACGGTTCAGTACAATTGATTATTTGCTATGAGGAAGAAGAACAAAAACGGGCATCCAGATGAAGGCGTGTGCGATATAGGGCATACAGTTCACTCGGATGAAGTATTTGTGATTAGGCAACACAAAGGAAACGGTCAGCCATATCAAGGTGTGTGCGATATACGACATACAGTTCACTTGGATGAACTGTTTGCTTTGAGACAAGAGAACAAAAACGGTTCAATTTAACAAGATGTGTGTGATACGCAACAAACAGGTCTGTAATCAGAAATGTGTGTGAAGATCGATAATAATACAGACGATTGCTGCTAATAAGCCATGTGTGTTGTGGGCAAACGCTTGGTGGTGTACAATTGTCAGTGATTGATGAAATCATCACCAACGGGTTCCCCAGTATGGTCTGTGTGCGATGTCATTGCACAGAGAACAACAACATATGTACTTATAACTTATAAGGACTTGATTCCATAAACAGATTGAACATCCAATTACATATGTGGCTAGTACACACATGACCTTTGCACACACCAAAGAATGTTCCAAAATGCCTAGAAAACTCAAATAATGTATAAAAAGGAAAAACAAACCGTGAATAATTTCATATTTTTAGGACGACACTACTATAGTTGCATGTTGCCTCTGTAAAATAAAACAAGGCGGGAATAGACAGCGTATGTCATTTCGCACACATAGGCGACAACGTCCCTCTCGGAACCATGAGCCTTTTTGAGAGAAGCTCCGGTTTGTTAGAAGTTTGTAGCAAAACTTGTCCCAAATTGGACTAATTTTTTACCACAACATGTTGGTGCTATGTCATAACACCATGCCAAGTTTCACGATTTTGAGGTGAGTTTTGGATTTATAGTAATTTTAAAACTAGGTTTCTCAATGTTTACTGTCAAGTCGGTACCACCCTGGATAGGCTTTTTCCTCGTGGGTCCAAAATGACAAATCCAAATCTGTCACTACCATGCAACTTTTATTATTAAGAATTACAACACATTTGGTGTGGTAGCTGAAACTAAGTTTGTGGGTGCTGGTGGGCGCTAAGAACTTGCGGTTCTGTAATGAACAAAGATCTCAAGGATCCCACGAGAGTGAGGTTCTTTCCCTATGTTGTGAATGCTTATAATATTTATGTATTAATTAAAAAAATGGCAAGCCATTGGCCCAATATGAAAGAATATATGGGTCGAAGCCGAGTTGAAAAGGGCAACAATATCTAACTCCAGCTTACAAATAGTACAAAAGCACGAGGATTAATTGCTCATGAGGTTTAGACAAAATCCAGATTGAACAGGACAATGACATCTAACTCAACCAAAGTTTTCGGCAGTCACAGTCAAATGGATCAGTCTGATCCATAAAATCAAGATGCCGGGCCAGAAATTCTACTGGTCCAGGATGACAATCTGTTGTAAACAGAAGCCGAGCACGATCAGAAGCCCTTAGGTCCACCTAAAACTTCTTTTTATGCTGTTCAACACTTGTAGCCGTAAGAATTTTCTTGTCGAAAAACTTAATCCTCACGGACAATAGTGCCCTCGCATTCAACATGAAGAATGTGATAAAGCTAGTGTTTGCATTGTTGGATGCATATCCTTCTAGTGTTACTGGCTTCAAACGAATGTCATGAGACCTGAGAAAATTCCGGTGCTTCTTGAACCATCGTTTGGTTATACTTTTTTCTCCATGTGTTAGTGCCTAAATAGAGATGAAGATTGAAAATAGTTAATGTCTAAAAAAGATTATGTTGAAAGAGTGATAGCTGCACGATTAATTATAGTACATTATATATGGGCTTTCAACGTGCGTGAAATCATCACCTTTATATACAAATTCTCCAGACATGGAAAGCATTGTAGCAAGCCAATAATCATGTTCAGATCAAAACACCACATACTGATATGTAAGGTCTTGACAGAATCCACCACCACTGATAGGATGGACATGTTCTTCATTGAGCATAGAACATAATATTAGTACCAAAAGTGTACTCCAAGATGATACTTATGCGCACAAATGAAAAAAAGCAGATTACAGAAGTTTACGTGAATAATATACAGTACCTCAATAGGTGTGGAGCCAAACACCATCTTGAACCATCTAAAAGGATCATGAATTGCACCCAAGGTCTCTAGTTTAGGTGCAGAGACTACAGTTATTTGCGAAGGTACTATAATAGAATCAAGGAGCAACCTTTGAAGTGAAGGGGCATCTTCGATGATGAGATCATGTCCAAAAGAAACAAATTCCCATGCTTACAAGGTGGGCGACTTTATTTTGAGACAACAGATACGAATTTCTATTCCAAAAACAAGCAACAAGCGCTCCAGGGTAGGGCGGCTGGAGTGGATGATGCTGTGCTGTGCGGCCTCCGACAGATCAACCACCACAAGCGCAAGTTTTTTTAGCAGTGGGAGTCAAAGCATTTGTACCAGATTTTCTGCTAGATGGCACCGGGCGAAGGTGGCGGTGTGGAGAGAGGAGGAAAACCATGAGATGGACATCGGCAGTGAGGGTACAGATACATCGGTTCATGATATGTTACATACATAGTCATGGTAGAACTCAAGGTGCTGGAGTTTATCGAATTGACGGGATGTGCCGTGGGAAGCCACGACCACCTATGGGACCAAGGGCCCCTTGCTGGTTCGGCTGGGGGGCATCACCTTGCACAAAGAGCAGACGAGCATGGGGGCAACTGTAACACCCCAGATGTAACTTTCCATTATTGTAACTCCAACTCTTGCCATTTCCGGCTATGTGTTATGCTATTCCCTTCGTGGTTGGGTTTTTGTCTTCGTTTTGCATTTTGTTCATGTCATGCATTTCATATCATGTCATCATGTGCATCTCATTTGCATTCGTGTTCGTCTCATGCATCTCTTCTCTTTCCCCGTTGTTCGTTTCGCGATCCGACACTCACACTTAAACCCGTTGCACCCCTCTAATCTCGTTTTGTGAGCGGGAGGAAAACGTTCTTGGAATGGGTCGAGATTTTTCGAGTGGCCTTGGTACATCACCATTAGGCCGCCTGCCAAATTTCATTCTATTTGGAGGTCGTCCGATGCCCCAACGGTTAACCGTGTAACCGCAAAAGCCCCTCTCTTGTTGCAGCCCAACACCCCACCAAAACAGCCCACTAACCCATCTAAACCCCCTCCATGCTCTCCGTCGTTGGATCACGATCGTGTGGACGAAAACCGCACCTCATTTGGACACTCCTAGCTCCCTCTACCTATATATATGCCCCCCTCCCCCGAAATTGCGGACGAAACCCTAACCTTCTTCCCCTCGCGCCGCCGGACAAAAACCCCGCCGCCGGACGTGTCCGCCGGACACGTCGCCCCGGCCAATCGGCAGCCGACACATCATCGTCCCCGCCGCCCCCTCAGCCTACCGCACGCCGCCACATCGCCCGCGCCCCACTTCGCCGCCACCCGCACGGGCCCGCCGGGGCCCGAACGCAGTTCCCTCTGGCCCGAGCCGCCCGAGGCTCTCCGCGCCGCCCGCGCGCCTCGCCCACCGCCTCACCGCCGCCAATCCACCTCGCCGCGCCGCCCCATCTCCTTCCTCGCCGGACCCCGCCGTTCGCCGCCGCCACCAGATCCGGCTACCCCGACCGCCGGCGACCACCCCCTCGAGCTCTGGCCTCCTCCCTCGACTCCGGCCGGCGTCCCCCTCGTCTCCGGTGAGATCCGCCTGCATCGGAATCCGTGCCGAAACCCTAGATTCCGAAATTCTAGCATTATGTGCCTCTCTTCATCATGTCATATCTCCATGCTCGTAACTCCGTTTTGCGTGCATGATATATCAAATTGTTCATCTCATGATGCTCTTCATGTTAGTGTCATTGTAATGCATGTTAATGTCCATATTGATGCCCTAATCTTCATTGCAAAAGTGCTATATGATGTTGTCTGCTGGAAGTTAACAGAACTTTCTGATTTGTCATTTTCATTGCATTTTGTGTGTTCATCCTATGAGCATGATGTCTATATGTTTTATGAGATACATCATGCCGTCTTTATAGTGGTGCAAGCCTTGTATTTTTAGGATCTACGTGCTGACTGGCACAAGGATGCAAAGTAGGCTTCATGATGTTGCTGATTTCAGACACTTAGTAATTTTGCTAAGTCATTTCCTGTTACATTTTGATGCTATGTAAACTTGTTCCTACCAGTAGATCCATGCACATTTTGAGGTAGCTCAGTAAGAGTGTTTAGAATATGTGGTATTGCTCTATCCTTCATGCCTCTGGTTGTAATTATGGAGTAGTGTAGCATGTCTTTTCCAGGCTCTACTTTTGCTAAATTTTGTTGCTGGCAGATTGTTAACATGAGATTCAGTTTTGCCATGTGTTTTGCTAGTGATCCATGCACCCTATGAACTTTCTCTTGCCATTCTTAGCTTCTCGAATATGTCTACTTACTGGTGGTTACCTTGTAATGCCATGAAATGCTTTGTGGTGAGTGGCCTTAGCTTGCAAGGTTGCTATCATGAATCTGTTTCTGCCATGTCATGTTTTTCTTCCAAGTCTGAAACTGATCATATAACTTTCCATGTCATGGGTGCCACTCATTTTCCGTGCATCTTTGGTTAAAGTTCAGTAAGGGAGTTTTGTTCTATGTCTTTAGTACTAGCATGCCATACCTTTGTTTTCCATGATATGTTCCTGTAGCATGTTGTTTGCTAGCTCTAAACATTGCTATCTGATGATGTTTTGACATGTTTAGTATTTTCTCTAAGTCTGTGAAGCTGATATCATTTGCATTTTTGCCATGCTATTTTAAGCTTGTTCTAGTGAGATCTAGCAGGAGCTCAGTGTTCATGATTTGTATAGCTTCACCTGTACTTTAATGCCATGTGCTTTGTTGTCTTGTTGGCGTGCTGTAGCATGGTTTCTTGTTGCATCTAAAGTGCTATGATGCTGTTAATCACAGATTTGCATCATTCTTGTTTTGCTTGTCATTTGCAAACCGTGCATCCATTTCCGGTGATCCTTATATCGATTTTGACCGAAATCACCCCATCTTTCCAGCGGCATACTTGGTTTGCCAAGTTGATGCCTTGATCATCCTTTCCCTTTCGGAGTACCCATATGCATTGCACATCATATCTTGCATTCCATGCCATGTCTTGCATCATGTTGCTTGTGCATTGCAACGTGATTGATTGTTGTTTCATTGCTTGTGTTCTTGCTTTCGGTAGATCTGGGAGACGAGTACGTGAACGAGGAACCTGTTGAGTACGCTAATGAGGAGCAAGCTTTCGACAACTCTGAGAACTTTGCAGGCAAGATGACCATTACCCTTGATATCACTTCTATCTTTGCTTGCTAGTTGTTCATTCTATCTCTATGTCGTGCTACCTACCACTTGTTTATCATGCCTCCCATGTTTCCATGTCAAGCCTCTAACCCACCTTCCTAGCAAACCATTGTTTGGCTAAGTTACCACTTTTGCTCAATCCCTCTTATAGCATTGCTAGTTGCAGGTGCCTCGCAGGTTGTTCCATGTTGGAACATGGTTATGTTGGGATATCACAATATCTCTTATATAATTAATGCATCTACATACTTGGCAAAGTGTGGAAGGCTTGGCCTTTGGTTCGGTGTTTAGTTCCACTCTTGTTGCCTTAGTTTCCGTCATACCGGTGTTATTGTAACACCCACGATGCGGCTATATCTCCCACGTGTTGGAGCACGACTTAGAGGCATAACCGCATTGTAGGCATGTCGCAAGAGGGGTAATCTTTCCACATCCCATGTACTGAATAAGAAAGAGATACAGAGCTGGCTTACAATCGCCACTTCACACAATACATTAAAAAAGCATTACATCATCTAGATACAATCAAGTTCTGACTACGGAACCAAAATAAAAAAAGACCACCCCTAATGCATAAGATCCCCGATCGCCCCAACTGGGCTCCACCACTGATCAACTGGAGACGAAAACAACTCAACGCACACGATCTTCATTGAGCTCCTCCTTGAGCTTGGTTGTGTCACCTGCACGGTATCATCGGCACCTGCAAACTGGTTTTGGAAGTAATCTGTGAGTCACGGGGACTCAATAATCTCACACCCTCGCGATCAAGACTATTTAAGCTTATGGGTAGGAAAAGGTATTTGAGGTGGATCTGCAGCAAGCACTAGCATATATGGTGGCTAACTTACGCAAATGAGAGCGATAAGAGAAGGCAAGGCACGGTCGTGAACTAGAAGTGATCCTGTAACTACTTACGTTCAAGCATAACTCCAACACCGTGTTCACTTCCTGGACCCCGCCGAGAAGAGACCATCACGGCTACACACGCGGTTGATGCATTTTAATTAAGTTAAGTTTCAGGTTTTCTACAACCGGACATTAACAAATTCCATCTGCCCATAACCGTGGGCACGGCTTTCAAAAGTTCAAAACCCTGCAGGGGTGTCCCAACTTAGCCCATCACAAGCTCTCATGGTCAACGAAGGATATTCCTTCTCCTGGGATGACCCGATCAGACTCGGAATCCCGGTTACAAGACATTTCGACAATGGTAAAACAAGACCAGCAAAGCCGTCTGGATGTGCCGACAAATCCCGATAGGAGCTGCACATATCTCGTTCTCAGGGCACACCGGATGAGCAAGACGTCGGGTTGGCATAAACCCTGGTTGCCCAGGGGGCGCCGGACATCGCTCAGGTTGGACCAACACTTAGAGAAGCATTGGCCACGGGTTGGCCAACCCAAGGAAAAAAAGGCTAGGTGGCAAATGGTAAAACCAAGGTTGGGCCTTGCTGGAGGAGTTTTATTCAAGGCGAACTGTCAAGGGGTTCCCATTATAACCCAACCGCGTAAGGAATGCAAAATCAAGGAACATAACACCGGTATGACGGAAACTAGGACGGCAAGAGTGGAACAAAACACCAGGCATAAGGCCAAGCCTTCCACCCTTTACCAAGTATATAGATGCATTAATTAAATAAGAGATATTGTGATATCCCAACAATAATCATGTTCCAACAAGGAACAAACTCCATCTTCACCTGCAACTAACAACGCTATAAGAGGGGCTGAGCAAAGCGGTAACATAGCCAAACAATGGTTTGCTAGGACAAGGTGGGTTAGAGGCTTGACATGGCAATATGGGAGGCATGATAAGCAAGTGGTAGGTATCGTAGCATAGGCATAGCAAAAGAGCGAGCATCTAGCAAGCAAACATAGAAGTGATTTCGAGGGTATGGTCATCTTGCCTGCAAAGTTCTCTGAGTTGATGTTAGATTGATCCTCGTAAGCGTACTCAACGGGTTCCTCGAACACGAACTCGTCTCCCGACTCTACCCAAGGCAAGAACACAAGCAACGGGAGACACAATCAACCACGGTGTAATGTGCAAGCAACACGACGCAAAACATGGCATGATCTGCGGGGCGTGATATGCAATGCATATGCATGCTTTGGAAAAGGAAAGATTGGACCAGGCCTCAACTTGGCAAACCAAGAGTGCCGCTGGAAAGAGGAGATGATTTCAGTCAAAATCGATATAAAGATCACCGGAATCAGATGCACGGTTTGC
Source organism: Triticum dicoccoides (assembly GCF_002162155.2). Classification (NCBI taxonomy): domain Eukaryota; kingdom Viridiplantae; phylum Streptophyta; class Magnoliopsida; order Poales; family Poaceae; genus Triticum; species Triticum dicoccoides. Next base: position 384,856,521 of record NC_041392.1, on the reverse strand, counting down.
AAATGGCAAACAAAACAAATATGGCACAAAGCTACGATTAACAACACGAGGCCATCTAAATGCATCAAGAACAACAAGCTACTGCACTCTAGCATAACAACAAAGCACATGGTAGGGATCCACTCAAGATGCTTGACAAAAGATGAACACTGAGCTATGGCTAAATCACACAATAGCAGGTTCAAACAAGCATGGCAAAAGAGTAAAAGATATCAGGTTACGGACTTAGTAAAAAAAACAACATGCCAGGAATTTAACATCAGGAAGCAATGTTTAGAGCAAGATAACAACATGCTACCGGGACATATCATGGCAAAGCAAGGCACGGCATGAAGCTACTCAAAGCATACAACAAAGGTCCCTTACTTACCGTAAGCCAAAAGGGATCAGAAAATACAATGGCAACCACGTGAATATATCAACTTTCGTTAACAGATTCAGACTTAGTAGAAAACAGGAACATGGCAAAACAGATTCATGTAGGCATGATTGCGAGCTTGATGCACTCACCACAAGGCATTGCATGACAAACTAAGCATACACCCAGCAAGTAGACATGGCATAGAAGATAAACATGGCAAGAAAAACCTCATAGCATGCACGGATCAACTACAACAACCTCGGCAAAATTGCTTAACATGTAAACAATCTTCCAGGAACATTTTATAGCAAAAGTAGAGCAAGATTGAGTCATGCTAGGTGCTCCAAAATTGCAAACAAAGAAATGGATGGATAGAGCATAACAATATCTCAAAATCATCCTTACTGAACATGCTCAAAAGAGGCATGGATCACTCGGTAGCAACATGAATACATGGCATAAAAATATTATCAGGGAAAAGACTTAGAAGATTTCTAAGTCCCTGAAATCAGCAACATCATGAGAGCTACTTTGCATGCTTGTTCTAGTCACCACAAAGATCACAAAAATACATGACATACACCCCTATAAAGATGGCATGGCATACTTCAAAACACATGTAGGTCTCAAGTTCATAGGAGGCACACATTTATCATGGCAAAAATGACAAATGCCCAAATTCTGATAAGAATCTGAAACTAACATTGCATAGCACTCTTGCAACAGAATTTAGGGCATCAAGATGAACTCAAATGAACATGGTGCAATGTAATGAAATGAAAAGGACATCGAGACGAACAATTTGATATATCATGCATGCAAAACGGAGCTACGGGTGAGAAGTTATGACATGATGAACATAGGCATATGAATCTGGAAATTTCGGGGACTTAGTGAAAAAAATACCCGAGCGTAGAATAGCTAAAGTTCGCTCGGGGCAGAGGTTAGGGGGTAGCTCACCACTTGGGCTTGGCCCTAAAGAGGAGGCGGTAGCGGGCCGGTGATGCTGGGCCTCCACGAGGCCGGTTGGGATGGGCCGGCTCGGCTCCACCGATCCCTCCTGGATCGGGGAGGCAGAGCAAGGCGGCGGCTCCGGCGCGACGCCGGCGAGGCGGGGCGGCGAGCCGGCGAGGGGACGGCTCAGGGAGAGGCGGGGACGGCCGGATCCGGTCCGGCGGGGCCAGGCGACGACGGGGAGCCGCGGACGAGCTTAGATCTGGGCTCCACGCGGCGAACGGCGGTGCAGGACGATGGGCTCTGGTCCCTGGAGTTGGTCGCCGGCGACGGCGCGAAGGCGGCGGGCGAGCACGGGCGGAGAAGGTGGCGCACGTGGAAGAGGGAGAGGCGACAGGCGGCGTGCGGGCTCGGAGGGCCGGACGCAGGCTCTCCGGGCCGCGGCGGGTGGCGGCGGCGCTTGACACATGGCGGCACGCCAGTGGTGCAGGCGCGGCGGCAATTCGTCCGGTGCGGACCGGACGTGTCCAGCGGCAGAGAGGAGCGGGGCTAGGGTTTAGACTGCGCGAAAAATCGGAGGAGATCACATATTTATAGGTAGAGGGAGCTAGGAGAGTCCAAATGAGGTGCGGTTTTCGTCCACGCGATCGTGATCGAACGACCGAGAGGATGGAGGGGGTTTGGATGAGTTTTGGGCCACTTTGGAGGGGTGTTAGGCTGCAACACACACACGAGGCCTTTACGGTTCCTCGGTTAACCGTTGGAGTATCAAATGGACTCCAAATGGCACGAAACTTGATAGGCGGTCTACCGGTAGTGAACCAAGGCCGCTTGGCAAATCTCGGTCTAATCCGAGAACGTTTAACACCCGCACATGAAAAGAGGCAAAAGGGAACACCGGAGAACATAGGAGCGCCGGAATGCAAAACGGACAACGGGGAAAATGCTCGGATGCATGAACACGTATGAAAATGCGATGCACATGATGACATGCTATGAAATGCATGACGCGCAAACAACTGACAAGGCAACAACAGCGAATAACTGGAAGACACCTGGCACAACGGTCTCGGGCGTTATAGTTATGTTCCTTTATTTTGTGTTCCTTACATGGTTGGGGTTATGGGACCCCCTTGACAGATTGCTTTGAATAAAACTCCTCTAGCAAGGCCCAACCTTGGTTTTAACATTTTCCTAACAACAACCTAAAATTTTCCCTAGGGAGTTGCAAACCTGAGGGTCATCTTTATTTAACCCCCCGGGCTAGTGCTCCTTTGAGTGTTGGTCCGAAACGAGTAGACTGCGGGGCCTCCTCGGGGTAACTTGAGGGTTGGTTTTTCTCGTAGGATGTCTCATCCAGTGTGCCCTAAGAACGAGATATGTGCCGCTCCTATCGGGATTTGTCGGTGCATCGGGCGGTCTTGCTGGTCTTGTTTTACCATTGCCAAAATGTCTTGTAACCGGGATTCCGAGACTGATCGGGACATCCCGGAGAAGGAATATCCTTCGTTGATCGTCAGAGCTTGTGATGGGCTAAGTTGGGACACCCCTGAAGGGTATAAACTTTCGAGATCCATGCCCGCAGTTATGTGGCAGATGGGAATTTGTTAATATCCGGTTGTAGAGAACTTGACACTCGACTTAATTAAAATGAATCAACTGCGTGGGTAGCCGTGATGGTCTCTTTTCAGCGGTGTTCGGGAAGTGAGCACGATTGGGTTATGTTTGAATGTAAGTAGTGCAAGATCACTTCTTGATCACCTCTAGCTTTTCGACCATTGCGTAGCTTCTCATCTTACTCTTGTATTCGTATGTTATCCACCATATTTGCTTAGCGCTTGCTGCAACTCCACCTCATTACCACCGCCTACCCATAAGCTTAAATAGTCTTGATCTCATGGGTTTTGAGATTGCCGAGTCCTCGTGACTCACAGATACTACCAAAACAGTTGTAGGTGCCGATGATACCAGTGCAGGTGATGCTACCGAACTCAAGTGGGAGTTCGATGAGGACCTTGGTCGTTACTACGTGTCTTTTCCTGATGATTAGTAGTGGATCCTAGTTGGGACGATCGGGGATCTAGCAGTTGGGTTTATCTTCTTTTCATTTGGTTGTCTGTAGTCGGACTATGAGTGTACTCTAATGATGTATGAATTTATTTGAGCATTGTGTAATGTGGTGATTGTAAGGCAACTCTATTTATCCCTTTCTTGTTCATTACATGGGATTGTGTGAAGATGACCCTTCTTGTGACAAAACCACAATGCGGTTATGCCTCTAAGTTGTGCCTCGACACGTGGGAGATATAGTCGCATCGTGGGCGTTACAATAGCACGACAGATATCACGCGGGAAATTCTACCCAGGTTCGGGCCATCGTGAGGCGTAAAACCCTACTCCTGCTTTGGTGGATTAATGGTGGAAGAGTGGTGGTGGAGCGTAGTACACTTGCCCAGCAAGGGCGGCAGTGGCTACGCGCATATGGGCGTGTTTGTTATCCAACCTTCTAACCCCTTCTACGGTTGCTATGGGCCTCCTTTTATAGATTAAGGGGTTACCACAATGGCAAAGTAGTCATTATGCACTGATAAGATAACAAACAGTGCTATCATACCTAACTCTATAGGCTGATAGGGTGCATTAAATGCACCGCTTAACGCCGCATCATTGGTGGCCCGACAGGCCTTGCCAGGTTATTTTTCCAGCTTCACACCTCCTCGCTTGACACGTCGCAGGACGGGTGTTGTTCTTGGGCATCTTCCGTAGAGAAAGGCTGCCATGTGGCAAATGGCTCCCACTTAGTCACTTTGCAGCTTGACACCGCACTGATTGACGACGCGGGTCGTGGTGGAGTAGTTGGGTGAGGTGGTTTTTCCCTCGTGAATCTCGGCAGGCCCTTCCAGGACGTCTTGGATGCCTTCTTTCGGGGGTGGCCCTGTCCTTGTTCAGCTCGTCTACCCGGCAAGGGAGGTTCCTCTCCTGATGGCATCTTGTTTCTCTGGCTTGATCTTGGTCCTCTTGACCAACATGTTGGTTCCCCGAAGCTCTTGGTCTCTTGTAATCTGACTTGGTTTGGTGCCTCAATCCTGTTCCCGCACCAGTGCATAGTCTGGGCAACAGACCCAGGGTTTGTTGCACCGACGGAAGCCCCTGGGCCTGCCCCAATCACGCTACCGAGCGTCGTCGGGGTAGGGCCTAATAAGTGCGCAGGCAGGGGTGCTGAAGAGGCTATCCTCTTGAGGTCTTCTTTGCTTATTCATTAATCTTGAGCTTGGGCCAGTTTTTGATCTTCCACACGTCGCATGCAATGCTGCGGAAAAAACTTCGGTCATGGCCCATGGATTGCCCACGCCTCATGATCACAGAGTGGAAACTGCCATCCCACTTGCCTCCTATTTCGCACGCACCTTCCACGTGCTCTGCATGCATTGGGCGTGGTAGGTGGTGGATGCGGAGGGCGCGGGGAGGAGTGCTATGGCCAAAAACTGGATGGCGATGGTTGGAGCAGAGGGCCGGCCTTGATTCTTAGAGCCACAGAAGGTGCAGAGAGGCCTTACTGGAGGAGCGGGGCGGCCATTTCTTGTGTGAGACACCAGTCTCCTGCCTCATCCTCCTATAAAAGGGGCAGGGGCAGTACTTCTTCGCACACGCTTCTTCTCCGCAACCCTTCCCTTTTAGTCATGGTGAGAGGACGAGGGCGCGGCGGTGTCCCGGCGGCGACGACGAGGGCTTCTTCTCGATAGCGCATCCCTCCTCCTTCGGATCTTGTGGTGGCGGAGTCCACCGTGAGAGGAGGAGGGAGGGGACGAGGCCGAGGTCGTCGTGGTTTTCGAGGAAGAGGAGGGCGGGGCGACGCCTTGGCTGCGCCCCCACCGGCGGCTCTCCCTCCAATGGAAGGCCATGTCGGAGACCAACCTCGTGAGTTCATCATCAGGTTGTACAAGCCTTTGTGTGGTCATCTTCACCTTCTAACTCCCTTTGCCCGAGAGATGGAGCTCGAACAACCACGTGCTCTGAGGTTGCATATGAGGGGCTGTGGGAATGGTGACATGTGGGTTGATGTCGACTTCCCTGCCCCTCACGTGATGTACCTCCGCCGTGGTTGGAAGACATTTGCTTGAGCCCACAGCTTCTCGGAGGGGCATGTTCTCCAGTTCGAATTAATGGAGAGCGGTCTGCTCTCCGTCAAGATCTTTGGGCACTCAGGAGGTCGCTTAGGGTGCTACATGGAGAGCTCGACCGATGACGAAAGCTCCTCCTCGAGCGAAAGTGACGAGGATGAGAGTGACAACGATGACGACGATAGCGGGCGGGAGGGCGATGACTCTGACTCCGGCTGAGCGCCACCCGCACCATCTTCATCAGGCGGCAGCACCACCATCTGCATCCGCATCTCCTTCCCCGCAATATGATTTGCCGGGAGTTGGATGTAGAGGTGGGGATGGTGCTCCCTGGCTCCTCCAGCAGTCCCCCAGCTGGACCCTGACAGGCTTCCTTTAGGGCAGCAGCTCCATTAGCACTGCCGTGTCCTGTTGGCTCTAGTGGTGATGGTTGATGGGTCGCCTCCGCTATGCTCTCCATCGACGTGTTCCCCAGTGCTCTCCTGCTCCCGTCGGGCTACCTCTCCTAGAGCCCGAGGGGTGCGGGCTGGGCTTCTGCCCAGGCGCTCCTTTCGCCCTCCTCGTCTTTGATGGCCATGCCTAGGAGGAGAGGGACAAGAAAGGGCAATACGAGGCACTTATATTTTTTCAATCTTAAATCTATAGGCACTTGCCAAATTTTAATTCAAATAATGTAATCTTTCTATCCATGTTTGTGTTCTGTAATGCTTGTACTTGTATCATTAGCATATTAATGAAAAAGATGAACCTTGCCGGGAACCCGTGCATGTATATGTCCATGCAGAGGTGGGATGCCTCCTTAGTGTAAATAAACTAGTTTTCCCCCGCAGGCTACCATGCCGGCATCCTTTTTGTTTGCCGGGCAAAAAATAAAGGGACCAGCTCCCCGCCAACTTCCTTTTACCAAAGGCCACTGCAACCATCCTGACCGAAGCAACGTTCGAGTCAAGGATGTGAGCACCTAAGTCTCAAAAGAGTGGAGAGGTTTTCTCATGCACAAGTTATAGCTTACAGAACACTAATGGACAAGAGGTAGAACTTATCTGTTTAGCTTGCCAAAGATCGCAATGTTGGTTCATCTTCCCAACTCCTTGTAGAGGCCAAGTTCACGGCAGGAACCTGTAGCTTCATGCAGATGGGAATGATGCAAGATGCGACCCTATCTATATGCATATGCAAATGCTTATGCAATGCTCTTGGAATGCTCATGCATGCATGCAACTTGGTCGGGGGCCCCCAACACTTCGTTTATTTCTCTGTTGCTCTGGGTCATCGCCTGGCTTTGTACAAGGGGTTACATGCAATTGAGGCAAGGCCTGTACAAAAGGGTGGCTGCCGGGCAGGGCCCGACAGCCGCGCCTTACGGGTAGAACTTGTGGAGATGCTCAATATTCCATGAGTTTTGCAATTGGATGCCATCTCCGGTCTCTAGACGGACTACGCCGGGTCTGGTGACTCATACTACCCGGCAAGGGCCTTCCCACTTCGGCTTCAACTTGTTTGCACCCTTGGCGGACTGAATGCGCCTAAGGACAAGGCCGCATTCCTCAAAACACCGGGCATGAACCCTGCGGGTATGATAGCGACTCAGGGCCTACTAATAGCATGCAACACGCGTAGCAGCTCGGAGATGGTTCTCCTCGAGTAGCACAGCGTCGTCACACCGGTGATGATCTTGCGCTACTTCATCGTAGGCAAGCACCCGAGGTGACCCATAAATGAGTTCCGTGGGGATAACTGCTTCTGCCACATAGACTAGGGAGAGGGGAGTCTGCCCGGTAGCTCAATTTGGTGTCGTTCTGAGGGACCCGAGAACTACCGGCAGCTCATCGATCCACCACTTGCCATGCTTCTACATCGTATGAAAGGTTCTTTTCTTGAGTCCCCGCAACACTTCACTGTTCGCCCTATCAGCTTGTCCATTGCTTCTGAGATGTGCAGTAGAGGCAAATGAGATCTTGCATCCGAGGGCATGAACATATTGCATGAAGGCGCGGCTCGTGAACTGGGTGCCATTGTCGATAATGATCCTTGCTGGGACTCCAAAGCGGCACACCAATTCTTTCAAGAACTTGATAGCTGACTGAGCAGTCACCTTTCTCACGGCAGTCACTTCTAGCCACTTTGTAAATTTGTCGATAGCGATGAACAAGAATTCAAAGCCCCCGATTTCTTAGGGGAAAGGGGCCGAGGATATCGATTCCCCAGAGTGAAAATGGCCATGATAGAGGGATTGTCTGAAGAGCTTGGTTAGGCAGGTGGCTGTTCTTGGAATGGAACTGGCAGGCTTCACACTTGGTGACTAACTCGACCGCATCTTGGAGGGCTGTGGTCCAATAGAATCCTTGCTGGAATGCTTTCGCAACTAATGCCCTTGATCCAATGTGGGAGCCGCATGTGCCTTTGTGTATCTTAGCCAACAGTTCCTTTCCTTCTTCTCGGCAGATGCACTTCAATTTCACACTGTTGGGCCTCCTTCTGTATAGAGTGTCATCGACAAACTGATACATACTGGCCCTCCGGGCTACTCTTTCAGCTTTATCCTGGTCGCCGGGAAGCTCTCCAGTTTGGAGGAAGTGGACTCTGTGCCTTGCCTAAGTTGGAGCCTAAGGCTCGGCAACAAGGACTAGCGGCACCTCCTCTACTACGGGGGCATATTCCTCGTCCGCGGGGACCATGGGCCTGGCTGGAGGGTGCAGTCTGGCAGGTGGTGAGGAGTTGTTTCCGACAGTGTCTCTGCCAGGAGCGGACGGCTCTATCGGGAGAGGCTTACCGGAGTCCAACTTTCTCCTTTTCCAGGCCATTGTTGTTGGGAATACGGAGGGCTGAGTAAGATGGAGAACAAAAGTCCCCGGTTCCACAGGAAGCTTCTGCGCAGCACACTTTTATGGATGATTAGCTATGCTGTTTTCTGCACAGGATACGTGCTCTATTTGCAATCCGTCAAAGCGTTCCTCCAATCTTCTCACTTCCTCGACGTATGCCTCCATCAATGGAATTTGATAATCCTTGTTGACTTGTCTCACCACAAGCTGTGAATCTCCTTGAATGATCAACTTCTTAATTCTGAATTATGCGACAATCCTGAGCCCGGCAAGGAGCCCTTCATACTCTGCTGTATTGTTGGTTGCCTCTTCCCGGGCAAAATGCATCTGGATGACGAACTTAAAGTGCTCCCTGGAGGGGGCGACATGAAGCACGCCAGCTCCCACACCTTGTAGGGAGAAGGCACCATCGAAATACATAATCCATTCTTGGGGTGATTCCTTGCCAGGAATAACTGTCTCCGTTACTTCCTCATTAGGGGTTGGCGTCCATTATGCAATAAACTCTGCCAATGCCCTGCTTTGGATTGTTGCTGTGCTCTCAAACTTCAAACAAAAACTGGATAACTCCAAAGCCCACTCCACTATTCTTCCGGTAGCCTCAGGGTTTAGGAGTATCCTTTGCAACGGGAAACGAGTGACACCCATGATCTCATGGGTTTGGAAGTAGTGGCGTAGTTTCCTTGAGTCCATGATGAGACCAAAGATCAAATTTTGCACGCCAGAGTACCTCGATCTAGCCCCCCTGTAATAAGGAGCCGACGAAGTACACTACGCACTGCACCATTTTCTTCCTTACCGTGTCCTTGGGGTTGCTCTCGCTGCCGTGCTCATTTCCGTCATGATCCTTCTCTGGTTCTGCCGGCCCTTGCTCAGTCTCTGCTTCGTCCACTTCCCGGTGTGCCACCAAAGCTGCACTAACCACTTGGTTGGTTGCCACTAAGTATAGCGGCAATTGCTCTTGTGGTTTGGGAGCAACCAGGGTAGGCACAGAGGACAAGTAGGCCTTCAACTCTTGCAAAGCTGCATCCGCTTCCAGGGTCCACTTCATGTGCCCCGCCTTCTTCAAAATTTTGAAGAATGGCATGGCGTGCTTGGCAGACTTGGAGATGAATCTGCTTAGCGCGGCAATGGACCCTGTTAGATGCCTCACATCCTTGACTGTCCTTGGCGCTTGGATCTGTTCGATAGCTATAATCTTGTCAGGGTTGGATTCGATCCCCCGATGTGACACAAAGAACCCAATCAGCTTGCCGGAGGGAACACCGAACACACACTTCTCCGTATTGAGGTTCAAGTTGATCTTGCATAGATTAGCAAGTGTCTCCTACGAATCCTGAATAAGGGTGGCTGTATCCTTGGTCTTGACCACAATATCATCCATATAAGCTTCAATGTTTCTGTGCAGCTGCGGTTCGAAACCAATTTGGACTGTCCTTGCAAAAGTGGACCCGACACTCTTTAATCCGAACGGCATAAAGATAAAACAGTGTGTACCACATGGAGTGATGAACGATGTATTCTCTTCGTCGTCCTTGGACATGAAGATCTAGTGATACCCAAAATATGCATCCAGAAAGGAGAGCAAATCGCAGCCTGAAGTGGAATCCACAATCTAATCGATGCACGGCAAGGGAAACGGGTCTTTCGGGCAAGCTTTGTTGAGATATGTGAAATCTATGCAAAGCCTCCAGTTCCCGTTAGCCTTTTGGACTACCACTGGATTTGCCAACCACGTGGGATATAGCACTCCTCCGACCAAACCAGCCGCTTCAAGTTTCTTGATCTCTTCTGCAATGAACTGCTGCCTCTCCAAGGCCTGCTTCTGGACTCTCTGCTTGACGGGTCGGGCGTGTGGGCAGACATCAAGGTGGTGCTCAATTATCTCCCTAGGAACACCGGGGATATTGGATGTTTGCCAGGCAAACACATCAATATTCGCCCATAGGAAGGCAACGAGCGCGCTTTCCTATTTATCATCGAGGGTGTCACTAATAATGAAGGTAGCATCAACGCTAGCCAGCCCTGCCAGGACCTTCTTCACTTGGGGTGCAGTGACCTTGGATCTATTACTGTTGGAGCTCTCTTGAGAGGTATGCTTCCCGGATTCGTTGCCAGCGTCCTTGCTACCATTCTTCTTTCCTCTGTCCTCCTTGGCGGGAACTGCCGCTATCACTGCCTCTGCCGCGACTGCGGCCCAGTACATCTTGTCCATGCAAATGATTGCGTCCTTCGCGTCTGATGGGATGGTAAGGACTCCCATCGGGCCAGGCATCTTCAAGGTGTTGTAGGCATAGTGGGATGCCGCCATGAATTTAGCCAGGGCTGGGCATCCAAGAATCCCATTGTACGGCAGGGGGAGGTCGACCACATCAAACACAACCTTCTTAGTCTGGTAGTTTAGCTCTCCTCCAAACGACACCGGCAGTGTGGTCTTCCCCTTAGGATGACTCTTGCCGGGATTAACTCCTTGAAACGTGCCGGTGACCTTCAACTCATCCTCTGCTATCTGAAGTTTGCCGATGACTGCCGGGGAAATCAGATTCATCCCGGCCCCGCCGTCCACCAACATTTTTGTGACCTTGAGGTTGCGAATTGTTGGAGAGACCAACAATGGCAAACACCCTACCATAGTTGTGCAGTTAGGATGATCCTCTTCGTCAAAGATGATGGGCGTGCGTGACCATTTGAGCGGCTTCCGGGCCTCTAGCGCTGGTTCCACGGCATTGACTTCCCGTGCCCACTATTTGAGCTGGTGGTGAGAGGTGTGAAAAGATGCACCCCCGTCAATACACAGGGCGCCAGTGGCCTTCTGAAACTCCTGCTCATTGGTTTCTTCTTCATCCCCTCCATCGCTCTCATCATCACATGCTTCCTTCTCTCGACCTCTTTGTCAGGACCCCTATTCCAAGTCACATCGATCTAGCCGGTAACACCTCATATCACTTTGTGGCCTCACGACGGTATTCCCATGGGTGTCGCCTTACCATGGCCCAGGACCGTTTGCGCATTTTGGCTCACGTATATGATAGTGTCGCTAGCATCCATATGATAGAGAACCCGAGCCGACATGGCTAGTCATTAACCCAAAGCGGCACCAACCTATGGGGACAGGCATACATGAATCACATCGAGCATGTCGGTCAGCAGCGTGTGAATCCGGGCTGTAGCACTGGGCTAATAGGACTCCGAATGTCACCACGTGACATTTCCCCGAAGGGACAGACACAGGAACGAAGTGAAACACATGTCGGCCAGTCAAGTGTCCTCAGGAGTAGTGCTGGGCTAGCAGGACTCCGGTGAACCGGGCTGTAGCGGACTACTATGGCTCATGGAAGCACAAGACTACATTTCCCCATAAGAGAGGCTACCAAGGATAAACAACTAGGTTGTCGGATCCCACACATACTAAGCATTTCAATCATACACACAATATGCTCGATATGTGTAAATACAACATGGCATCACAACATAACTCTACGACTCAAGCATTTATTCATTAGGCTCTGAGGAGTGAGATATTACAAACATGGGTCTCATGACCCAACAATCATAGCATACAAATCAAAGCACATGCGGAAGCTTAACATGTCTGAGTACAGACATCTACAAATGAAAAGGGCTGAGAAGCCTGACTATCTACCAGATCCTATCGAGGGCACAAGATCGTAGCTGAGGTAGCAAGCTAAACGCCGAAGCCCACACGGAACTACTAGCAAGACTGACGTCTCTCTGCAAAACATTAAATAGGCAAACGTGAGTACAAAGGTACTCAGCAAGACTTACATCAGAACTAGCTACATATGCATCGGTATCAACAAGGGGGGGTGGGGGAGTTTGACTGCAGCAAGCCACCTTTGACTCAGTGGCTAACCTGAACTACGACTGCAAGCAACTCTTTTGAGGTGGCGCACACGAGTCCACATATTCACCATTCAATACACCACAATGGATCCGCTCCCGTCTCCCTACGAGAACGCCATCCATAGCACTCACGCTTATCTTGCGAGTTTTAGAGTATCCACTTTCACTTGTCTATGAACTGTTATAGGCAACCCAGAAGTCCTTTACCGTGGACACGGCTATTCGAATAGATCATTTATAACCCTGCAGGGGTGTATTTCTTCAGATACGCTCTCGCCACTTACCACCATGTACACGTTGTGTATCTCGGCAACCTTCAAGCGGAAGCCTGGCGAGGGAGTCGACCATGACCTGACTAACCACACAAGTCTCTAGTCCAGGTTTATCGCCTATTCGGGTTCCATCCGCGAGGAGATCCGGCCGGAGTTTCGCTCACAACCCAAACGATGTGTGCAGGGTTCCCGAGACACCAAACGGGCGCCCGGTACACCGTGCCATGGTGTATCTACCGCATCATAGCCCACCCCTAGGGTCAGCGCTATGCACGGCCGCCAACACATATCCTACAAACACCAGAAACTAGTTGCAACTCCTGGACAGAGGACAAGGGCAGTTAATAAGTCGAGAGGGTCCACTGGTTTCGGGCCCAATGCGTGGTAATAGCTGGTCATGGATCACAAACACAGAACTCAGTTCCTATGAACGATTTCAATGAGACAACCCACCATGTACTCCTACATGGCCTCTCACCGCTACCTTTACCAAATCGTGTTCACACACTTAGCTCACACACAGTAGGACATGTTCATCACTGTTCCAATTCATCCCCGATGAATCAGACCTGACTCAACTCTAAGAGGTAGCAAGCATGACAAATAAGCATGAATGAGTAGGCACATCAGGGATCAAACAACTCCTACTCATGCTAGTGGGTTTCATCTATTTACTGTGGCAATGACAGGTCATGCAGAGGAAAGGGGTTCAACTACCGCAACATGTAACAGTTGAATCGTTGTTGTCCTAATGCAGTAAAAGAGAGCAGGAGTGAGAGAGTGGGATTGTATCGGGATGAACAAGGGCGTTTTGCTTGCCTGGCACTTCTGAAGATATCATTGGGTCTTCGTAAGTGTCAACGATCACAGCGTCGATACAACGTCCACCGAGAGGGGACAACCATCGGCAACAGAGAAGGAACACAATCAATGCAATGCACAGCATGATGCATGATAATGACATGGCAATATGTTGTTGATTGAGCTAATGCAACTAGCAACACAATTAAATGAAGTTGGTTTGAATACAAGATTCGAATTCAAACTCCATATATGATTAGTTAAATGCCATTTATTTCTTTTGTCCAAAACAGAGGAAAACATTGTTCAAACATGCATGAAAATGGTACAGATCGATTCCTTGAATTTTTCTGATAATTTTTCATATATAATTTATTTCATTGGGAGTTACGGTTGATTTACTATGAATTTTTGAAATTTAGGCAATTTTTGGAATTATTTTTAATCCAGAAATGACTTATTGCGTCAGCACTGCATCATGCCTGCGTCAGCAAGTCAACAGCAGCGGTCTAGGTCAAAGCTGACCAGTGGGGTCCACTGGTCAGTGACACAATGCTGTTCAGTGTCAATGACAGGTGGGGCCTGGTCAACGGTGACGTGGCCAGGTCAAACTGACCTGTGGGCCCGTGGGGTTAGTTTAGTCTAAACAGGAGCTAAGCAGTGTTAATTAGGCCATGGGGCCCAGTAGTCAGTGGCTCTGGGGAGGGTTAGCTGGTGGTGATTAGCGCTAATCACGCGGCCACGTCGGCTCGCCGGAGTCCCACTAGCGGCGACCAAATCTACGGCGGAATCTTGCCGGGGCTGCGCTATAGGCGGCGTATGGACGCGCGAAGGCCACCAAAAGGTAGCCCGAGCACGCCCGCATCTTGATAGCCGCACGAGAGGCCGCGTGGTCGCCGGAATCGACAACGGCGAGCGCATCCGCGGTGACCGGAGTTCGGACGTGGAAGGGGTCGACACTACGGTGCACTAGAGGGGAAACCAAAAGGTGCTGCGGGCTCCTGGGAGTGCAGCGAACACGGTGACGCGCTCAGGCGCAAGCTGGGGTGGCCCTGGCCACAACGGTGAGGAACTACGGCGGCGATGAGCTTTCAGGTCCGGTGGTTAGTGCGGCTACAACACGCAAAGGAGGAAGAGAGGAGAGGGGAAACGACAAGGTGCTCACGGCGAGGCCGTCGGGGTGCTCAGTAGGCTCAGGGGAGATCCGGTGCAGGCAGAACGGCGGTGACGATCTCGGCGGACCGAGGTTGAAGAAGACGGCGTGGTCGATGTTTGAGGGCGTTCGGGCTTGCACTTGTTGAGGGGGAAGCTTCACGACGTCGAGGCGGACAGCGGGGATAGCACGGAGAGGCGTGGGGACGGCTGTGGCCGTGGTGGTCAGCGATGGTGGCGAGGGTGGCGTTCGGCCGTGAGAGGAAGAGAGAGCAGAGGAGGGGGAATGAGCTCGAGAGGGACCGGGAGGTGCAGGGGGGGCGTGGCGCTTGGGAGAGATCTAGGGCGATGGGGATGCAGGCAGGCAGGGTGGAGGTGGCGGGGGCGCGTGCCGGCGCGCGGCGGCCACGCGCTCTGCCTACTAGCTTGGGGAGGAAGACGATAGGAAGGAGGGGGTGGGCTGGGCCGAAACTGCTGGGCCACCAGGTAAGTGGGCCTCCGGTAAGTCTCTGCTTCCTTTTTTTATTTGTTTCTGTTTTCTATTTTTCTAACATTTGTTTCTGATTTAGTAAAATACTAAATCAATTTTAAACTTCATGAAAATAATTGTGTCAACTAAGTGGACTTATACAAAGCCACACAACAATTTTCAGAATTATTGAACATATATTTATACATATAATAAATATAAATCCAATTCAAATAGTTATTGAATTAATTCCAAATGCCCAAAATAAATATTTCTGAGACTCCAAAAATATTGGTTTGATTTTTACCTCTTGACAATATTTTTAAAGCTTGGCAGGAACATTTTCTTGGGTTTATTTGAAACAATTTTTAGTGTTGATCATTTTTATAAAAGACTTCTGAGGCTTTCCACTTTCCCCAATTCAACTTTCATAAATATATACATGATGCATGAGTGCTTGTGCAACTAGTTACAACCAATTCTAGGGCTGTGACAACTCACCCCCACTTAAACAAGAATCTCGTCCCGGGATTCAAGTGTAGGGTAAGATGAAGGGGAACGCAAACTTAACCCAATCTTCACGATCCAAGTTGCACTTCATAAGAATGTTGATTCGATCACCATCTTTGTCTCGATGTCTTGCTCTAAGAAATCCAACCAACATGACAACGAGAGGGAAGGGAAAACTCTAGAAGGATCGATCTTCTCGAAGATCAAACAACTCAGGATAAACTCATGGAGTGAGACATAGGAACATCTCTCCAATTGAGACACAAAGTTCACATCAGGGTGATGGAAATCAGACAACGAGGATTCAAGTTGGTAGGTAGCAATTCCACGCTTGAGTAAGGTGGTGCAAGGTTTCAAAGTTGCGAGGAGATAATTGTCATGAACCCATAACAGGGCACCTCGGAGAAGGTGACTCGAAGAACTATTCCCTTAAGTGGCAAAAAGAATTACTTTTGATACAAGATCATTGAAATTCTTTATACCAGCCTATGGCATTCACAAATGATCGTGTGAACGAATTCGAAAGAATGGCATACCCATACCAGAATGGATGATGTGGACTACCTTGTTGAAGACAACACAATGGATGATTTTGCTTATCACCGGGGATGGATGGGACCCATAGTAAGTCCACTTTTGAAGATGATCTTGGACAACAAGTGCCGAGGAGGGCAGCCCATGGGAAATTGGCACAATGGTGATGCAAGCTGGGAACAAAATGCAACTGTTGGGAATGTTCCAACCATCATATCTGCCTGAGATTCACATCTGGTTGGTGATAGGATACTTCAGACTCAGCATGTCTGAAAAGAAAGTTTGCAAAACAAATCGACGAGATGACGTTGCGATATTCTCGGGAAATGAACTACGATAATAAGCTCCCAAAATAGGCTGGTTCTGCTACACACATGTGAGCATGTTGTCCAAGACAAGAATGACCACATGGTAGTCTTATAATAAAACACTATCGAGTTCTGGTCGGGAACCATCATCAAGGATTTTTAAGTCTTACGCAAGTCCATGGATTAGATCCCAAGCATAGACTCCTTTTCCTTGAACAAGTCAATCAGTGGCTTGGTGTGCTAGGAACACATATGGAGTGGAGGTAATTAGTCTACCAAACCATAGAATACTTCACATGCATGCATGACTGATTTGGGATGATTCCAAGGGAAACAAAACAATCTTTCTCAAACTCACGGCGGCAACTTGCACCAAGTGCACATGAATTCGAGGAAGTCACTTCTTCCATCCAAACATAAGCTTCATGAACGGAACACGAAGGCATTGCTTACAAAGTTTTCAACACTAGGTTGATGTTCAACATGAATCATGGGGGAGACAAAATGCTGCTGATGGGCTCAACAACAACTCATCGGAATTTCCATATCACTGGACTTCCACCATCTTGTGAACACGATGATAGTATTGGTCAGACCAAAAGATGTAATGGTGTATGCTCGAGGGATCAACCACGGGTAAGACAACATTACGAACATCGTTGGTTCTGATTTGACTTGACGATAGCCCATACTCAAATCATGGTTTGGACAAGACAACAGGTTCAACAACTGATCACGGGGATCTGTCGATGAAGATATCATCTATCTTCAACACACACACACACACACACACACACACACACCAGGATATCCCTTAACATGAACTAAGTCAGACAAGCTTCCATCTTCCAACTCTCCAAGTTGTTGTTTAGCTCAACCAACTAGCTCAGGGATATCCAACACAGATTCTTGGAGAAGGGGTGGTTTACAAGAACCAACTTGATCACGAACTCAACATAGCGGTCAGGTGACAACCTGGTAACACTTCCGAGAAGATATCCAGAAAATCACGAACCACCGATATGTTACTAAGCTCGAGAACAATCTTGCTTTTCAGAGCAAGACAATATGATCAGATAAGCGAGGAATGGAATAATCCTCACTCATTGATCGAGGAGTGCACCAGAAATAAGGACTAGGTAGCACGATCAGTCCTAGGATGGTGATTCAATAACCAACACGCTAAGAATGAGAATATTGTCCATTTACTACAAAGCAACGAGTTGCTCGGAGTATTGATTTCACACATCACAATTCACTTGTCGGCATTCCGGTTACAACAACACGGAACCAAGGAATGAATAATGATGGCGAGAAGTATCACTGTATCAAAAATTCATAAGAGATGGTGCAATTCCTATGATATTCTTGGCATGAATAGGGTAGAACTCCAAGGTAGAACAGAGCAAAAGCTGGATTGGCATTTTGATCTACGGGATACAACTACTTTGACCCAATCCTAGATATGGATGAGGTACTGGAGTTTGTTTCTCCTAGTCATTCTGGAATAGAATGGCTTGACGGACCACAAGAATAATAGGCATTGATGAACACAAATGCACACATACTCTTGGCTATCAACTGATAGAAGATGGTCGGAATACAACTGAAGAGGAACAACTTGAGGAACATATAATTTTCTGAGTTGTGGATGCATAGATTAGTATGTCGAGCAAAGCTCAACATTTCTTCCGGACAACCCATGCAGAAAGGTAGGACTGGCAGATTCACAATGCAGAATGGAGAACTTATCAAGAGCACTCTGGTTGTGATCTTTTGATACAACAAACTTCTGCCATAAGTGGTTCATAGTATTTGGAAGAAGGAAATACCACGGACCTCGAGGACTATCGCAAAGGTTACCAATATCCTAAAGGAACTAGCAACACTATCAACATGAGGTAAGTAGGGTGAATCTCGGGTTAAAGAACCCAGGAATAGAATACCTACTACTAAATGGCATCACAGGATGCTTTCAAGAATGGTGGCCAAAATCATCACACTGGGAACACAAAACATGGCTAGATTACTAGGTGACTCCCTAAAACACCTAGGGTCATAATAATAGCTCCAACATATATGCCGAGGCAACAGAGTACCTCAACTCACCGATTGGTGTGATTAATCTGGCCCAAATGGACATCAGGAACATGGAGGAATGATTGTAAGTGCATCAGACTATCTAGAAACCTGGGATGACTCGGACAACATAACGGCTGTAAATGCTCAGAAAAGGATTTGAGACATCCTGCAGAAATGGTGGCATAACCACTCAGAAACACAATGTCAAGGTTTCGAGACCAACTATGAACACACGGAAGTAGTAGAAACTGAACTGAGGCTTGAACTCAACAATCCTAGGCAACTACGGTTTAGTAACACGTCATCCTGATAGATAGATGAGAAGGCCTAGTTTCTTAACCCGCGTAGAATGAGAAGAGAATGACTCAGATCAGAGGGCATAAGGTAAAGAAGTAAAAAGAGCCTTACATTCCCTTCCACAATCAATTCCCCTACATAACTAAAGCATTTCTAGACACAACTTCGACCGGTTGGCTTGGTAATCCTACAGGCAGTCAGGTTCTGATACCAAAGCTGTCAGGACCCCGATTCCAAGTCACATCGATCTAGCCGGTAACACCTCATATCACTTTGTGGCCTCACGCACGGTATTCCCACGGGTGTCGCCTTACCATGGCCCGGGACCATTTGCGCCTTTTGGCTCACGTATATGATAGTGTCGCTAGCATCCATATGACAGAGAACCCGAGCCGACATGGCTAGTCGTTAACCCAAAGCGGCACCAACCTATGGGGACAGGCATACATGAATCACATCGAGCATGTTGGTCAGCAGCGTGTGAATCCGGGCTGTAGCACTGGGCTAACAGGACTCCGAATGTCACCGCGTGACATTTCCCCGAAGGGACAGACACAGGAACGAAGTGAAACACATGCCGGCCAGTCAAGTGTCCTGAGCAGTAGTTCTGGGCTAGCAAGACTCCGGTGAACCGGGCTGTAGCAGACTACTATGGCTCATGGAAGCACAAGACTACATTTCCCCATAAGAGAGGCTACCAAGGATAAACAACTAGGTTGTCGGATCCCACACATACCAAGCATTTCAATCATACACACAATATGCTCGATATGTGTAAATACAACATGGCATCACAACATAACTCTACGACTCAAGCATTTATTCATTAGGCTCCGAGGAGTGAGATATTACAAACATGGGTCTCATGACCCAACAATCATAGCATACAAATCAAAGCACATGCGGAAGCTTAACATGTCTGAGTACAGACATCTACAAATGAAAAGGGCTGAGAAGACTGACTATCTACCAGATCCTATCGAGGGCACAAGATCGTAGCTAAACGTCGAAGCCCACAAGGAACTACTAGCGAGACTGACGTCTCTCTGCAAAACATTAAATAGGCAAACGTGAGTACAAAGGTACTCAGCAAGACTTACATCAGAACTAGCTACATATGCATCGGTATCAACAAGGGGGGTGGAGTTTGACTGCAGCAAGCCACCTTTGACTCAGTGGCTAACCTGAACTACGACTGCAAGCAACTCTTTTGAGGTGGCGCACACGAGTCCACATATTCACCATTCAATACACCACTATGGATCCGCTCCCGTCTCCCTACGAGAGCGCCATCCATAGCACCTCACGCTTATCTTGCGAGTTTTAGAGTATCCACTTTCAATGGTCTATGAACTGTTAATAGGCAACCCAGAAGTCCTTTACCGCGGACACGACTATTCGAATAGATCATTTATAACCCTGCAAGGGTGTACTTCTTCACACACGCTCTCGCCACTTACCACCATGTACACGTCGTGTATCTCGGCAACCTTCAAGCGGAAGCCTGGCGAGGGAGTTGGCCACGACCTGACTAACCACACAAGTCTCTCGTCCAGGTTTATCGCCTCTTCGGGTTCCATCCGCGAGGAGATCCGGCCGGAGTTTCGCTCACAGCCCCAAACGATGTGTGCAGGGTTCCCAAGACACCAAACGGGCGCCAGGTACACCGTGCCACGGTGTATCTACCGCATCATAGCCCACCCCTAGGGTCAGCGCTATGCACGGCCGCCAACACATATCCTACAAACACCATAAACTAGTTGCAACTCCTGGACAGAGGACAAGGGCAGTTAATAAGTCGAGAGGGTCCATTGGTTTCGGGCCCAATGCGTGGTAGTAGCTGGTCATGGATCACAAACACAGAACTCAGTTCCTGTGAACAGTTTCAATAAGACAACCCACCATGTACTCCTACATGGCCTCTCACCGCTACCTTTACCAAATCGTGTTCACACACTTAGCTCACACATAGTAGGACATGTTCATCACTGTTGCAATTCATCCCCGATGAATCAGACCTGACTCAACTCTAAGAGGTAGCAAGCATGACAAATAAGCATGAATGAGTAGGCACATCAGGGCTCAAACAACTCCTACTCATGCTAGTGGGTTTCATCTATTTACTGTGGCAATGACAGGTCATGCAGAGGAAAGGGGTTCAACTACCGCAACATGTAACAGTTGAATCGTTGTTGTCCTAATGCAGTAAAAGAGAGCAGGAGTGAGAGAGTGGGATTGTATCGGGATGAACAAGGGGGTTTTGCTTGCCTGGCACTTCTGAAGATATCATTGGGTCCTCATCAGTGTCAACGATCACAGCGTCAATACAACGTCCACCGAGAGGGGACAACCACCGGCAACAGAGAAGGAACACAATCAATGCAATGCACAACATGATGCGTGATAATGACATGGCAATATGTTGTTGATTGAGCTAATGCAACTAGCAACACAATTAAATGAAGTTGGTTTGAATACAAGATTCAAATTCAAACTCCATATATGATTAGTTAAATGCCATTTATTTGTTTTGTCCAAAACAGAGGACAAACATTGTTCAAACATGCATGAAAATGGTACAGATCGATTCCTTAGATTTTTCTGATAATTTTTCATATATAATTTATTTCATTTGGAGTTACGGTTGATTTACTATGAATTTTTGAAGTTTAGGCAATTTTCTGAATTATTTTTAATCCAGAAATGACTTATTGCGTCATGCCTGCGTCAGCAAGTCAACAGCAGTGGTCTAGGTCAAACCTAACCAGTGGGGTCCACTGGTCAGTGACACAATGCTGTTCAGTGTCAATGACAGGTGGGGCCTAGTCAACGGTGACGTGGCCAGGTCAAACTGACCTGTGGGCTAGTGGGGTTAGTTTAGTCTAAACAGGAGCTAAGCAGTGTTAATTAGGCCGTGGGGCCCAGTAGTCAGTGGCTCTGGGGAGGGTTAGCTGGCGGTGATTAGCGCTAATCACGCGGCCACGTCGGCTCGCCGGAGTCCCACCGGCGGCGACCAAATCTATGGCGGAAGCTCGCCGGGGCTGCGCTATAGGCGGCGTATGGACGCGCGAAGGCCACCAGAAGGTAGCCCGAGCACGCCTGCATCTAGCTAGCCGCACGGGAGGCCGTGTGGTCGCTGGAATCGATGACGGTGAGCGCATCCGCGGTGGCCGGAGTTCGGACGTGGAAGGGGTTGACGCTACGGTGCACTAGAGGGGAAACCGAAGGGTGCTGCGGGCTCCTGGGAGTGCAGCGAACACGGTGACGCGCTCAGGCGCAAGCTGGGGTGGCCCTGGCCACGACGGTGAGGAACTACGGCGGCGATGAGCTCTCGGGTCCGGTGGTTAGTGCGGCTACGGCACGCAAACGAGGAAGAGAGGAGAGGGGAAATGACGAGGTGCTCACGGCGAGGCCGTCGGGGTGCTCAGCAGGCTCGGGGGAGGTCCGGTGCAGGCGGAACATCGGTGACGATCTCGGCGGACCGAGGTTGAAGAAGACGGCGTGGTCGGCGTTTGAGGGCGTTCGGGCTTGTGCTTGTTGAGGGGGAAGCTTCACGGCGTCGAGGCGGACATCGGGGATAGCACGGAGAGGCGTGGGGACGGCTGTGGCCGCGGTGGTCGACGATGGTGGCGAGGGTGGCGTTTGGCCGTGAGAGGGAGAGAGAGCAGAGGAGGGGGAATGATCTCGAGAGGGACTGAGAGGTGCAGGGGGGGCGCGTGGCGCTCGGGAGAGATCCAGGGCGATGGGGACGCGGGCAGGCAGGGTGGAGGTGGCCGGGGCGCGTGCCGGCACGCTGCGGCCACGCGCTCTGCCTACTAGCCTGGGGAGGAAGACGACAGGAAGGAGGAGGTGGGCTGGGCCGAAACTGCTGGGCCACCAGGTAAGTGGGCCTCAGGTAAGTCTCTGCTTCCTTTTTTATTTGTTTCTGTTTTCTATTTTTCTGACATTTGTTTCTGATTTAGTAAAATACTAAATCAATTTTAAACTTCATGAAAATAATTGTGTCAACTAAGTGGACTTATACAAAGCCACACAACAATTTTCAGAATTATTGAACATATATTTATACATATAATAAATATAAATCCAATTCAAATAGTTATTGAATTAATTCCAAATGCCCAAAATAAATATTTCTGAGACTCCAAAAATGTTGGTTTGAGTTTTACCTCTTGACAATATTTTTATAGCTTGACAAGAACATTTTCTTGAGTTTATTTGAAACAATTTTTAGTGTTGATCATTTTTATAAAAGACTTCTGAGGCTTTCCACTTTCCCCAATTCAACTTTCATAAATATATACATGATGCATGAGTGCTTGTGCAACTAGTTACAACCAATTCTAGGGCTGTGACACTCTTGCGGGTTTTCCTTGGTTTTGGAAGGGTTTGCCGGGGCGATTTACTTCACGCCTCAGCCCTTACCGCCAGCGACATTCTGACCCTTTTCCTTGTCGCACTTCTCATATTCTGCTCTCTGTCTCTTGACAAGCTGCTCAACCTGATAACACTCTTGAAGGTCGTGGCCTTTGGTCCGATGAATCTTGCAATACGGCCCATCACCTTTCCCGGCCTTTTCGGCAGCCGCGGCCTCCCAACAGTCAACACACATGGCAGCTTCCTTGCCGGGGACCTCAGCCTTGGCCATCTTGCCTGTACCAGGTGTACCCGATCCTTCGATAGTCATCACCGCCTTATCCTTTTGCTTCTTACTGCGCTTCTTGCTCTTCTTCTGACTGGTTGATTCATCATCATCCTCTGAATCGACGTTGGTGCAATCTTCCTCTCCGGGCAATTTCCTTCCCTCCTCCATTCGGGCACACTTATCCACCAAGGTGTAGAGCTCCTTCATAGTCTTGGGCAACCACACGTTCATCTTGGAACGTATTCGGCGGTTGCGCACATTGGACTGGAAGGCAACTATCACAGCTACCGGATGGATGTTTGGGATGTTTCTATGGACCTTGCTGAATCTCTGTAAATACTTACGGAGGGTTTCTCCTTCCTTCTATTGGAGAAGCTGGAAGTCACTGGGTCGACCTGGCTCTTGATGGCCGCCAGTGAAGGCGCCAATGAATTCATGGCACAGGTCAACCCATGACAAGATGGAATTCTTCGGTAGGTGCATCAGCCGAGCCCTCACATTGGACCTGAGAGCCAAAGGGAAGTAGTTGGCAAACACCTTCTCATCCCTTCCCCCGGCAGCCTGAACAGCGATGGTGTAGATGCTCAGAAACTCTGCCGGGTTCAACCATACATCGTACTTCTCAGGTATCTCTGGCTTGAACGTGTGAAAGGACAGCCAACGGACTTGCCGCAGCTCATGCGTAAAGGCAGGGCACCCAACCTCGAAAGGTAGGCACCCGCCAATACCGAGCGTAGGCTCGTCGACGTCGGGGCCATCGCGCCCATTGGACCAGCAGTGGGTGTCACGGTGCCGCTCGATGACGACGCGCGCGTCTCCCTTGCCTATCCTCCGGGCTCTCCGTCGGCCTGGACGTGCTCGAGGGTCAGAAGAGGCCATCGAGACATCGTCAAGTTCTTGATTTTGTTGTGCTCGTGCTGGCTGCCATGGTGGGGATTGGACCGTGGGGGTGGCCCCTTCCGTGCGGCCAGCGACACGAGCCATTGTCGTTGCTTGGGGAGGTCGTGGCGGGCCGACTCGCTACGAGGCCCCAGCCTCGGCAAAACTAAGCACACTTTGGATGGTGGCACGCCATTTGTCCATCTGCTCGGCCGCTGGCAGAAACCTCAGTAGCAGCTGAGCCCGCTCCATGGCCTCCGTTGCTGTACTTGGCATGGGTGATGATGAAGTAGATCGCATCGTCGCTCGGCTCCTGATGGTGCCAGCGGCGACAGTGCCGCGCCCTGCTGTTGCAGGGTGGCCACCTGGATGGTAGGGTGGCATGGCGAAGGCGTTCAAGGACCAGCGAGTCCGTCAGGCGCAACGACTTGGTCTACCCGTCCCGGGGGAGGCGCACGCATTGCGGCCGCTCCCGTAGTGGGTGCGGTGGATGGCGGCGATTTGCCCCAGACCAAGCGGCCGTTGCTGCGGCTGTGCCCGTCGGCTGGAAGAAGGGGCGCGGACGGAGTAACCCCTTCACCCGTACCTTGTGGAGCGTGGCCGTCAAGGTGTTGCTGACGCTGTTCTCCTACGATGTTACCCGTTCCCATGTCGGCTGCGGGGGAAGTGGTGACGGTGCCGCCCGCGCTGACCAGATCCCTAGCAACGTCCACGTCCTCGCGTGTCTCTGCATACCCCACAACATTAGAGGCGACGGGCAGCGAAGCCTTCGAGGTGGATGGATGAGCTGAAGCACTGGATTTCTTCTTGGGCGCCATGCTCGATGGCGCCGTCGAAGGCGAAGACAATGATGAAGATGACGTGTTGCACACACCTTCAGGTTAGCGCAAGCGATCTCCCTACCTAGCACGCCAGATATGTCATGGGAAACCACGGCCACCTACAGGACCAACGGCCCCTTACTGGTTCGGTAGGGGGATGTCGCGTTGCACAAAGAGCAGACGAGCGTGGGGGCAGCACGATAGAGATCACACATGCAATTTTACCCAGGTTCGGGCCACTGTGAGGCGTAAAACCCTACTCCCGCCTTGGTGGATTGACGGTGGAAGAGTGGTGGTGGAGTGTAGTACACTTGCCCGGCAAGGGCGGCAGTGGCTACGCGCGATGGGCGTATTTATTATCCAACCTTCTAACCCCTTCTACGGTTGCTATGGGCATCCTTTTATAGATTAAGGGGTTACCACAAAGGCAAAGTAGTCATTATGCACTGATAAGATAGCAAACAGTGCTATCGTACCTAACTCTGCAGGCTGATAGGGTGCATTAAATGCACCGGTTAACTTCACGTCATTGGTGGCCCGGTAGGCCTTGCCGGGTTATTTTGCCAGCTTCACACCTGCTCGCTTGACACGTCGCAGGACGAGTGTCGTTCTTGGGCATCTTCCATAGAGAAAGGCTGCCACGTGGCGAATGGCTGCCACTTAGTCACTTTACGGCGTGACACCGCATGGATTGACGATGCAGGTTATGGTGGAGTAGTTGGGTTAGGTGGTTTTGCCCTCGTGAGTCCTGGCAGGCCCTGTTGGGATGTCTTGGATGCCTTCTTCCGGGGTGGCCCTGTCCTTGTCGAGCTCGTCTGCCCAGCAAGGGAGGTTCCTCTCCTAATGGCATCTTGTTTCTCTGGCTTGATCTTGGTCCTCTTGACCAGCATGTTGGTTCCTCGAAGCTCTTGGTCTCTTGTACTCTGACTTGGGTTGGTTCCTCAATCCTGTACCCGTGCATGTGCTTAGTCTGGGCAACAGATCCTGGGTTTGTTGCACCAACATGATGTCAGCTAGGCGGCCACCGTGTAGGGTATGTCTAATAGGTAGCATGCTGGGATGCAGATGCGTTAAACGGAGCCCTAATGGGAGGAGATGATGGCTCCGAGAGTTCAGAACCATCATCAATAGATAGCTGACAACATTCAAGATTAAGAGGCGCGGCGCGCCACAGAGTGCGCCATCAAGATGCGAGGACTTTTGTGCGGCAACCATCCTTGGTGGGGAGAAGGGAGATGATCTCCCCAAGGATGCCGTTCGGGAGATCGCTGATGCGGTTCGCCGAAGATTCTACTGGTTCCTCGGGTCCAGGGGGTGCGTGGCCGCTTCTGGCCACGCAGCCGGGTCCAAGATCTACATCCGGAGCCTCATCTGTGTACATACCAATCTGAAAGAAAAAATGGCAGAAACATACATGTAGGGCATTCAAAATACATTCTCAAGATCTAGAAGAAAAAGGCATAAACATATATGTAGGACATTCAAAATCAATTATCAAGATCTGG
>NC_041392.1:384822813-384829670 GCF_002162155.2 Triticum dicoccoides | reverse complement strand
ATGATATGTTTGCCGCACAAATGGGCATGTAGAAGACTAACCTGTTTTCCCTCAGAGCCGCAGTCGTTGCCGGAGTTGCTGTTGACCTCTGGCTCCGGCTGGGGGGGGGCACGACCGCGCCGATGAAGGCAATGTCATGCTGCTACCCACGCGATACCTCGTCGGTGGCGGCGGCAACCTCTGTGCCCAGCTTCATGCGTTGCACGGGTGGTTCACCTGCCCCGGCGTCGCCACTCCATCTGATGGTGCGCTTTGGCGGCATCCTCATATGGTCCAGAGTCCAGATGTTGGTGACCACTATGGACTAGGGGTGCGGCCTCCTATTATGGCCGGCGGCTCGGGTGCGCAATTAATACAGACCGGTGGGAGCAAGGCAGGTGGCGGTCAAAACCTGTCTCGCCTCCCGGTGAGCCTGCGCGGCGGACTTCTGCCATTCCTACCATCATTTCGCACAACTACTCGCACGCCTCCCGTCAATAGGCACACATGCACGCATGCCTCCCGGTATGCTTGCTCGGTGGACTACTCGCATGTGTCCCGTCAACTCATGCCTGCTCGCACGGCACACGAGGCGTGTGGCATCACGTATATTTTTTGGTTTATTGATGATTCATTCTGCTGCTTTACTGCTTAACTAAAGCATGGCACGGTCTAACGCACACGGTCTGAATAAATAATCCGTATGAGATATTGGTTCCCAATTTTTAATAATCTCTCGTTTGTAAGAATATTATATCAAAATGGGTCTCATTGATGAATAAATACAATAGCACAGTCTACTGGTGTCCATATATGACAGCATGATAAGTCTCATGAATTTTAACTAAGTTTTGGATTTACTAAAATTTTAAAATATATATTCTCAATATATTGAAATCTCTTGCATAGGGAAACATGCACCCAGGGTACACATATGATTTTGCAATCCATTTTGGTGCACATGTAGCTCAAATTTGATTTTTGCACATTAAATCCCTAGGGAATCAATCAATGTATAAAAACGGTCGAATGATGTCTGTTTTTTAAATTTTAACACGGTACTCCGCCTTTGGTCACATGTTCACTGCAGAAAAAGTTTAACATGCCTCAGAGTGGCTGTGGTGGTGCGGGATTTGTGTGTCTATGTGTGGGGGTGGGGTGGGGGGAGGGGTCCCGCACTACATTACCAGTCATGAACCTCCGTGTGGGATTATTGATCATTTTGTGAGTCATATATGCCACATCAAAGTCATGAATTGGTTATTTAAAGCATTACACAACCCTTTCATACATAATGTTCGGGCCACATGCATGCATTGGTGGTCCTCTTGGACACTCTCCCTCATGCGGTTATTAGCGACGTGCCGATTCATTAGCCCGCAAAGGTTTTCAGTTTCCACCGACAACAAGAGGCATTTGACCAAAAGGTGGATTCATCTTAGCATGTGTGTGGTGTGGATCATGGTGGGATTCCATATCAAAGTTCGAGCATGTGCGTACACACTCCCACCGGCTTGAAATGAGGGGGCTACACGCATCATGGTGTAGTGCATTTCCGGTTTGCGAAGCATATGCCACGTCAAAGTTGTGCATTGGGTATTCAAACATCACATAACACACGGGCGCACGCACGTGATGGTTTTGTCCTATGATGTCACTTGCGTGTGCCTCTCTCTGTGGGCCCACGAGGTCGTCGTCGACCAGTTGAACGTACAACGAGAGAGAGGTTAATTTGATCAACAAGGATGGCTCTTTTTTGGTTTCTGTTGCGTATATGCACGATATAGGAGTATGTACATGTCAAAGAGGGGGCAACATGAATACTCTCTATATATGTGTTTCATAACCTCGCTCCATGTGGGGACTTTCTGGTTCCTGAGGCAAGTGCCACATGAAAGTTGTACATTATATTGGTATTCAAACATCACGCAATACCATGCAGGTAGTGGTTTCCCTATATATAGGAACTCACTCGCGTGTGGCGATTCCATCCATGGGCATGCGAGGTTGTCCTCCATCACTTTGACCCAATGAGAGAGAGAGAGGCTAATTTGATCATCAATGTATGATTCTTTTTTGGTTTGTGCTATACAGTAGAAGTACATATATACCACGCGTTGAATGGGGTGTACATATAGCACATACCACGCGTCATGAACCTCGTGCTCTCTGGGGGGACTTTTTGGTTTCCTATATACGTGGGGCCACTTCAAAGTTGTGCATTGCGTATTCAAACAGCACACAAACACCTCTTTGGGCCACATGCATATATATGGTGGTACGTAGTCTTATATAGGATGATCACTCGCGTGCGACGTATGCTTCGCTTCTGTGTTGGGCCTGCGAGTTCGGCGTCCATCACTTTGACCTAGCGAGAGAGAGGTACGTTTGATGAACAAGGAGGATTAATTCTTTTATGGCTGTGTTACTAGGTGTATATATAGTACGTGTCGAGGGGGGGGGTGACCAGCTTGGTCCATCACTTTCACCGACAATGCGAGAGAGGTTAACTAATTTGACTTAGGAGGGATTTAATTTTTTGTTTTGTCTTGATATAGATCATGATGTGAGATTACACACATATATAATATCGCATCTGTACACATGAATCCATCCCACTGGATCAAAGGGGGGTGGCAAGCACATGACACATCATGAACGACCTTTTGCTCTGTGTGGGGACCTCTGGATTTTCAACACATGCACCACATCAATGTTGTGCATTGGGTCAGGTATTCAACACATATGCATGCATCACACACCTCCATAAATATGTTTGGGACACACACATGCAATAATGGCTATCTTTGGACACACTCTCACTCTCATGGTTATGGGCGGCAAGCCTATATATATTCGTAGGCCCGCATGGACGTCCATCATTTTGACCAACGACGGGAAAGGTTACTAGGGTGGATTCTTCTTCTTTGCTTCGAGTTACCGTATAGTAGGTCGACCCATTCCAAGCCAAATTAAGTTTGAGCGCATGCTACACTTCGTGAACCCTCGCTCAGTGTGGGGATTTTACGGTTCCAAAGCATGGTGCCACATCAAATTTGCGCATTGGGTATTCAAACACCACACACACCACATCCATATACAAACTTGGGCCACATGCACAGAGTGATTTTGTCTTCATACAGTACTCCCTTGCGATGTTATCGGCGACAAGCTAGCCCATTTTGCGGGGCTGTGTCGACGTCCATCGCTTTGACCAACAACGAGCGGGGAAAGGTTGTACGACCAAGTTAGATCCTGCTTGGTCCGTGTTACAGTATGTCTTGGTGAGATGCCCTCCCCTCGACGTGTGTGTGTGTGGGGGGAGGGGGCTATACTTTGTGCTACCTGCAACCTCCGTGGGGTCGGGGAAGTCCGGTTAATTTGCGAGGCACACCTGCCACATCAAAGTTGTGAATGGTAGTTAAATATCACACACCACACCCTTTTCATACATATAGTAGGGCCACCCGCATGTGGTTCGTATGTGGTCTCACCCATGTCACACCACAAGCACACATTTGTGGGTCGGCACACGGTCCACCTTTGTCGGGAAGCGAAAGTGGAAGTTTGACCATATATATATATGATGGACTCCTATAGGTTTTGTGTTATGGTAGGGTGAGATTTCAGACCTAGCTATTTGGGGGCATGCATTTGTAGCTAGGATTCCCTTACCGCCGACACGAAGTGGGGTTCGTAGGGGGTGGATGACTAGCAATAATGTGCTTCTGTGCGATAGGTGCCACATCAAAGCTGTGCATTGGGTATTCGAACATCAAACCACCCTTTTTCATACATATATTTGGTCCACATGCAAGCGTGTTCATGTTCTGACCCTCTCCCGCATTATTCTTCTTGCCAAATTTATAAACATCACACGAGTTGGATGTAGAAACCGTTTGCGATTGGGCACGCAATAGACACGGTTCAGTCAGACTACCCGTGTGCCACGCCCGTGCCCTGCAGTTCCTCACATCAGCACAGTAGATTGGGCTCCATGAGGCTTGCCTCCTAGTCTCGAAAATATCTACTGCCTCGTAATCTCAAAAATATCTACCGGTTGGAAGGTTTTAATGTTTGATATCACACTATTAGTATGTGCGCACTGTGTGTGATGTCTGTTACTCCCGCTCTGCTTCAGTCCCTTGATTCAAATTTTCAGTAGCCCTGGCATTTTACTCCCGCCTCTGCATCCCTTGCAATCTCAAAAATATCTGCTCGCCCTTGATTCAAATTTTCAGTTGCTCGCCTTGTTACTCCCGCCTCTGCATCCCTCACAATCTAAAAAATATCTGCTCGCCCTTGATTCAAATTTTCAGTTGCCCTGGCATTTTACTCCCTCCCCTGCATCCCTCGCAATCAAAAATATCTGCTTGCCATTGATCCAAATTTTCAGTAGCCCTGCCTTGTTACTCCGGCCTAGTAAAATTTTCAGCTGCCACGATATTTCCTCAAGCACCACCTCGCCCCAACCCCCTCCACACACACATCACACACTCTGCAAAACCTCCGCTCACATAGACACACACCACCCCTCCCTCGCTCGAAACCATTGGTAGGTTGCCGCCATCGCCGCCTCCATCCTCAACCTCTGCCTGTGTGCCGGGGAGCTCGAGGAGCCAACGGCCAAAAAGAGGTTTATCGCTGTCGGATTTCGGGTTCCGGCAGACCCTTGAGGTTCGAACACTGGGGTGCGCACGGAGATTTCGCCTCCTACCTACCTCCACTCCTCCGCCTTACTAGGATCTAAACTAAGGAAAGAACAACACAAGAGACACAGGGTTTATACTGGTTCGGGCCACCGTTGTGGTGTAATACCCTACTCCAGTGTGTGGTGTGGTGGATTGCCTCTTGGGCTGATGATGATGAACAATACAAGGAACAACGGCCTCGCGAGGGTCTGCTCTTGGCTGGGGTGATGAACTGCTGGCAGGAGCTCAGTCACCCCTCTCTCTCTCTCTCTACCTGATCTTCTCTATCTTTCCAACTCTCCGGCCAACTCTTTTTCCCCCAGCCTCCCTTTGCTCTGTGGGTGGCTGGTCCTATTTATAGAGGCCCTGGTCCTCTTCCCAAATATCGAGCGGGAAGGGAGCCAACAATGGCGGGCTAATTTGAAGGGGGACAGCTAGTATCAACTATCCTGACAAAAGTAGTCTTCGCCTGCGCAAAGCTTTGGTGATGACGCCGTCTTGGGCTCCACGGTGACCTCCTTCTTGTAGTCCTCCTGGTCTTGGTCTCGTTGCACCGAAATGGCAACCTTTTCCTGATGCCTCGGTACTCCGCGGCTGCGCTTGCCCCCTTTGCACCAAAGAGGAAGGGAGGACGCTGCGCGGGCTGGCACCCGCCTGGCGCCCCCGGTCATCATAGCTTGCGTCATGGGCACCTCGTGAGAAACCCCGCCTTGATCTCTCCGCCTCCTCGTGAGCCAGCCTGATGAGGCCGCGCCTGAGGAAGCTCCGCGTCGTCCGCCCCGCGAGGCTTGGCCCCTCGCGAGGGTCTTGGGTTTGTGTTGGTGAAGATGGGCCGCGCTGGGCCCCCCTTTGAGCCACGCCGCGGCCGCAGGCAGGCAAGTCTGGGGACCCCCGTTCCCAGAACACCGACAGTAGCCCCCGCGCCCAAGGCTCGCCCGGACTTGGCCGTGCAGGGAGGCGGAAGGGCAAGAGCGAAGCGCCGCGGGCCCTAACAGCCTACGGCCTTGGGTGCCGCATGGCGGTTGATTGGACGTGGGCGTCTCCACTTCCCCATGGTGCCTCGGCAACTGCACGGATTGGACAAGTCCCTGCATGCAAAGCGGGTCATAATTACCTGCGATCATGGGGGCCGTTGGTTGGCCATCGCCAGTTATAAGCATGGACCGGCGCGCGCCCTTCCAGTTCATCCCTCCTTGCTTCTCCTTTTCTTCATGGCCCCGTCAAGGAGGTTCTCGGCCGCAAAGAAGGGGAAGGCTCACCAGGTTGAGCCTGCCTCTACCCCACCCAAGCGCGGCCGAGGGCGCCCTCGTAAACATCCTGTGGCCACCACAGTGGCTCCCCGCGGCCGTGGAGGCGATCTTCAGCATAGCGACGGGCGGATTGCTGCGGCCGAGGGGCGCGCTCCGGCTGCGCATCCCCCTAGGCCGCGCTTTCACGCTGCTGAAGTGCTACCGGAGTTCGTCGTGTGGTCGGCGGGGCCGACCAGCACCTGGCTTCCACTTCCTCGCTTCCTCCTTGGCGAGCTCCCGGCCGGCGCCCCGGGCGGCCTCTGGCTCCAGGCCGACGGCTGCTGCAGCCGGGCCTCATGGGTCTCACTGGAGGTCTCCGCGGCCGGGAGCCTGTTCCTGGCCCGCGGTTGGCAGATGTTTGCCCGCGCGCGTGGCATGAGCCGTCGGTGCACCCTACACTTCAAGTTCGACGGCGATGCCACCCTCTACGTGAGGGTGTTTGGGGAAGATGGTCGCCGCGCAGGGTGTTGCCCCGAGGGTGACGACCGCGGCTGGGAACCCAGCTCCGGTGATGATGGAGAGGGCAGCACTCGCGCGGCCGGCGGTACTCAGGGTTCCTCAAGCTTCTCCGGTTCTTCTT
This sequence comes from Triticum dicoccoides, assembly GCF_002162155.2. Classification (NCBI taxonomy): domain Eukaryota; kingdom Viridiplantae; phylum Streptophyta; class Magnoliopsida; order Poales; family Poaceae; genus Triticum; species Triticum dicoccoides. The sequence goes on along the minus strand of NC_041392.1, from coordinate 384,823,131 downwards.
CAGGCGGCGACTCTTCTAGCAGTGGCCGCGGTCAACCTCCACGCCGTCGTATCTGCTTGGGGGGTGGCAACGTGTCCGCCCGTCGTCGCGCCCTGGTGAAGCGCGAGAGGGAGTCCGCCTGAGCTCCGGAGGCAGCTCGGGCCTTCCCTGCGGGCCGGTGTGAGGCGAGCCGCACCGGATTTGTTCTTTCTTTTCCTTTTTCCTGTGTAACAAAGACAATAGTGTGGAGCCCCGCGGGGGCGTGTTTGGGTTGTTGCTGTTAATCATCGTTTTGCTTTCGTTACCGTACCTTTCGGCTACGTGCCCGAGCATGGATAG
>NC_041392.1:384753255-384822577 GCF_002162155.2 Triticum dicoccoides | reverse complement strand
CTGGAGGGGTGCTCCTGTAAGGGGCCCAGGTCGCGAACTCTTTGAATGACTAGGATAGGAACACTCGCGAGGGCGCTTAGCTGCCCTCCTCGCAAGGCCTTGCACAAGAGAAGTCGAGGCAGGAGAGTGAAAAGTCGAAGAACCACAAGCCAAAGACGGCAACAACTTCGATAAAACTTCGAATGAGAAGGAACAAGCCAACTACGGAAAGCAAATGAAAAGCCGCGTCCGGAACCTAATCTAGTCTTCGATGTCTTCTCACCAGCGCGGAGCTAAGTGCTGCCACTGGGCGTGGGAGGGAGCCCCAGGGCCTGAGGCCGGCGCGCCTGAGACTCCGGGGCATGTACAACCCCAACTCATTATTACGTGAGAGTGTCACGGGCGGCGAGCTTCACAGGCGTTGGCCTTCTTCACAGGTTCCGGGCCTTTTACAAAACGCGATAGTTTCACAGGCGTTCGCCTTCTTCATAGGCTCTGGGCCTTTTCCAAAACGCGATAGATTCACAGGCGTTCGCCTTCTTCACAGGCTTTGGGCCTTTTCCAAAATGCGATAGCTTCACAGGCATTCGCCTTCTTCAGAGGCTCCGGGCCTTTTCCAAAACGCGATAGCTTCACAGGCATTCGCCTTCTTCACATGCTCTGGGCCTTTTCCAAAACGCGATAGCTTCACAGGCATTCGCCTTCTTCACAGGCTCTGGGCCTTTTCCAAAACACGATAGCTTCACAGGCATTTTCCTTCTTCACAGGCTCTGGGCCTTTTTAGGGGTAGAACCTCCGGAGGTGCTGGATGTTCCATGCATTCTGGACTGGCACCCCCTCCTGAGTCTCCAAGCGCGCGGAGCTGGGCCTGGAAACATGAACAATTTTGAACGGGCCCTCCCACATGGGAGAGAGCTTGTGCAGCCCCTCCCTGGAGAGAACCCGCCTGAGCACGAGGTATCCTACCTCGAGAGTTCTGGGGCGGATGTTGCGGCAGTGATATCGCCGCAGTGCTTGTTGGTACCTCGCCGCTCGTAGCGCGGCTTCTCGGTGACGTTCCTCCCCCAGCACGAGGTCCATCCCCTGCATGGCGTCCTGCTGCGCCTCGTCAAACGCCAAGACCCGCGCGGAGCGACGTCTGACCTCGGGAGGGAGGACCGCTTCGGCTCCGTAGACTAGGAAGAACGGGGTCTCTCTAGTCGGCTTGGTCGAGGTTGTGCGGATGGACCACAACACGGACTAAAGCTCGTCGTACCAACCTCTGCCGCAGGCCTCCAGCTTCTTCTTGAACGTCCTGGTCTTGAGGCCCCTCAGGACCTCCGCGTTGGCTCGCTCGGCCTGGCCGTTGCTTCGGGGGTGCGCCATCGAAGCATAGCATATCTGCGTTCCAAGATTAGCACAATATGTTTTGAAGAGGTTACTGGTAAACTGTGAACCGTTGTCCGTGATGATGCGATTCGGCACCCCGAACCGGCTCACGATGCCCTTGATGAACTTGACCGCGGAACCCGCGGGAATGGTGCGGACAGCCTCTACTTCAGCCCACTTGGTGAATTTGTCCACGGCGACGTAGAGGTAGCGGTAGCCCCCAGGCGCCCGAGGAAAGGGGCCCAAGATATCCAGCCCCCAGACTGCAAATGGCCACGAAAGGGGTATAGTCTGCAAGCCTCCTGCTGGCTGATGGATCTGCTTGGCGTGGAACTGGCAGGGCTCACAAGCTCTCACTAGTTCGACGGCGTCATTGAGCGCGGTGGGCCAATAAAACCCACTGCGGAACGCCTTGCCGACGAGGGTCCGTTATGATGAATGATGTCCACAATCTCCACCATGTATATCTTCCAGCAGTTCGTTCCCTTGCTCCCTGGAGATGCAGCGCAGGGATACATCATTTGGCCGCTTCCGGTAGAGCTCTCCATCCTTGATGCAGTATGCCGTGGCCTGGCGTGCCACTCGCTCCGCTTCCTCCTCCTTCTCCGGCAGGGTCCCTTGCGTTAGGTAACTCCGGAGCTCCGTGATCCAACATCCCTCCTGAGGTTCCATCATCAGGAGCAGACGTGCTCCTGAGGCCGGGCCACAGGTCGGAGCCCCTGGGGCAGGTGGCTAGGGGAGCTCCTCCCGGGGCTGAGCCGTGTTCGATAATGACGACAGGGCTGATGGCTTGAAGAGCCGCTCCTCAAAAACGCCAGGCTCCTGAGGTAACCGCCTGGACGCCCGTTTGGCGATGTCGTCGGCCTCCTGATTGCTGCCACGGGGCACATGCTACAACTCCAACCCCCAGAACTGCTTCTCCATCTTGCGGACCTCTGCTAGGTAGGCTTCCATGTGCTCATCCTTCGGCTCGTACACCTTGTTGGAGAAATTGACAAGGAGCTGCGAATCGCCCTTGATGGTGAGGCGTTTCACCCCCAGGGCAGCCGCGGCCTTCAAGCCCGCTATTAAACCTTCATACTCTGCTATGTTGTTGGAGACCTTTTCACCTTGCTAGAAATAGAGCTGCACGGCGTAATAGAGCTTCTCCTGAGCGGGCGATATAAGCACCACCCCAGCCCCAGCGCCATGCCTGGAGAACGCCCCATCGAAGTACATGACCCAGCCTTCTGGCGCCTCGCTTCTAGGGGACAGGGACCGATCCTCGTCGGCCTTGAGGCCTGGCGCCTCCGTCGATTCTGCCACAAAATCCGCCAACGCTGCTTCCTTGATGACTCTGGTCGTGCTGAATTCGAGCTGAAACACTTGCAGTTCTATGTTCCACTCAGCGACCCTTCCAACTGAATTAGGGCTCCTGAGTACTCTCGAGGGGGTATGACGAGACGACCTTGATGGGGTGACCCTGAAAATAGTGCCGCAGCTTGCGCGAGGCCATCACTAGCGTGAGGAGGAGTTTCTGAGGCATGGGGTACCATGCCCTTGCATCCCGCAGCATCGTGCTGACGAAGTACACTGGGTGCTCAACGGGGTGGAGTGCGTCAGTGCTGGTGGCTCCCTTCGGAGACCGTGGCGCCTCTTGAGGAAATGAGGCCTCCTGAGACTGACCATTTGGAAGAGGGGCCTCTTCCGCCTCTGGTGCGCCCCTCTGCGGCGGCTGATCCTCCTCAGCCGCGGTGGCGGTTTCTGTAGGCCTTCCTTGTCCCTGTTCTGCCTTGTCCCGGGCTGCTGCCGTGGTTTTGATTCGGCGCTCCTCTCTGACTGCCACCAAGGCTGCGCTGGTGGAGTAGGGAGTGGCGGCGAGGTAAAGCACCAGGGGCTCTTGACAGCGCGGAGCCACCATGACCGGTGGGCTGGTCAGGTATCTCTTGAGATCCTGGAATGCCTTGTCGGCCTCTTCAGTCCACTCGAAGGGCCCCTTTTTCTTCATTAGCTGGAAGAAGGGCAGTGCTCGTTCCCCCAACTTGGAGATGAAGCGCCCTAGCGCGGTCACGCGCCCCGTGAGCTTCTGCATTTCTCTGAGGGTCTTTGGCGGGCTCATGTCTTCCACCGCCTTGACCTTCTCCGGGTTAGCCTCGATGCCTCGGTGGGACACGAGGAAACCCAAGAGCTTGCCCGAGGGGACTCCGAACACACACTTCTCTAGGTTGAGCCGTAGGTTCACTGCGTTGAGGCTCGCGAAGGTTTCCTCCAAGTCTTGTATCAAGGTCCTGGCCTCCCAAGACTTTACCACAATGTCATCGACGTAAGCTTCAACATTCTTCCCGAGCTGCGGGCCCAAGGTGATGTGCGTCAGCCGCTGGAAGGTCGCCCCTGTGTTACGCAGCCCGAATGGCATGCATGTGTAGCAGTACACCCCACACGGGGTTAGGAAGGCTGTCTTCTCGACGTCTTCTACCGCCATCTTGATCTGGTGATACCCAGAGAAGGCATCCAAGAAGCATAACAGGTCGCATTCCGCAGTGGAATCGACGATCTGGTCGATGCGGGGGAGCAGGAACGGATCTTGCGGGCATGCTTTGTTGAGGTTGGTGAAGTCGACACACATGCGCTCCTTCCCTCCCTTCTTTGGCACAACGACAGGGTTGGCCAACCAATCCGGGTATCGGACCTCGCTAATGACCCCAGCGGCTTCTAATTTGCGGGTCTCTTGGACGATGAAGGCCTGCTTTTCTGTGGACTACCGCCTGGCCTTCTGCTTCACAGGGCGCACGTTGGGGCACACGTTGAGGTGATGCTCGATTACACTCCTAGGGATCTCTGCCAACTGGTCTGGCTCCCAAGCGAATACCTTCTTGTTTGCACGCAGGAACCCGACCAGGGCCTTCTCCTGCTCGGGTTTGAGGTGGGAGCCTATGGTGAAAGTGGCATTGGTGGATCCGTCCTCATCGACGGGTATCTGCTTGGTTTCTGCCTTGTCTTGGGTAAACAACTGTTTCTTCTTGGCGGGTGCAGCCCCCTTGGGCCCGGGGGTCTCCAAGTTGGTGGGCTGTGCCGCCGCCGCCGTCTTGAAGGCGAGCTTGAGCACCCGCAGTGCGTCCCCGGTGTCCCCGTGCACAGTGAGGAGGAGGTCGAAGGCCTCGACCGAGAGCATGCTAAGGCCCGCGCCGCCATCAATGAGGGTTCTGGTGAGGGCCACCTGGCAGATGGTGGGGGTGCACAACATGGGGAGCGCACCCGAGCAGGCCGAGTTGGAGGGGTGGTCCTCCGAGCTAAAGGTCAAGCCGGTCTCGGGCGCCGCCCGGTCCAGGGGAGCCCCCTGCCGCATGGAAGCGGCGCTGACATGGCGGATGAACGGCTTGACGTGGTGACTTTTAGGCGGCGCCTGTGAGCCGCCCAAGAGGGCCGCGACGACTGGGGGTGTTGGTGCAGCGCGATGGGCGGGGGAGAGGTTGCGGGGCTCCATGGGCGCGCGGAGCGCGCGGCACGAAGAACCAGCCGGGGTGAGCGAGAGAGTTGCGGTGCGGCCGTCTTGCCGCACCGACGGATGCTGGGACGATGCTCGCTGCTCGTCCCTCGCCGGGCCGGTGGTGGCGTTGACGGCAGGTGATGGGGAACGGCGAGGACGCCCGCCAACAGGGGCCGTCTGGGCGACGCGGGAAGCGAGCGCGGCCCGGCGCTCGGCGCGGCCCCGACGAGCGTCAGACAAATGTCAGCGCACCCCTACCTGGCGCGCCAAATGTTGGATTTCGGGTTCCGGCAGACCCTTGAGGTTCGAACACTGGGGGCACACGGAGATTTCGCCCCCTACCTACCTGCACTCCTCCGCCTTACTAGGATCTAAACTAAGGAAAGAACAACACAAGAGACACAGGGTTTATACTGGTTCGGGCCACTGTTGTGGTGTAATACCCTACTCTAGTGTGTAGTGTGGTGGATTGCCTCTTGGGCTGATGATGATGAACAATACAAGGAAGAACAGCCTCGCGAGGGTCTGCTCTTGGCTGGGGCGATGAATAGCTGGGAGGAGCTCAGTCACCCCTCTCTCTCTCTCTACCTGATCTTCTCTATCTTTCCAACTCTCCGGCCAACTCTTTTTTCCCCAGCCTCCCTTTGCTCTGTGGGTGGCTGGTCCTATTTATAGAGGCCCTGGTCCTCTTCCCAAATATCGAGCGGGAAGGGAGCCAACAATGGCGGGCTAATTTGAAGGGGGACAGCTAGTATCAACTATCCTGAAAAAAGTAGTCTTCGCCTGCGCAAAGCTCTGGTGATGATGCCGTCTTGGGCTCCACGGTGACCTCCATCTCGTAGTCCTCCTAGTCTTGGTCTCGTTGCACCAAAATGGCAACCTTTGCCTGATGCCTCGGTACTCTGCGGCTGCGCTTGTCCCCTTTGCACCAAAGAGGAAGGGAGGACGCTGCGCGGGCTGGCACCCGCCTGGCGCCCCTGGTCGTCATGGCTTGCGTCACGGGCACGTCGTGAGATACCCCACCTTGATCTCTCCACCTCCTCGTGAGCCAGCCTGACGAGGCCGCGCCTGAGGAAGCTCCACGTCGTCCGCCCCGCGAGGCTTGGCCCCTCGCGAGGGTCTTGGGTTTGTGTTGGTGAAGATGGGCCGCGCTGGGCCCCCCTTTGAGCCACGCCGCGGCCGCAGGCAGGCAAGTCTGGGGACCCCCGTTCCCAAAACGCCGACAATCGCGGCCTCTTCGCCCGACGCCCGCGAGGTGGCCGTCGAGGTGTCCCCCTCGTCCTCCGTGGGCTCTTGATCGATCCACCGTCTTTGGTCCCCCGATCCGCCCGCCACCGCGCCCCTACGCCAGTTAGAGGACTTCCCCATCCTCCCTCGGGCCCGGCCGCCGACGAGGTCCTACCTCGGGGTCCGGCAGGAGCGGTGGGGGACATGGGTCGCCGAGATTACAGATAGGGAGACCCACACCCGCCGGTGACTCGGTAGCTTCCACATGGCCGAGCTCGCGGCCATGGAGTACGACCGCTGGCAGGTCCTCTACCATGACGCAGCGGCTAGGCTCAATTTCCCCTTTGGCACAAGTCCAGTCGACCTCGTTCCGCTGGAGCCAGGGGTGGTGAGCTCGGCTATGGAGCGGGAGGACCGCGAGGCATGGGAGCGCCTCAAGGCCGAGGCCGCCAACGAGGTCCTCATGCAAGAGCTCCGCCGGCAACACCCATAGCTTGTGGAGGCGGGCGGGTGATCTTTGCCGGCACGGAGGGCAGCAAGCTTATTGTGCTCTCCTACAATGACGAGGTCAAAGGTGGCAAGGATGACGACGTGGAGGGCGTCAAGGACGAGGAGATCAACATCGACGAATGGAGGAGTGTCTTCCCAACGACCCCGATGACGACACCGGCCCGGACCTGGCTCATGGCACAACATACTTGACGAGGAAGGATTGGCTCGACCTCCACTTCGACCGAAAGTAGTTTAGCTTAGTTTAAATTTATGTTTTATGGTCGGTTATGCAAAAATATCTATGTTTAGGTTTGAATGCATGCTACTTTCAGTTGAACCTGCTTTGAACTTGATCATATTGAAGTTTACAATGTTAAGTTTAGGGGATCGACCGGAAATGGCCAAAAATTGCTGGAGTATATATATATATATATATATATATATATATATATATATATATATATATATATATATATATCCACTAAGGGTTTTAGTGTGTTAACTTTTAAATGATCGGCTAGAGATGGTCTTATGCCTTGTTTATTTCAGTTCTTCACAATGTGATGCTCTATATGTGCAACTATTTGCCGTGCAGTTCAATTTCATCAATAACAGTTTCAACAATACCACTATGAATTACGATATTTGGTTGCTGTTAAGGATGTTGAAGTTAACATGCCTTTTTGTTTTTTAACAATAACTAGTGTACTTTAGACCTGCACAATACCAGTTTGAATGACTATTTGCTTGTTTTTAAATGTTATGCCTGATGCAGTTAACACACCTTTCCACTTCTTGTTTTTCTTAAATAGCGTGCTTAAGCTTGCACACTGAAGCTATCATTTGTAGATTGTGTTGTCTACCATGGATATATTTGGTTGATGTTTAGTTTGTTGTGCTTAACATGCCTTTATATGTACTCATACATGACAACATTGAGAATAGTGATGTTTTCCATTGAGGTTAGTTTCATCGCATTGCTTATATGTACTCACTGTTCAGGATATCGGTAGCTGGTACCATATAGCCTGGGGGATGATAAGGGATTAATCGTCCAATTGGACATTTCACTGAATATATATAACCCATTTATCAGTAGGTTAACTAGGGCCATATTTAATATATCTGAGGCTACATAGCAACATGCATTCTACTGAATGACTAAATATGCAATCCCGGACTACATAGCAACAAGGAAGAGTGTTACCTTAATGTTTTGATGATGTCTAGATATACATGTAATAAAATCTTATATAATGGGATGGAGGGAATGTTGTACTACATCATTTCACAATTGTTGTTTAGCTTCTAATATTCACTTGGTGCTTTTAGGTACATATGTCATTGCCAAAGATCCACACATTGACCCTTTCTGCGTATGGGGCAATGAGATATTCATGAACCAACATCAAGTGAGGAAACTGATAAAGATTGTTATTGAAATGGGTCAAAAGATGGCAATCAAACTATTTTTTTACACTTTACGCAAGACAACAGTGAACTGCAGGATGGTAAGTAAGAACTCTGTAGCCTTCTTTTTACTGCCCGTAATGAGTTGTGTTAGATGACAATGTCTGGATCTTTTTTCCTTTGTAGTGGATCCTGAAGCAGTTTACTCAAGATTACCTCTCAAACTACATGATTGGCGGCCGGCCATCACAAGGGGTTGGACTAGAGTCGTGCGTGCCTTATGCATCTAGGAGAGCACAATAGGGCCATTCTGCTTCACCTTGTTCAACAACTAGAATGTCTGTCGCCTCTTTCTTTACCATCTGTAATAGTACAAGTATAGAACCCTGGTTCATCATTCTTTATTTGGTGCTTATGTAATTCTTAAACATATGTACCTGTGAATCGAATAACACATTGGTTGTTTCAACGTGATGGATATGAATAAAGCTATAGCCTACTTTCAAGTTAAAATTAGGAACAATTTTCAATATCAGCAATTAAATTAGGGTGAAATTACGGTGTGCAGGTCATTACAGCGTACACGGTCAATAAAGCACAACGTGTGTGATATACATCATAATCCGACACAGTTCATGGAGAGGAAACGTGTGTAACAATGCACACAGTTGTCGTTTGCAAAGTGTGTGTGATGCCAGACACTATCACATACGATGCGGGAAAACTAAATGTGTGTGATTGTCTACCTATCGTACACGGTTTATAATCATGAACTGTTTGTGATATGCCAGGCATCGTAAAAGTAGAGTCAGTTTGGTACGTGCCTGGAAAACTCCCGTGCCTGGAATCTGCTTGGGTTTAGGCCAAACCACAAAACTTCGACTGCGATGGCAATGCGAGCACTGATACGTCTCCAACGTATCTATAATTTTTGATTGCTCCATGCTATATTATCTACTATTTTGGACTATATTGGGCTTTATTTTCCACTTTTATATTATTTTTGGGACTAACCTATTAACCGGAAGCCCAGCCCAGAATTGTTTTTTTTCCTATTTCAGTGTTTCGAAGAAACGGAATATCAAACGGAGTCCAAACGGAATGAAACCTTCGGGAACGTGATTTTCTCACCGAACATGATCCAGGAGACTTGGACCCTATGCCAAGGCATCAGAGAGGCGGTCACGAGGGTGGGGGGCGCGCCCTCCCTAGGGCGCGCCCCTTGCCTCATGGGCCCCTCGATGCTCCACCGACGTACTCCTTCCTCCTATATATACCTACGTACCCCGAAACAAACAGAAACGGAGCCACAAACCTAATTCCACCGCCGCAACTTTCTGTATCCACGAGATCCCATCTTGGGGCCTGTTCCGGAGCTCCGCCGGAGAGGGCCGTCATCACAGAGGGCTTCTACATCATCATAGCCCCTCCGATGAAGTGTGAGTAGTTTACCTCAGACCTTCAGGTCCATAGTTATTAGCTAGATGGCTTCTTCTCTCTTTTTGGATCTCAATACAAAGTTCTCCCCCTCTCTCGTGGAGATCTATTCGATGTAATCTTCTTTTTGCGGTGTGTTTGTTGAGACCGATGAATTGTGGGTTTATGATCAAGTCTATCTATGAATAATATTTGAATCTTCTCTGAATTCTTTTATGTATGATTGGTTATCTTTGCAAGTCTCTTCGAATTATTCGTTTGGTTTGGCCAACTAGATTGGTAGTTCTTGCCATGGGAGAAGTGCTTAGCTTTGGGTTCGATCTTGCGGTGTCCTTTCCCAGTGATAGAAGGGGCAACAAGGCACGTACTATATCGTTGCCATCAAGGATAACAAGATGGGGTTTATTTCATATTGCATGAATTTATCTCTCTACATCATGTCATCTTGCTTAAAGCGTTACTCTGTTTTTAATTTAATACTCTAGATGCATGCTGGATAGCGGTCGATGAGTGGAGTAATAGTAGTAGATGCAAAATCATTTCGGTCTACTTGTCATGGACGTGATGCCTATATAGATGATCATGGCTAGATATTCTCATAACTATGCTCAATTCTGTCAATTGCTCAATAGTAATTTGTTCACCCACCGTAGAATACTTATGCTCTTGAGAGAAGCCACTAGTGAAACCTATGGAACCTGGGTCTATTCTCATCATATCAATCTCCATCACTTTAATCTTACTTTACTTTTTTACTTTGCCTTTACTTTTTACTTTGCATCTTTATACCAAAAATACCAAAAATATTATATCTATCAGATCTCACTCTTGTAAGTGACCGTGAAGGGATTGACAACCCCTAATTGCGTTGGTTGCGAGTAGCTATCGTTTTGTGCAGGTACAAGGGACTTGAGCGTGGCCTCCTACTGGATTGATACCTTGGTTCTCAAAAACTGAGGGAAATACTTACGCTACTCTGCTGCATCGTCCCTTCCTCTTCAGGGAAAACCAACGCAAGCTCAAGAGGTAGAAAGAAGGATTTCTGGCGCCGTTGCCGGGGAGGTTCGCGCAAGTCAATATTTGACTCCCGACAACGAGCCATTTCTGGCGCCGTTGCCGGGGAGTCTACGCAAAAGGTCAACATACCAAGTACCCATCACAATCCCTATCTCTCGCATTACATTAGTTGCCATTTGGCTCTCGTTTTCCTCTCCCCCACTTCACCCTTGCCGTTTTATTCGCCCTCTCTTTCTCCTTCTCCTTCTCCTCCTCCCTCTCTATTTGCCTCTTTTTGCCCATTTCTTGTTTGCTCGTATGGTTGGAATAGTTGTTTATTTATTACTAAACAGAGAACCTAAGATCTATGGATCCTCATCCACTTGCTAATCTTTTTAAGAGATCCAATTATGATGAACCAATTGCTAGTGAGTTTTGTGCACTAGATTATGTTTATGAAGTTTTGCTTGAAATTCGTGAATCTGCAAAGTGTGATGAATTACTTTATGAAGCGATTCATGATAGATCTTTCAATAAAAAGCATGATTGCAATGATTTTACTATAAATTCTCTTGATGTCAATTGTGCTAATAATATGCAAAACCCTAAGCTTGGGGATGCTAGTTTTGCTATGTCTACTACTTGTTGTAATGATCATGATTGGGGTGATTCTTCTTATGATATTGAAAATTTATTTAAGCCCCATGATGAATATGAGATTGATAATAGTGTTTGCAATATTATTGAAAGTGGGTTTGGAAGAGTGTCAAATTTAGATCCCACATATTTGGAGAATGTTCAATCTTATGAAATTTTTGATAAAAGTGGGTTTGGAAAGGTCATGACTTTAGTTAATGTTAATCCCACTATTTTGGAAGAGTGTAAACTTTGCATGCATATGGATTGTGTTGAAAATATTTTGTGTGATAGCTATTTTGTTGAATTTTCTTATGATCCCTCATGCAATTATTATGAGAGAGGAAAATATGGTGGTAGAAATTTTCATGTTACTAAATTACCTCTCGTTATGTTGAGATTGCTATTGTTTCTTTCCGCTTCCTTGCATATGCTAGTTTTTGCTTGCCTTGACAATTTGTTTGCCTATAAAATGCCTATGCATAGGAAGTATGTTAGACTTAGATGTGTTTGTCACCTGTTTTATGATGCTCTCTTTGTGCTTCAATTCTTGTCTTTCATGTGAGCATCATTAAAATTATCAATGCCTAGCTTTAAGGATTTAAAGAAAAGCGCTTGTTGGGAGACAACCCAATATTTATCCTTCCTGTTATTCAATAAATAAATTATCTAGCCTCTGTTTTGGTTGTTTTTGTTGTGTTTTATTAGTGTTTGTGCCAAGTAGAACCGTTGGGAAGACTTGGGGAAAGTGTAACACCCCGGATATGATTTACCTAATATGTACTCCAACTCTTGCCGTTTCCGGCCTTAAGTTATTTATTTTCTCGGGTTCGGGTTTTTGTCTCCATGTGTTGTTTTCGTTGTCATGCATCTCATATCATGTCATCATGTGCATTGCATTTGCATACGTGTTCATCTCATGCATTCGAGCTTTTTCCCCGTTGTCTGTTTTGCATTCCGGCGCTTCGTTCTCCTCCGTTGGTCAATTCTACCTTTCTTTCGTGTGTGGGGATTGAACATTTCCGGATTGGACCGAGACTTGCCAAGCGGCCTTGGTTTACTACCGGTAGACCGCCTATCAAGTTTCGTACCATTTGGATTCGTTTGATGCTCCAACGGTTAACCGAGGGACCGAAAAGGCCTCATGTGTGTTGCAGCCCAACACCCCTCCAATTTGGCCCGAAACCCTCTCCATCATCTAGAGCGTTCGATCACGATCGCGTGGCCGAAAACCGCACCTCATTTGGACTCTCCTAGCTCCCTCTATGTCTATATAAAGACCCCCCATTCCAAATCCCGGGTCTCCTCCCCCGAAACCCTAAAAATCCCAGATCCGCCGCCGCCGGACACGTCCGGACCGCGCTGGACACGTCCGCCACCGCCTGCAGCCAACAGGAGCCCGCCACGTGGCGCCCGCGCGCCTCACTTCGCCGCCAGCGCCGCCGGCCCGCCCGGGCCCAAGGCGGGCCCTCTCCCGCGCTGATCAGGGCCGCTTCTCGCCCGCGCCCACCGCTGCCTCTTCCCCGAGGCCGGCACCCCGCCGACCGTTACTCCACCGTGTCGCCGCGGGCCATTGCCGGCCCCGCCGGAGCAAGCCCGCCGTGCCACCTCGTCAGCCCGGCTCCGGCGACCCGCCGCCCGACGCCGGCCGCCCCGCGCCCGTCCTCCTCCGGCGAGCCTCCCGGCAGCTCCGGCGTCCTCTTCTCCGGCAAGTCCCCGGCGTCCTCGAGCTCGGACTCCGGCGAAGGTCCCCGGCGAACCTCGGGAACCGTGTTCCCAGATCCAGATCCAAAATTTTAGGGTTGACCCCGTTTTCTTCCTAAGTCCCTAATATTTTTGCTCATGTTCATCGTGCTATAACTCCGCATCCGTAGCTCCGTTTTGGGCATATAACATATCAAAATGTTCATCTCAGAGAGCGCATCATTTCATTCCATTGAATCATTTTCATTTGAGTTCATCTTGATGCCCGAAATGCTGTTAGAAGAGTGCTACTTGAGATAATTGTCAGATCTGCTGTTTCATTTAGATATTTGTCATTTTTGCCATGATTAATGTGTGCATGATATGCCCCTGAGCTCTACATATGTTTTGTTAAGGGTTTTGCCATCTTTCCAGAGGTGCAACCCATGTATTTTTGTGATGTGTGTGGTGACTAGCACGAGCTTGCAAAGTGAGGCATTTGCTAATGCTGATTTCAGGGACATAGCATTTCCACTAAGTCCTTGAGCTGTTTATCTCATATGGCCATATGTTCATGTTGTTTCCTAGTGATCCGTGCCTCTTTTGAGGATGATAAGTAAGGATGTTTTGTTAATCTTGTAGTGCTCTATCCATCCATGTCTTTGTTTGTAATTATGGAGCACCTTATCTTGAGTCAATCGAGCTCTACTTTTGTCATTTTGTGAATCTGGGCAGATTGTCTACTTGTTAGCGATTTTGCCGATGATGTTGTAGTTGATCCGTGCATGCTATGTTATTGTTCTTGCCATGTCTAGCTTGTATTTTGTATATTCTTGATGGGTGTATGCTTATATTGTCATGACTTGCTCTGTAGTGAGTTGCTTCGAGCTCGTAAACATGCCTACTTGATATCTGTTTCAGCATGCTCCAGTTTTCACTAAGTCTGAAAACTGATTATGTTTTTGCCATGTTCACATGCTTGCAAATGTATTTTCTGATCCCTTTTGGCTCAAGGTCACTAAGGGACTTTTGTTAATCTCTTTGAGTAGCTCCATGCCATGCTTTACTTTGCCATGCAGGTCCTGTAGCGTGTAGTTTTGTTGCTCCAAAGAGTGCTATCTGATCTGAAATTCCAGACAAGTGTTGATTTCACTAAGTCTGAGATCTGTTTGTCAAATGCATTTTTGCCATGCTTGTTTGAACCTGTTAATGGATGAATTGGACGTAGCTCAGTGCTATACTTTTGTTAAGCTTCATGAATGGATTCCTGCCATGTATTTTGGTGCCATGTTTGGGTGCTGTAGCATGTTCATCTTGTTGCATTTAGATGCCTACTTGCTGTAAATCGCAGAACGTGATCATATTTGAATCGCTTGCCATTTCCAAACCGTAACTCCGATTCCGGCGTACTTTATATCGTTTTCAAGCGATTTCATCTCATCTTTCCAGTGGCACACTTGGATTTCCAAGTTGAGGCCAGGTTCATGCATTCCTTGTCACATCTTGCATATGCATCCCGCATCGCATACCATCCTTGCATCATATTTTTTGAGCTTTGCACGTGGTTGATTGTGTTCCGTTTGCTTGTTTGTCTTGTTTGGGTAGAGCCGGGAGACGAGTTCGCTAACGAGGAGCCCGTTGAGTTTACTTTCGAGGATCCAGTCAACTCTGACAACTTTGCAGGCAAGATGATCATACCCTCAAAATCACTACTATCCTTGCTTTGCTAGATGCTCGCTCTTTTGCTATGCCTATGCTACGATGCCTACCACTTGTTTATCTTGCCTCCCAAATTGCCATGTTCAGCCTCTAACCCACCATGTCCTAGCAAACTGTTGATTGGCTATGTTACCGCTTTGCTCAACCCCTCTTATAGCGTTGCTAGTTGCAGGTGAAGATTGGAAACCGTTCCTTGTTGGAACTTTATTTACTTGTTGGGTTATCATTATATTGCCATGTTATCTTAATGCATATATATACTTGGTAAAGGGTGGAAGGCTCAGCCTCTTGCCTAGTGTTTTGTTCCACTTTTGCCACCCTAGTTTCCGTCATATCAGTGTTATGTTCCCGGATTTTGCATTCCTTACGCGGTTGGGTGATAATGGGAACCCCTTGATAGTTCGCCTTGATTAAAGCTTTTCCAGCAATGCCCAACCTTGGTTTTACCATTTGCCACCTAGCCTCTTTTTCCCTTGGGTTTCCGGAGCCCGAGGGTCATCTTATTTTAAACCCCCCCGGGCCAGTACTCCTCTGAGTGTTGGTCCACCTCGTCAGCCGCCGGTGGCTACCAGGGGCGACTCTGGGCTGGCCTACCAGAAGTTTGGACAATCTGAGTGTGCCCTGAGAACGAGATATGTGCAGCTCCTATCGGGATTTGTCGGCACATTCGGGCGGTGTTGCTGGATTTGTTTTAACCTGTCGAAGTGTCTTGTAGAACCGAGACACCGAGTCTGATCGGAACGTCTCGGGAGGAGTTCTATTCCTTCTTTGACCGTGAGAGCTTGTCATGGGCTAAGTTGGGACTCCCTTGTAGGGATTTGAACTTTCGAAAGCCGTGCTCGCGGTTATGGGCAGATGGGAATTTGTTAATGTCCGGTTGTAGATAACTTGAACCTTAACTTAATTAAAATGAATCAATAGTGTGAGTTACCGTGATGGTCTCTTCTCGGCGGAGTCCGGGAAGTGAACACGGTGTTGGAGTAATGCTTGTCGCAGGTTGCCCTCTAGTTATTCGTTAGCGCTTTGCCTCCTCTTCACGCTCTCTTTTGCGAATAGGTTAGCCACCATATATGCTAGTCGCTTGCTGCAGCTCCACATATTTTACCTTGCCTTACCTATAAGCTTAAATAGTCTTGATCGCAAGGGTGCGAGATTGTTGAGTCCCTGTGGCTCACAGATTACTTCCAAACCAGATGCAGGGCCTAATGATTCCGCTCCAGGTGACGCGCTCGAGCTCAAGTGGGAGTTCGACGAGGGCTCTCAATGATACTACGTGTCTTTCCCTGATGATCAGTAGTGGTGCCCAGTTGGGGGTGATCGGGACCGTGTCGCTTGTTGGTCTATCTTTTATTTTGGCGCCGTAGTCTGGCCATGAGTGTTTGAATGATGTAATGCTATTTTATGTACCTTGATTAACGTGGCGAGTGTAAGCCAACTATGTATCTCCCTTTTATTATCTATAATACATGGGATGTTGTGATGATTGCCTAACTTGCGACATTGCTTTCAATGCGGTTACGCCTCTAAGTCGTGCCTCGACACGTGGGAGATATAGCCGCATCGAGGGCGTTACAGAAAGTCTTGTTGAACTTGCTGTAAAAAAACAGAAACTTTAGCGCTCACGAGAACTGCTGTCATTTTTATTTCAAGAGTGCTATTTAGTTAATTTTTTTGCAGATGATTAATAGATAAATTCCTCACGTCCAGCAATTTATTTTAGAATTTTTGGGGTTTCAGATCTTGCGCTAGCTACAGATTACTACAGACTCTTCTGTTTTTGACAGATTCTGTTTTTCGTGTGTTGTTTGCTTATTTTGATGAATCTATGGTTAGTAAAATAGTTTATAATCCATAGAGAAGTTGGAATACAGTAGGTTTAACACCAATATAAATAAAGAATGAGTTCATTACAGTACCTTGAAGTGGTCTTTTTTTTCTATCACGAACGGAGCTCACGAGTTTTCTACTTTAAGTTTTGTGTTGTGAAGTTTTCAAGTTTTGGGTGAATTCTTTTGATGGACTATGGAACAAGGAGTGGCAAGAGCCTAAGCTTGGGGATGCCCATGGCACCCCCAAGATAATCCAAGGACACCAAAATGTCAAAGCTTGGGGATTCCCCGGAAGGCCTCCCCTCTTTCGTCCACTTCCATCGGTAATTTACTTGGAGCTATATTTTTATTCACCAACATGATATGTGTTTTGCTTGGAGCGTCTTGTATTATTTTTGTCTTTGTGTTTTAATATGCCACAATCATCCTTGTTGTACACAACTTTTGAGAGAGCCATACATGAATTAAAATTTGATAGAATACTCTATGTGCTTCACTTATGTAAGTGCACCTAGTGCCCCTTAGTGATTTTGGTGTATTGAAGACTTATAGGTTAAGGGACTAATGCGTTTGTGAGTGTACACATGTCTATAAGTCTACGAGGAGTTTGATATTTACAGAGAAAGTCAACCCCTAAAAATGAAGTTCTTCGACTGAAGGCTTTGGATTTCTCAAGACTTTTTGAAGACTTTGAAAGTGAAGAAATTGGTGTGACTTTGAAGACTTGGTATTCATTTGAGGAACACGAAGCGTGAAGACTTTTGTTTTCATAGTTTCATTTTCTCTTTCTTGAGTCATAGGAAACACCGTACTGTTAAAGGGGGTCGAGGAAATACTAAGGAAAAATTTCCATGTGATGCTCAACTCAAAATCCTACACCTACCAATCCCTTCGAGTGAAGCCATTGGAAATCTCATACAGTCCAGTCATATTCTTCAGCGACAGAGACGAAGTTCTTCTGGTCTCTGAGGAATTTGTTCAGACCGAGGAGTTAGGAATTCGCCAGTGCGGATTACCTACACAGTGAGGAACATGATAGCCATGAGGATTTTGCTACTCAAAATTCCGACCGTTGTTGTGCTATGCGCCAGCTGTCCCAAAATATCTATCCACCTAACGGTCATATCATTGAAGGGCATTTATGTCTTATCATGTCGGGCCGCTCCCTAGGCTATAAATAGCCACCCCCTACAACCACTAGCTGGTTGGATGCTCCGAGAGAAACTGACACTTGTCATTTGAGAGCAACCCATCCTTTGAGGACTTTGAGTGAAAATCATCGAGTGAGGAAAAACCCAAAACCCAAAACCCTACAAACCCCAAGTGATTGAGCATCACTGAAGAGATTGATCCTGCATGGATCCGACGCTTGTTACCTTTGAAGACTGTGCTTCTTCTAGACGGTTAGGCGTCATGGTCTAGAGCATCCAAGAGGAATTGTGGATCGCCGAGTGACCAAGTTTGTGAAGGTTTGGAAGTCGCCTGAAGACTTATCACGAGTGATTGGGATAGGTCTGTGTGACCTTAGATCAAGGAGAATACGGTGAGGACTTGGTGTCCTGAGCTGCATGCTCAGGACTAGGTGTCCGGGACTGTGTGTCCTCAAGTTTAAATACTCAGCCGCTCCAACCAAACGTACAACTGAGACAGCAATTGGAACTGGTCTACCAAATCATTGTCTTCACCAAGCTTACCGGTTCTATTTCCTCAACTCTTCCATTTCCTCATAACTGTGTTGGGTGCTTGTTCATATCTGTGTTTGAAGACTTTGACTGAAGACTTTCTCAATTTCCTCAGTTCAATTTCTTTAGTCTGTTTGTCTTCATCCTGTGTTATCCTGTGCTTACGCTTCCTGCACTCTGTGCCTGTCTTCATTTCATCATGATGGCTATGCTTGTATTCTGTTATGTTTACTTTTGAGTACTTATTCCGCTGCTAGTAGTTCTTCGCTAAGGAATTTCTTCACCGGAAAATTCCTCAGTGAATAATTTCATAAAAATCACCTATTCACCCCCTCTAGTCGACATAACGCACTTTCAATTGGTATCAGAGCGAGGTACTCCCTTGTTCTGTGTGATTTTGGTTTAACCGCCTAGAGTTTTAGTTATGTCGACCGCAGGTATGATCAAGGTCTCTGCTGGGTGTCCGACCTTCGATGGGACGGACTACCCCTACTGGAATAATAAGATGCGAATGCATCTTGAGGCAATTGATAACGATCTCTGGTATGTTGTGGAAAATGGTGTTCCCTCACTCACACCTTCTCTGAATGCTGCTGATGTGAAGAGATTCAACCAACTCGGTTCTCAAGCGAAGAATATCATATGTGGCCATCTGAGCAAAGGATAGTATGGAAGAGTGAGTGCTTTGGAATCTGCTAAGCTTATCTGGGATAGACTGTCCAAAGTGAATGAAGGAGTCTCAACACAACGTGACTCTCGAGTTGATGTTCTTCGCAATCTCTTCAACCGCTTCAAAAGACTCGATAATGAAAATGTTCAACAAACCTTCGATCGCCTCACTGACATCTCAAATGAGCTTCAAGCACTTGGTGCCACTGACATCACCGACCATGAGGTGGTGAAGAAATTGCTGAGATTGCTTGATTCCTCATTTGACACCCTGGCATTGATGATACAAGAACGTGCTGATTACAAGTCACTTGATCCCGCTGATATTCTCGAGAGGCTAAATACTCATGAGTTCCAACTTGCTGAAAAAAGAGATCTCTATGCTTCGAGCTATGGCAGATCACGTGCACTGAAGGCCAAGGTAGTATCTGATTCCGAAGATGAAGACTCTGGTAGCAGCCTTGGTGATCCTGAAGAACTAAGCCATGATCTAGCTCTACTCGTGAAGAAGTTCCAAAAGTTCTCCAGACGTGGTCGCCTTGAAGACCCTCAAGGAGCAATGATTCCTCATCCAGTGACTACAAGAGGAGGCTCTGTCACAAGTGCAAGAAACCTGGACATTACATTCAAGATTGTCCTCAGTGGGAAAAGGAATCAAAGAAGAAGAAATACAAGGATTATAGTTCTGATGATGCGAAGAAAAAGAAGAAATCCACAAAATCTTCATCATCAAAATCCTCAAAGTCTTCATATCACAAGAAGAGCAGCTCCAAGAAGGCTAGAGCATTTATTGGCAAGGAAATGGACTCTGAGGATGAATCTGAAGAAAATGAGGAAGAGGAGACATCTGAGCAGTCCGAATCCGGAGTGGCGAGCCTAGCTCTCGCTACTGCTATCGTCAGCAAGTCTATCTTCAAGAGCGAAGAAAATGACCTCACCAACAAGGCTGATGAAGGCGATGATGACTACGCTCCCACCTATTGCTTCATGGCAAAGGGTGCCAAGGTACTCAAATATACCTCCTGTGAATCCAGTGAGAATGAATCTGATGAAAACCTTAAGCCCAACTACTCTAAACTTGCTAAGATTGCTGTAAAACAACAAAGGGCTTTAGAAAAGGTTCAAAACATGCTAGACAAAAGTGATGATATGTTGGGTGAAGAAATGGATCGCACTGAAACTTTGACTGAAAATCTTCAGAGACTTCAGTCCAAGCTTGACAATCTTCAAAGTCATCATAACACTCTCTTATCGGATCATGAGAAGCTTTCTTATGAATTTCTTCAAAGAAAGAAAGACCTTGAGAAGCTAAGAGTGAGTTATGAAGATCTTCAGAAGGAGCGTGATTCATTACTTGCTCAACAAATCAATGCTTCTCAGGAAGAATTTGTTCCTCCTTGTTTGAAATGCATTGAACGTGAATCTGCTAATTCTTCACCTGAATGTTCAAATGCTGCTAATGTTTCAAATTCTTCATATGCCTCTGCTATCACTAATTCCTCATCTGAGGACATTGCTAGTATCACTGATGATGCAGGGCTGAAGGAATTGTACATGACATGCATGTACAAAAGCCTCAAAGGGCATTAGACTCTTTGTGACGTGCTTAAAAAGCAGATCCTCAACTGGAACCCTAGGAAAGAGGGTATTGCCTTTGAGAGGAAACTCAATGCCTATGGTACATATTGGAAGCCTGCACAGTACCACAAAACTACATGGGTTGCTGCAAAGGGACCTCCAGTTGATCCATCTAACTTATCTGGATTTGCATGTGAATCTCCTCGTTCTGATGATGAGTCATTTGACTCCAACTATAAACTGTTCAAAAATCGGAATGGTGAAGTATTTGCTAGATATGTTGGCACTAACTGCAGGAATGGTTCCCTTATGAAGAAAATCTGGGTTCCCAAAAGATGCCTTGAAAATCTTCAGGTGAATGTCATCATGACGCCACCTGTGAAGAATAGGAACCCCAGATCAAATTCTTCATATGGACCAAATTCTTCATATGGATCCAAGTCCTCATACGAACCAAACTCTTCACATGGATAATATTCCTCAAAAGGATCAAAGTCCTCATATGAACAACATCGTGCTAACCTCAAATTATTATGTCCATAAGTCCTCGAAGAATTTCTCTGCTTACTCTTATGCTTATTCTAACCCCTCTTATGTGAAACGAAATGGACTGGCTTCTATGGCATCCTTCTCATATGGAGCTCGCAGAATGATGAACTCTTTGCCACCCCTTCAGATGTGGGTGGTGAAGAAAAAGAACTAATCTCTTCTGCAGGGTCAGGTCTCCAGACGTACGTAATCGTCTGAAGAATCTGCTGGAGACCTGAGCATGCCTGATAGGACGCATGCTAATCATGAAGAAACGAACTTTCATTTCTCACGTCCTCATATTGCTTTATCTGTTCTCTTGCTTGATGAAATTGATATGATGAATTGATGTCATATTCTTCACTGATGAAGTATATGAGTTTGTAAGCTACACTAATTCATCTGCAGGATGATCAACCCAAAGTGTCACACCCTAATTTTCATGCCACAACACTTAAGCTAATAAATCATGATAAAATGTGGTTTGACAAAAACTTTTGAGTGTTTTGGACCTTGCCTTGTTTGGATTTTGTCTGTTGTTTGCAAGTGCTCTAAAAATCAAATAAATCCTCCAACTCCTATACTTCATCTCCTTGCTCCAAACTCTTGAACCAATGATCATGCCATGTGTATAGGACATAAAAATAATTTCTTGCAAAAATAATTTGGCCAAATAGTATTTTCTAAAATTAGTTTTCCAAAACCCCTGAATTGAGGTTTGCACTGCAAGTACTTGATTTGGGGTGTGAAAAATCTTTCAAAAGGTATATTTGAATCCTATTAGATATAGGACTCCCATAAACCACAAAAATATAATTTTAAAAGTTAATTTCCTATTTTATTTAAAAGCTTTTTCTTAAGGCCAGAAATGGTCTTTAATAGGGAAAAATTATTTTATTGTTTTAAAAATATTTGACAAAAATCAGGGAAACTCAGTGGGCATATATTTCCCATATATAAGAGTTTCAACACATGGTCATGTTCAAAATATTGGTCAAATCCCTCAAAAACCATTTCTGCCCATTTCAAGGATTTGAAATATTTCTACAGGAAATATTCCCCAGCAATTCCAAGAAAATTCTAGCATGTCACATATGACATGTTTGATGATCTTGCCAAGTACCATGTCATGGAGAATAGTATAACCCCATGAAACCCTCTCAAAACCACTTCTGTCCTTTTTCAAGTTTGAACATTTTTGCACTGTCAAACATGTCCAAATGCTCTCAAACTTGGTGCACATGCTCAAATGGTGTAATAATGCATCTAGACCAAATGGCACAAGTTGGAGAGAATGTTATTTTGATCAAAGTACCCCAAAACCCTCTCTGACCAGAATCAAATTTGAACAACTCTACATTGCCAAGTGTGTCCTTTTGATCTGAATTTTTGTGGACATGTTCAAATCCTCAAATGATGACACTACACCAAGTGGTGCATCAAGGAGAATAGATTTGCATGACTAAATCTTGGTAAAGCCATTTCTGCTCATTTCTAGGGTTTACAAAAGTTGCATTGGCAACTTTACCCAAATAAGCTCCAAATTGGTGAGAGGCCCTAATTATATGTGTCATTTCACCCTGTGGAGTCTCATGGCAATTGGAAATCATCTGCTGGCCCAAACCATCATCAAACACCTTCTGCCATTTTTCCGAAAACACCATTTTGACCACTTCCACTAATCTCCTTGAGCTCAACTTCTTACCACAGCTCCTCCTAGACCTCTTCTACCTCCAGTAGCAATGGCTGCATCTCAGATCAATAATTGAGGGGTGAAACCACCTCTTTTACCTCTCTGGACAGCCCTTGCACCCCTCTTCCTCTCCTCCATCCTCACTCCAGTGGCCACCCAAGGCATCCAAGGCTTTCCCCACATTCTTTACTCCTTCCTAGAGCTACCAGACATGCTTGTCCGTGCCCACTTTGCCAAAAAATGGCATGCCAGCCATTTGCACGCTCTGGAGCGCGCTACAGTGCGCTCCCGCACTATAGCCGCCCCCTGCCAACCACCTCCGGCCACCTCGGCTCTCCCCCTCATGCCAGCCGATGCTCCTCGACGTTCGCAGCACGCTACGCCTCTGTCCTCCTCCTCTTTCTCCCTCCTGCTGCCCTTGTTCGCACGCGCGCCGGCCGCCCGAGAGCTCCAATGAGCGGCCTCACATGCGCGGCGTCTCTGACCACTCCCCGCTCCCTCTCTTCTTCCCCTGGGAGTAGTCGACCCCCACGAACACCCTAGACTCGGTGCAGCACCCTCCCGAGGCCCGTAGCGATGAGCACGAGCTCGCCGGCGCACGAGCCCACGGTGGACCGCCGCTCGCCTATATAAGGCATTCCCGAGCCCTCCTCTCGCCACCACTCGTTCCCTCCCACTCCAAATAGCCCCATTGGTCCTCCCGTTCATCCCCAGAGCCACCCAAGCTCGAGATCGAGGTCGAGCCCCGCCACTTCGGGTCGCCGTCGATCTCGTGGTACAGGCCTCCTTTGCCCCCTCTCTCTCTCGATCTGGAACCACCTGACCTCACTGATCCATTCCCCTCTTTCTCCCGCTCCTATTGTAGCTCGGAACGAGCTAACCAGGCTCCTCCCGAGGCCCTTCCACCAGCTTCCTCGTCGCCGGCGAACCCCTGCACTCCGGCGACCGCCTCCACCTCCACCCGAACGGCGACTCCGCCCTGAGCAAGCATGTGCGCTCGGATCGCCTCGCCGTTGACCACCGCGATGCCGGCGAGCTCGCCCCCCCTCTCTGGCCCGAGGTTGAAGACGACGGCCGTGGGGCCCATCAGTCAGCCTCACATACTGACGGGTGGGCCCCACGCGTCAGGTTTAAAACGCACGCGCGCGCGAACCGTTTTGCTGCGACGGCTGAAGGCGTATTTTA
Source organism: Triticum dicoccoides (assembly GCF_002162155.2). Lineage (NCBI taxonomy): Eukaryota > Viridiplantae > Streptophyta > Magnoliopsida > Poales > Poaceae > Triticum > Triticum dicoccoides. The sequence continues at coordinate 384,799,000 of NC_041392.1, read as the reverse complement.
CCTTTACACCTTCGACGTGGCAGCCTCGCACGGGCTGAATCCCCTCTGGGCCTGCTGCACTATGGCCCGTCTGGCCCAGTTGCACAGTGCTGCTTCTCCTTTTTCTTTTTCTGGAAACTTGCAAAAATTCCACAGGATTAAATATTAATCCAAATGCAATAATTCCAACTCCCATATTTTTCTAAAAATCCCACCTATTTAATGGTGTGACTTTCATAAATATCCATCAAACTTTTCTGCAATGTTCAAATTTAAATTCAAATTTGAGCATTTATATTCCCCTCTGAAAATCCATTTCTCCTATTATACAACTGCAAATCCATAACTAATATTTTTCCCCTTCTTAGAGTTCCTCTAGTATTTATCAAAAAATAAGTTGACATTTTTCTAAGCACTTTGGTTTTTCTGTTTTACTATTGCCTTATTTTCTCGTTATTTTCTGGCGACGATTAGATCCCGTATTAGACGAAGTTGCTGAAGAAGAAGAAGAAGAAGGAGAAGGATTTGAAGAACTTGAAGACTTTGAAGACCAAGGCAAGCAGCCCTTTGACCATGTCTAAGAAACCCCTTTTTTGCACGTCATATGGCACTTTTATTGCTTGCATCGAAGTCAAGATAAAATGGTGACCACTTGAGGTGGTTTGCCTCCGTTGCTTTTCTCATTGACACTTGCATGATGCATGACCCTACCTTTCTATGAGGGTTATGCCGGTGGGAGTAGATAGGATGCTAAGTAGTGCTACGCAAAAAGGGACGGGAATATGCATGGTGATGGAGACAAAGTATTTTCAAAGGACTTTTCGAAAACCCCGTCGGGTGCCACTTATGCCCGAGGGAGATGATGAGTTGGGTAGCCACTTGATGACGAAGTGGTGTACCGAGGCAAGTGTGTGTGTTGTTTTCAAAAATGGATTGGTTTAAGTTGCGACCGTTATTCCAACCTTACATGTGCAACCACTCGACCCTTATATGGGAAAGGGCATTATTGATTACCTAGGCCGATACTAGCTTGGAGCCCGCATTACTAGTGACGGGGGAGAGTTGGTGCTCTCTCTCAGGATGGGGTCGTGCCAGGTAGGGCGGCCAAGAACATTTTTATGGGGCACCAGACACACCGTTGGTACCCCGTGCCAGTGGTATGTGATGAATATAGGAGCGAGGCTCCGCAATTTTAAGTTGTGAAATGTTGGGCACGGGGGTTACTACCAATCGAGTGGACTCCATGTTAGTGTCGTCTAGGGAAAGATAGTGATCGGGTGCTTACCCCGGGTACTTGAGGTACTGCGGGTCGTGGAAGACACGGAAGTTCCCCGGATCTTTTGGATAAAGTGTGCAACCTCTGCAGAGTGTAAAACTATTCGAATAGCCGTGTCCACGGTCAAGGACAGTTGGGTAACTGCTCTTGGGCTATGTCCACTTGTTTACAAACCAGTGTGTGTGGGAAGAACTATTTGGGTCAAGTCAAAGGACTTGACATGGATGAGTTGGGTTGGAGCCCACTCCCTTTGTGTAGATATCTGTAACATGTCCTCTTGGTTACTTGAATTCTCCTGATGCATGTCTTAAAAGTTGTTGATCATGTCATTGCACTCAAAACTAGGTTTCCGCAAAAATTTACCTATATCATGCATTATTGTATCTTGAACCAAAACATGGGTTGCTTGCGAGTACATTCAAAGTACTCATTGGCTTGCCACTGGTTATTTTATTGGCCAGGCATGAAAGAACAGGATATAATGAAGGATACCTTGGTGACGAACATGCGAGCTAGGCCGCTTCCCAGTCAGAATGCCTGTAGGGTTAAGGCAGATGGCATGGGTCCAAGTTATCGACGAAGATTTCCGCTGCGATGTTATAATGAAGACTCGACCATAATGGTCCTACTTGTGTAATACAGTATGTATGGATGTAAGACTCTTGTTATTCAGCTCTGTGTGTTCAGTGAGCATTGATCTCTGGGATCACTGTACACGTGCATTCGATGATCACGACTTATGAGTCGGGGTCCCCACAGAGCTGGTATCAGAGCCATCCTGACTGTCGGAAGCCTTAGTTAGCATGGTCGTTAATTAGGGTAAAACTATTTCCAAAACTACTACTAGTTTTCAAAACTATCTATACTTCTCTTCCCTTCTCAGTTTTTCGAAAACTAAGGTATACTTTCCTTATTGATCTCTCCCCTTCAAAACCTTTGGTCACTAGAACCCTTATGCCCCTGACCACTGGGTTCCTTGTAATCCTCGTGGATAATGTAGAAGGAAGATGCCTTGTCAGACATTCACCCACATCTCCTGAACACAAGATTGGCGACATCACAACAAGACGATACCAACAGAAGATACATCCTCGAGGGATGAGGACCTGAAGGCCCAGGAGATGGTGACACCTGCCCCAAGATGATGCAACCTTAGCCTATGATGATCATGGCATAGGATATGCGAGATCATGATATACATCGCTAATAGAGTAACCCTGTCACTACCGTTGTTGTATCGGCAACCATCGGTGGATGAGAACCTCGCCATTTGGTCCGCCTCACTATAGTGAGCAGGAAAACGGTTCTCTTCATCCCCCGCTCTTGGTGTCGATGTTGTCATCAACGTAATCAACATGCTGGATCTCTACTATGCCTTGTTAATGTCATTGCATAAAGGATTACCTACCTGGTACCATCGACGCCTTAGAAGACAAAACGGGATCGTCATGATTAAGAAGACAATAGGAGACCGAGTCAATGCCTGCTACGAGAAGCCACCTTCACCCCATCACTTCAACAGGCAAAAAGTTGTTGAAGAATCTTCAGGCCCAACCCGGGTCGTTTCATCAAACAACTACAAGAGACGTAGCGACACCTGAGCAAAACCCAGAAGACTTCATGAGGCACGAAGTAAAGCACGACTACTTAGTCCGAGAACCCCTAGGGTAGGATGAGTCGTGTACCCCCTATGCGGAGTCGAGTCCGTATGAAGGTTCGAATAGAACCATGACTGTGTGTTGCTTGTTTTTATTTGATTGTGTTTTGATATAAGTCGCACTTTTTCACTAGGCAACAAGTACGCGACTATATCACCTTCCTTGTTTTCCTTTGTTTGGCCCTTTTGGCACCCGTTTGGTTGCACTTGCACTATAGAAACCCCTTTAGGCATTCCCCTCCTCTATGCTACTTTTCCCCCGCATCTCTTTCATCAACTGAAGATCAGCAAGACAAGATGCACCAAGGATTCTACCTCGGCAACCAACTGGCAATGAAGACTTTTGCTACCGTCTCCTCGACCAAGTGAAACCCCGTAGAGTTATATTTAACCCTCTAGACTAGAAACCCATTCTTGGACCCTTCGAGACTTCACAAGATACCCCAGCTCGAGTCCTTAACCATGTGCTTAACCCACAGAATTGCAAGAGAACCTGTTAAGCCTCCGTAACCTTGCTTATCACTGGGTTCATTATGGAACTAGTGGACATAGTGAACGAGCACATTATCACCCTAATATAGCACAAGAACTGACGATGCCATAAGGAAGACCAATTTGAGGATACAGGAATAGAGGACTAGATAGCACAATTGGCATCTCAGAAACTGTGCTCAAGGATGGGATGATAAACATTCACTCGCACACTAGAATCCTTGAAACCCTTAAGCCCTACCAAACCACAACATGGTTGGATCCCGACCTTGGGCTTTGGCTCTAGATCAATAAGACCTTGGCCAATGCTCAATCGTGACCATCACCAATGCCTCAGCCCACTTTACGTACCACATAGACTTCATGGAGTGCTTGGACAAGTTAGTTGTCATCTCTCTTTGATGACATACTTGTCTACCCGAAGACGGAAGAAGAATCGTTGATCTGGTCAAGGAACATCTGAAGATCGTCATGTCTAGGAGGAAGAACTACACCAACCACCATCTTCAAGAAGTATACCTCCTCATCAAAGACCAGGCATATCTGCAAACCACTTCTCTCAAAGGAACCAAGCATTTCCATGTCAAAGGGAAGCTCACACCATGATTTATCGGCCCTCTCCAAGATCACTGCAAGACGAAGAATAAACGGCTACCAGCTAGAGTTATCACCGGAGTCACCCACTGTGCACAACGTTTTTCCACATGACACCACTCCAGAAATGTTTCCAACTTCCTAACTAGCCCGGTCTCTACAAGGACATCGACCACGAGCCATCGACCTCCAGCCTAATATGACCTACGCGAGAGATCCCAATTGCAATCTGGATCAAGCAGGACGACAAACACGAAGCCATGCCATTGAGTACTACAAGGTTCAATGGAGCACCAGACGGAAGCAGAAGCAGTATGAGGACGTGAAGACTACCCCAAACCCAAGTTTCCGTATTCCTTTCCGCGCCTAGTCTGGGAATCTCGGGGACGAGATTCTTGTAAGGGGGGTAGGTCTGTCACACCCTGATTTTCATGCCACAACACTTAAGCTAATAAATCATGATAAAATGTGGTTTGACAAAAACTTTTGAGTGTTTTGGACCTTGCCTTGTTTGGATTTTGTCTGTTGTTTGCAAGTGCTCTAAAAATCAAATAAATCCTCCAACTCCTATACTTCATCTCCTTGCTCCAAACTCTTGAACCAATGATCATGCCATGTGTATAGGACATAAAAATAATTTCTTGCAAAAATAATTTGGCCAAATAGTATTTTCTAAAATTAGTTTTCCAAAACCCCTGAATTGAGGTTTGCACTGCAAGTACTTGATTTGGGGTGTGAAAAATCTTTCAAAAGGTATATTTGAATCCTATTAGATATAGGACTCCCATAAACCACAAAAATATAATTTTAAAAGTTAATTTCTTATTTTATTTAAAAGCTTTTTCTTCAGGCCAGAAATGGTCTTTAATAGGGAAAAATTATTTTATAGTTTTAAAAATATTTGACAAAAATCAGGGAAACTCAGTGGGCATATATTTCCCATATATAAGAGTTTCAACACATGGTCATGTTCAAAATATTGGTCAAATCCCTCAAAAACCATTTCTGCCCATTTCAAGGATTTGAAATATTTCTACAGGAAATATTCCCCAGCAATTCCAAGAAAATTCTAGCATGTCACATATGACATGTTTGATGATCTTGCCAAGTACCATGTCATGGAGAATAGTATAACCCCATGAAACCCTCTCAAAACCACTTCTGTCCTTATTCAAGTTTGAACATTTTTGCACTGTCAAACATGTCCAAATGCTCTCAAACTTGGTGCACATGCTCAAATGGTGTAATAATGCATCTAGACCAAATGGCACAAGTTGGAGAGAATGTTATTTTGATCAAAGTACCCCAAAACCCTCTCTGACCAGAATCAAATTTCAACAACTCTACATTGCCAAGTGTGTCCTTTTGATCTGAATTTTTGTGGACATGTTCAGATCCTCAAATGATGACACTACACCAAGTGGTGCATCAAGGAGAATAGATTTGCATGACTAAATCTTGGTAAAGCCATTTCTACTCATTTCTAGGGTTTACAAAAGTTGCATTGGCAACTTTACCCAAATAAGCTCCAAATTGGTGAGAGGCCCTAATTATATGTGTCATTTCACCCTGTGGAGTCTCATGGCAATTGGAAATCATCTGCTATCTCAAACCATCATCAAACACCTTCTGTCATTTTTCCAAAAACACCATTTTGACCCCTTCCACTAATCTCCTTGAGCTCAACTTTTTACCACAGCTCCTCCTAGACCTCTTCTACCTCCAGTAGCAATGGCTGCATCTCAGATCAATAATTGAGGGGTGAAACCACCTCTTTTACCTCTCTGGACAGCCCTTGCACCCCTCTTCCTCTCCTTCCTCCTCACTCCAGTGGCCACCCAAGGCATCCAAGGCTTTCCCCACATTCTTTACTCCTTCCTAGAGCTACCAGACATGCTTGTCTGTGCCCACTTTGCCAAAAAAATGGCATGCCGGCCATTTGCATGCTCTGGAGCGCGCTACAGTGCGCTCCCGCACTGTAGCCGCCCCCTGCCAACCACCTCCGGCCACCTCGGCTCTTCCCCTCACGCCAGCCGATGCTCCTCGACGTCCGCAGCACGCTACGCCTCTGTCCCCTTCCTCTTTCTCCCTCATGCTTCCCTTGCTCGCACGCGCGCCGGCCGCCCGAGAGCTCCAATGAGCGGCCTCACACGCGCGGCGTCTCTGACCCCTCCCCGCTCCCTCTCTTCTTCCCCTGGGAGTAGTCGACCCCCACGAACACCCCAGACTCGGTGCAGCACCCTCCCGAGGCCCGTAGCGACGAGCACGAGCTCGCTGGCGCACGAGCCCACGGTGGACCGCCGCTCGCCTATATAAGACATTCTCGAGCCCTCCTCTCGCCACCACTCGTTCCCTCCCACTCCAAATAGCCCCACTAGTCCTACCGTTCATCCCCAGAGCCACCCAAGCTCGAGATCGAGCTCGAGCACCGCCGCTTCGGGTCGCCGTCGATCTCGTGGTACGTGCCTCCTTTGCCCCCTCTCTCTCTCGATCTGGAACCACCTCACCTCACTGATCCATTCCCCTCTTTCTCCCGCTCCTATTGTAGCTCGGAACGAGCTAACCAGGCTCCTCCCGAGGCCCTTCCACCAGCTTCCTCGTCGCCGGCGAACCCCTGCATTCCAACGACCGCCTCCACCTCCACCCGAACGGCGACTCCGCCCTGAGCAAGCATGTCCGCTCGGATCGCCTCGCCGTTGACCACAGCGACGCCGGTGAGCTCGCCCCCCCTCTCTGGCCCGAGGTTGAAGACGACAGCCGTGGGGCCCATCAGTCAGCCTCACATACTGACGGGTGGGCCCCATGCGTCAGGTTTAAAACGCACGCGCGCGTGAACCGTTTCGCTGCGACGGCTGAAGGCGTATTTTACCTTTACGCCTTCGACGTGGCAGCCTCGCACGGGCTGAATCCCCTCTGGGCCTGCTGCACTTTGGCCCTTCTGGCCCAGTTGCACAGTGCTGCTTCTCCTTTTTCTTTTTCTGGAAACTTGCAAAAATTCCACAGGATTAAATATTAATCCAAATGCAATAATTCCAACTCCCATATTTTTCTAAAAATCCCACCTATTTAATGGTGTAACTTTCATAAATATCCATCAAACTTTTCTGCACTGTTCAAATTGAAATTCAAATTTGAGCATTTATATTCCCCTCTGAAAATCCATTTCTCCTATTATACAACTGCAAATCCATAGCTAATATTTTTCCCCTTCTTAGAGTTCCTCTAGTATTTATCAAAAATAAGTTCACATTTTTCTAAGCACTTTGGTTTTTCTGTTTTACTATTGCCTTATTTTCTCGTTATTTTCTTGCGACGATTAGATCCCGTATTAGACGAAGTTGCTGAAGAAGAAGAAGAAGGAGAAGGATTTGAAGAACAGCCGTTTGACCATGTCTAAGAAACCCCTTTTTTGCACGTCATATGGCACTTTTATTGCTTGCATCGAAGTCATGATAAAATGGTGACCACTTGAGGTGGTTTGCCTCCGTTGCTTTTCTCATTGACACTTGCATGATGCATGACCCTACCTTTCTATGAGGGTTATGCCGGTGGGAGTAGATAGGATGCTAAGTAGTGCTACACAAAAAGGGACGGGAATATGCATGGTGATGGAGACAAAGTATTTTCAAAGGACTTTTCGAAAACCCCGTCGGGTGCCACTTATGCCTGAGGGAGATGATGAGTTGGGTAGCCACTTGATGACGAAGTGGTGTACCGAGGCAAGTGTATGTGTTGTTTTCAAAAACGGATTGGTTTAAGTTGCGGCCGTTATTCCAACCTTACATGCGTGACCACTCTACCCTTATATGGGAAAGGGAATTATTGATTACCTAGGCCGATACTAGCTTGGAGCCCGCATTACTAGTGACGGGGGAGAGTTGGTGCTCTCTCTCAGGACGGGGTCGTGCCAGGTAGGGCGGCCAAGAACATTTTTATGGGGCACCAGACACACCGTTGGTACCCCGTGCCAGTGGTATGTGATGAATATAGGAGCGAGGCTCCGCAATTTTAAGTTGTGAAATGTTGGGCACGGGGGTTACTACCAATCGAGTGGACTCCATGTTAGTGTCGTCTAGGGAAAGATAGTGATCGGGTGCTTACCCAGGGTACTTGAGGTACCGCGGGTCGTGGAAGACACGGAAGTTCCCCGGATCTTGTGGGTAAAGTGTGCAACCTCTGCAGAGTGTAAAACTATTCGAATAGCCGTGTCCATGGTCAAGGACAGTTGGGTAACCGCTCTTGGGCTATGTCCACTTGTTTACAAACCAGTGTGTGTGGGAAGAACTACTTGGGTCAAGTCAAAGGACTTGACATGGATGAGTTAGGTTAGAGCCCACTCCCTTTGTGTAGATATCTGTAACCTGTCCTCTTGGTTACTTGAATTCTCCTGATGCATGTCTTACAAGTTGTTGATCATGTCATTGCACTCAAAACTAGCTTTCCGCAAAAATTTACCTATATCATGCATTATTGTATCTTGAACCAATACATGGGTTGCTGGCGAGTACATTCAAAGTACTCATTGGCTTGCCACTGGTTATTTTATTGGCCACGCATGAAAGAACAGGATATAATGAAGGATACCTTGGTGACGAACATGCGAGCTAGGCCGCTTCCTAGTCAGAATGCCTGTAGGGTTAAGGCAGATGGCATGGGTCCAAGTTATCGACGAAGATTTCCGCTGCGATGTTATAATGAAGACTCGACCATAATGGTCCTACTTGTGTAATACGGTATGTATGGATGTAAGACTCTTGTTATTCAGCTTCTGTTTGTTCAGTGAGCATTGATCTCTTGGATCACTGTACACGTGCATTCGGTGATCACGACTTATGAGTCGGGGTCCCCACAGAAAGCCACTGAGTGGGTCCTCGATAGTGGATGTACAAATCATATTACTGGTGACAAGAATCTATTTATGGATGCTCCATTATCTCCGTCGCATCTGAAGCATATCATCTTTGCTGACAAAGGCAAAAGTCAGGTATTGGGTCTAGGTAAGGTTACGATCACAAAGGATCGACACATGGACAAAGTCATGCTTGTTGAGTCCCTGGGATACAACCTTATGTCTGTCTCAATGCTTTGTGATCTTGATATGGTTGTTGTCTTTGGCAAGTACCGTTGTGTTGTGGTTATGGAAACTGACAATTCCAAAGTCTTCGAAGGCTTTAGGAGAGGAGACCTGTATATTGTTGATTTCTCTAAAGGACCACAACCAGCCGTGTGTCTACTTGCAAAAGCTTCAGAAGGATGGCTCTGGCATCGACGACTTGGTCATGCAGGCATGAGGAATTTGCACACGCTTGCGAAGAAGAAGCATGTCATTGGCATCGAGAATGTCAAATTCCTCAAGGATCACCTATGCGGAGCCTGTGAAGCTGGGAAGATGACGAAGGCCAAGCATCCAGCGAAGACTACCATGACCACCACTCGCCCATTTGAATTGCTTCACATGGATCTCTTTGGTCCTAATCATTATTCTACTATTTCAACTGAAGCATCTCAATATGGCTTTGTTATTGTTGATGATTACTCTCGTTACACATGGGTACACCTTGTTACTTACAAACATGAAGTGCAGTAAGTCTTCAAACGATTTTCCTCGAGGGCTTCAACCAACTTTGGTGTGAAGATCAAGCACATCAGAAGTGACAATGGCACCGAGTTCAAGAATTCTTGCCACGATGACTATCTTGATGAACTTGGTATTACTCATGAGTTATCTGCTCCTTATACTCCTCAGCAGAACGGTGTCGTGGAGCGCAAGAACAGGACTCTTGCTGAGATGGCTCGCACTATGCTTGATGAATACAAAACGCCTCGTCGTTTCTGGACTAAGGCAATTGATACTGCGTGCCACATCATCAACAGAGTATATCTTCACAAATTCTTCAAGAAGACTGCCTATGAACTCCTGACTGATAAAAAACCTAATGTAAGTTATTTCAAAGTCTTCGGTGCTAAATGTTGGATTAGAGATCCTCATCACAACTCAAAATTTGCACCTAAAGCACATGAAGGTTTTATGCTTGGTTACGGAAAGGACTCGCACACCTATAGAGTCTTCAACAACGTTCTTCACAAGGTTGTTGAAACTGTAGATGTGCAGTTCGATGAAACTAATGGCTCGCAAAGAGAGCACCTATCTACTGTGATAGATGAACCAGCACCTGAGGAAACTATCAAGCTCAAGGCTACTGAGGATGTCATTCCTACTGAAGAATCTGCTAAAGAATTCATTCCAGAACATGAAGAACATCAAGCTAATGCACCTGAAGAAAATACTGAAGAAAATGGTGCTGAAGAGAATGCTGATCAAATTCTTCAACTACAACCAGCTCATCCTCGCATTGCAAAAGAAGTGCAAGTTGAAAAGATCATCAATGACATCAAAGCGCCAGGTCCTCTCACACGCTGAAAAGCTTCACATTTATCTAACATTTGTGGGCACTATGCTTTTGTCTCTATTACAGAGCCCACTAAGGTAGATGAAGCATTTCTGGAGCCTGAGTGGATCCAGGCCATGCAAGAAGAATTACATCAGTTCGAGCTCAACAATGTCTGGGAACTGGTCAAATGCCCCGACCTCGCAAGCACAATATCATTGGCACAAAGTGGATCTACCGCAACAAGCAAGATGAAAATGGCCTTGTGGTGAGGAATAAGGCACGACTTGTAGCTCAAGGCTACACACAGGTTGAAGGAATTGATTTCGATGAAACTTTTGCACCTGTTGCTAGACTTGAGGCTATTTGCATATTACTTGCTTATGCTAACCATCGTGATATCACTTTATATCAAATGGATGTGAAAAGTGCATTCCTCAATGGTAAGCTTGAGGAGGAAGTATATGTTGCTCAACCCCTAGGTTTTGAAGATCCAAAGAATCCTGACAAAGTCTTCAGACTCAACAAGGCCCTCTATGGCCTCAAGCAGGCCCCACGGGCGTGGTATGATACCTTGAAGGAATTCTTCATGAAGAAAGGCTTCAAACCCGGTTCACTGGACCCTACTCTTTTCACTAAATCTTATGATGGTGAATTGTTTGTGTGCCAAGTATATGTTGATGATATTATCTTTGGCTGTACTGACCAACGTTATAGTGATGAATTTGCCTATATGATGACTGAAGAATATCAAATGTCTATGACGGGAGAGTTGAAATTCTTCTTAGGTCTTCAAATTCGTCAACAATGCAATGGCATATTCATATCCCAGGAGAAATACCTCAAGGATGTACTAAGGAAATTTGGCATGCAAGATTGCAAAGGCGTCAAAATTCCTATGCCCACAAATGGCCATCTATGCACTGATGAAAATGGTATTGACTTCGATCATAAGGTATACCGCTCCATGATTGGCTCTTTATTGTACTTATGTGCATCTAGGCCAGATATAATGCTTAGTGTTTGCATGTGTGCCCGATTTCAAGCTACACCGAAGGAATCACACCATAAGGTTGTGAAGCATATTCTTCGATATCTAGCTCACACACCAACACTTGGATTATGGTACCCCAAGGGCTCGGCTTTTGATCTCGTTGGATATTCTGACTCTAACTATGCTGGTGATCGTGTGGACCGCAAGTCAACATCTGGTACATGTCATTTCCTCGGACGATCCTTGGTCTGTTGGTCCTCGAAGAAACAGAACTGCGTATCACTATCTACTGCTGAAGCTGAGTACATTGCCGCTGGTTCTTGCTATGCTCAATTGCTATGGATGAAGCAAACTCTCAAGGACTATGGCGTCAACATGAAGAATGTGCCTCTCTTCTGTGACAATGAGAGTGCTATCAAGATTGCTCACAACCCAGTTCAGCACTCGAAGACAAAGCACATTCAGATTCGTCATCATTTTCTTCGTGATCATGTGTTGAAGAGAGACATTTCTATTGAGCATGTGAAGACTGAAGAACAGCTAGCCGATATCTTCACAAAGCCCTTGGATGAGAAGAGATTTAGCAAGTTGCGGTGTGAGCTAAATATCCTAGAATCTTCGAATGTTCTTTGAAAAGGACACTCATCCTAACACTTATGCAAAATTGATGACTTAGATGTGCAACACATGAAGAAACGTTTTTCTTCAATCAATGAAGAATAACACTCTTAGTGTGAAGAAATTAACGAAGAATTTGATTCTCAGAACCCTACGATAATTGTACGCGATGTCTGAAATCATCATTCTTATACGGTGGGTCACGCCACCACCAAAAGTTGAAATTCACAATTGATCATATTCTTCAACTTTGCACTGTCTTCACTGTTTCTGTCGTTTTTCTTCATTGGCTATATATATATATATATAAGTTTATGTCCTCTACAGCATTCACTTATTGCTAATTCTTCAAGTTGGTTTTTCTGCTAAGTGAATGTGATCGGACCCTTCCCCCTCTATGCTATACTCAACCCAGTTTGTTCACAAATTCTTCATGTGCGTTCTATTTGAAACTCATTCAAAATCTTCACTGTGTCCTTGTCAGCTGAAGAAATTGCGAACGGAACTTTAAAACCTATCTTATCTAAATTTTTGGCTTTGCCGCTCAAACCGTTCCGCATCCCACGATACACTTATCCATTCACCTACGATCTCCACCTCTCAGTATGTGGGTGACACATGTCAAGCGAATGAGAAGGGTCAGGGGCACGTTCGTCCAATTTCTTCGGGCGAGCAGTTTTTCACCTTGGCTATAAATACCCCTCCTTCCCTTCCTCACTTCTTTTACTCCGCTCGATATCTCTCTATCTCGAGCTTCTCAAACCCTAGCGCCGCCGCTACTTCATCGTCACCGGTGAGGAAGAGCTTCACTGCCTCGACCTCGTCGCCGGCGTACTCGCGCCGACCGTGGAAATCTTCACTCCGCCGTTGCCGTAGCCGTCTTCCTCCACCGAGTTAGGGCGTGGAAGATCTACACAGACGAACTTCACCTCTTCTCTTCAATGTTCGTCGTGTTCTTCACTCAGGGTAATTAAAAATTACTTTTACTGCCCTCGTTGATTCGAATGATTATCTACAAAATCTTCAAAGGTCTTTTTCCTCATATCTTCACACACTAAAACACCTCACAAGTCATCTGTTCTTGATTCATTTATCTAAGCATCATTTTTCTTCAAGATTCCTCAATTGTGTGGATCTTTGATCTATACAACTCTGGAACCTAAGACAAAGAACGCTTAGTGAAATTCTTCAAGACTCATCTGGTCAAATTCCTCAAACTTGTTCTTTTTGAAAAACCTTCTGAGAACGCATATGACCTCTCCAAATTCCTCGCAACTATACTCTGTTCACAGGTACTCATGTTAGCTGCTGAATCACTAGGTTCTCATCAACTTAACTCATTTGCAGCATTCCTCGAAGAAAAGTTGCATACTTCTTCAGAGAATTCAATTGTCCAAATTCCTCAACTGAAGAAAATGGCTGACGGTAAGAAGCCACATAAAGGAGGAAAGAGGCCTGAGGTCAATACAGCGTTTGAGATCCCTGATGAAATATATGCTGGGTACTGCACACCTACTGAGGAAACCAAGAATGAGTGCAAGGTGCGCATTCAGAAGATAGAGAGGAGATGGGCTAGAGAGTGGAGGGAGTACAGATATGTCACTCCCAAGTACATGAAGAAATTCGCACTCAATCCTCCATGCCCAAGACCTCCATTGGCACCTGGCCAAATAGCTGATCCCACCAGCCTCAAGCGTGGTGAGGACTATCTTGACGAATGGGCCAAGCGCCAAGCCAAGTTGGCTAAGCAAGCCAGAGAAGCAGTGAGGAAATTCAATGAAGACTCTGCTGCTGCTGCTGCCTCTGATGAGGCCTCTGCTGTCAAGCCAAAGAAGGCTATGTCAAAGAAGCCTGCGCGCAAGCCAAGTGCTTCACCAACAATGCCCTCAAGGCCAAGCTCCTCAGCAATGCCCTCACGGCCAGAATCCTCAAAGCCCTCACGGCAGATTCCTGATGATGCTCCTGCTCCCTCAAAATCCTCAGCTCCTCCAAAGTCCTCAGCTGTTCCAACAAAGTCCTCAGCACCTGTGCATCTTGCCTTGTGCCAAAGGACTGCAGGCATTCCCATTGCCTCATGAGCTTCAGCTAGTTCCTCAGCTGCACCAACTTCCTCAACGGGACCCTCTCTACTGAAGACTAAGGCCACTGCTGGATGAGGTCCTCACCCTATTCCTTAGAAGAAGCAAGTTGCCTTCCAAGTGCCGTCTGATGAAGACGAAGCGGATGATGATGAACTTGCAGAAATCATCAGAGATAGGCAAGTCAGGGCCGCTAGAGCCAAGGGAACAGATGTGCCACTGCTTTTGGATCCCAAGTTGATCCTCGAATACATTGATGTTTGGCACAAGGACCCCAACACTCCCATGCCAGATTTCAAGCTGACTCCTGGTCAAAGTCACATGCTGACTCACTTCATACAAGAAGAGAAATGGAAATTTGAACAGGGGAGGAGAGTGAAGAAACCGCAGTACAAGAAAGAGCGCTTTCTGAAGAAAAACGTTCTGAAGCTTTCACCTGAAGAACTTGTTGCTCTCCAATCTGAAATCAAGAAACTAAGTGATGAATTTGATCGCTATTATGCTGACTGGCTGGGAGCCAAAGTCAGATTTGTAAAGATCACAGAACAGTTCACCTCCACTGTTGCAGCCCCAACGCAACAGGAAATTCCTCAGGCTGAAGCATATGCTCAGCCTACTGAAGAAAATGCCAGCACCGCTGATGACAATCAGGCTGCTGAAGAAAACGTGAGTTCCAGGGCTGATGACTGCATTCCAGCCGCTGAAAAAATTGCCAGGGCACCCACTAGTGGTGCGCCTGAAGAAAATGAAGAAAATCAACCAGATTCCTCTGCTCCTCCCGCGCCTACACCAACTCCAATCCTTCCATCTGCATCAGACGTGAAGAAGACCAAGGCTGCGGAGCGTGCAGCAGTGAAGAAAAGGAAAGCATCAGCTGCTTCAGATTCTTCATCTCCTAAGAAGATGAAGCCTATGACAAGTTCATTTGCTAATCCCATTGATGCTGTTCCCATCTCGACCAGGCCATCAAAGGACCTTGTTCCTTTTGGTGAAGAATATGAGATCCCTAGCGGATCTGATGAAGAAAATCATTCTGCTGCTTCGTCAGAGCAGATTGATGAAGAAATTGAAGTGGATGCGATCCCTTCAACATCTGTCATCTCCTCGCCCATGCCTCAGTTCACAGCTGAAGAGGCTGGCATTGAAGAAAAGGAAGATGAAGATGTGGACGTTGGCTGCTCCACACCCGTAATCAGTGATGAATTCTGGGAAAGTCAGCATCCAAACTCTCCAATGTTCACACCGTTGCAGCAAATACCTCAGTCGCCTGCACCAACTGTTCAAATGGGCTCTGAAGAAACGCACCCCACTTCATCTGTGCATGAATAAATTCCAGCCACTAGTGCTGAAGAAAATGCTGCTGCTGAACATCTGAAGACGCAGACTGCCACTGAAGAGGAACCAGAAATTCCTCAGCCTGAAGAACCCGAGATTGTGATTCCTGAGGTCGTGATGCAACTCACTGACACTCCTCTGCCCAAGCCAAGGATCCATTCTCATGGAAGCAAAAGTTCAAGGCTCATGATTTCTTCGGCGAGCATGTATTCCTCGAAGACTACAACCCTTATAACTCTGCTCGCATTAGGAAGAGGCATTTCTGGACTACTAGTCAAGCAAATTTCTATTCCTCAGTGCTGTTCAACAAAGAGAAAATCTTCTACCATGCGCATATTCCTCATGTGGATATGGAATCTCTGCCGTGCTTCACACCAGTCCTTAGTGTTCTTTACGACGCTGGACTGTTAAACTTTTGCTCTGACATCCGCGATTGGAATGAAGAACTGATTCTTCAATTCTATGCAACTCTGCACATCACAGGAGATCCTGAAGATGTGAATTCATGGGTGCTGGACTGGATGTCTGAAAACACTCACTACACTGCACCAGCTTCTGAATTGCTTCATGCCTTACCACTCAGTCCTCCACTTGAAGAAGCTTGTTGCATCTACAGTGAACCTGAGCTTACAAATCACTACATGCAGGTTCTGATGAAACCTTTGAAGCCAGGTCAGGCACCAAGAACCAAATTCCTCGTGAAGGAATTGCTTTATGTGCCCAGAACTGTCTATCGTATTCTTACGAGGACAATGAGTCCTATCAAAGGCCACGACTCATTTGATGAGGAAATTGTTGGCATCATGAAGAATCTGGTATTCAACATCGTTCATGGCATTCTTGTCAATTATCACGATTTCTTCATGAGGACTTTGGGAAATGTTGCACTGTCTCCGTTTGAGCTGAGGCCTTATGCACCTTGGATTATGAGATTCCTCAGGACAAGGTCTTCACTCAACTACAAAGCTGATTTTCAGAATCACCTTAGCTACTTGCCCCCGATTGAAGTCCTCAAGCAGACCTATTCCTCAGTTGACGGAAAGGGCAAGGCGCCAGTTGTTATAGATGAAGGCATTCGTCCATTGGATGGCCAGTTTCGCGAAGCTGCCTCTTATTCCACCAATGATGACTCTGCCACACATGACTCTGCCAATGCACCCAAGTCTACTCCTCAAGCCACTGCTCCTCGTGTGATGACTGATCGTGAGCTTCTGCTTAGTCTTCACCAGAAGGTGGATCGAAATCATAAATGGGTTAAGCGTCAGTTTGGTTCATTTCTTCACAACATGACTGCTACACACAATGCAGTGAAGAAAAACCATTACTACCTCCATGAAGTCTTCGGTCGCACCTGGGCAATACTGTCACATCTGTATGGTGAAGAAGATCTGAAGAAAATGGGTCTCAAGGAAGATTTTGACTGGTCTGCACCTCCACCGAAGAAATTCAAGAAGGTCAAGGTTCCTTCTCTGGTGGCCAGCTCATATTCTTCATCGCGCGACACTGATGAAAATGAAGACTTGGACGACACTGCGGCAGGCCCTACTACAACAAACGACCCCAACAACGCTGGTGCTCCTTCATCAACTTGATATTCTTCAAGGGCGTTAGTCCTCATATTCGATCCTTTTGGTCATTTGATGACAAAGGGGGAGAATTTTGAGTTAGTCTTCAAGCGGGTCTTTCTATATGGGCATTTTTTTGTTAAGTTACAACTCTCGTTCTTCTGAGACTTTATTGGATCGAGTTGTAAACTTAAACCCGATGGTGCTCTGATACTTTTGATATGTTTTTCTGCATGCTCATTCCTCATATATGCTAATACACGCATGCTGGATTACATCAGTCACCATATTTCATCATGCATTTCAAATTCTTCTCTGTTATATGTCAAATGTGTGTATGAATTACAAGATCTAGGGGGTGATCTCCATGAGTCAACTCTTCAAGTGTGCATTGCTTCAAAAGCAAATTCCTCACTATGCACATCTTCAGGGGGAGTTCTTCTATATCTTGCAATCAAATTCCTCAATATCAGTATTTACACTTCATATGTTTATCCCCGTTGAAAACTTAACCTATATTGTCATCAATCACCAAAAAGGGGGAGATTGTAAGTGCATCTAGTGCCCCTTAGTGACTTTGGTGTATTGAAGACTTATAAGTTAAGGGACTAATGCGTTTGTGAGTGTACACAGGTCTATAAGTCTATGAGGAGTTTGATATTTACAGAGAAAGTCGACCCCTAAAAATGAAGTTCTTTGACTGAAGACTTTGGATTTTTGAAGACTTTCTGAAGACTTTGAAAGCGAAGAAATTGGTGTGACTTTGAAGACTTGGTATTCATTCGAGGAACATGAAGCGTGAAGACTTTTCTTTTCGTAGTTTCATTTTCTCTTTCTTGAGTCATAGGAAACACCGTACTGTTAAAGGAGGTCGAGGAAATACTAAGGAAAAATTTCCATGTGATGCTTAACTCAAAATCCTACACCTACCAATCCCTTCGAGTGAAGCCATTGGAAATCTCATACAGTCCAGTCATATTCTTCAGCGACAGAGACGAAGTTCTTCTGGTCTCTGAGGAATATGTTCTGACTGAGGAGTTAGGAATTCGCCAATGCATATTACCTACACAGTGAGGAACATGATAGCCTTGAGGATTTTGCTACTCAAAATTCCGACCGTTGCTGTGCTATGCGCCAGCTGTCCCAAAATATCTATCCACCTAACGGTCATATCATTGAAGGGAATTTATGTCTTATCATGTCGGGCCGCTCCCTAGGCTATAAATAGCCGCCCCCTACAACCACTAGCAGGTTGGCTGCTCCGAGAGAAACTGACACTTGTCATTTGAGAGCAACCCATCCTCTGAGGACTTTGAGCGAAAATCATCGAGTGAGGAAAAACCCAAAACCCAAAAACCTACAAACCCCAAGTGATTGAGCATCACTGAAGAGATTGATCCTGCGTGGATCCGACGCTTGTTACCTTTGAAGACTGTGCTTCTTCCAAACGGTTAGGCGTCATGGTCTAGAGCATCTGAGGGAGTCCTGGATTAGGGGGTGTTTGGATAGCCGAACTATACCTTCAGCCGGACTCCTGGCCTATGAAGATAGAAGATTCAAGACTCCGTCCCGTGTCCGGAAGGGACTTTCCTTGGCGTGGAAGGCAAGCTTGGCGATACGGATGTTCAGATCTCCTACCATTGTAACCGACTCTATGTAACCCTAACCCTCTCCGGTGTCTATATAAACTGGGGGGTTTTAGTCCGTAGGACAACATACACATCAACAATCATACCATAGGCTAGCTTCTAGGGTTTATCCTCTCTGATCTCGCGGTAGATCTACTCTTGTACTACCCATATCATCAATATTAATCAAGCAGGACGTAGGGTTTTACCTCCATCGAGAGGGCCCGAACCTGGGTAAATCTTCGTGTCCCTTGTCTCCTGTTACCATCCGGCCTAGACGCACAGTTCGGGACCCCCTACCCGAGATCCGCCGGTTTTGACACCGACATTGGTGCTTTCATTGAGAGTTCCTCTGTGCCGTCGCCGTCAGGCCCGATGGCTCCTACGATCATCAATGGCGATGCAGTCCAGGGTGAGACCTTCCTCCCCGGACAGATCTTCGTCTTTGGCGGCTTCGCACTGCGGGCCAATTTACTTGGCCATCTAGAGCAGATCGAAAGCTACGCCCCTGGCCGTTAGGTCAGATTCGGAAGTTTAAACTACACGGCTGACATCCGCGGGGACTTGATCTTCGACGGATTCGAACCACTGCCGAGCGCGCCGCACTGTCACGACGAGAATGATCTAGCTGTGCCGCCGAACAGTGCCTGGAGGCCGCACCCGCATCGGCTCCGACCCTTAGTTCGGAGCCAACCGTGCCGATCGAGGATGGGCGGTTGGACGCCACCTCTGGGGCTGTGATCCCAACGGCGGTTGAGCCGAACACCAGCCCCGTACTCTGCAAGACTCGTGACTCCATGGAGCCGGATTCTTCTCCGGACTTTGAACCCTCCACGCCCCTGCCAATCGAATCCGATTGGGCGCCGATCATGGAGTTCACTGCCGCAGACATCTTTCAGCACTCGCCTTTCGGTGATATCTTGAAGACACTGAATCTCTCTATCAGGAGAGCCCTGGCCGGACTGCGGTCAGCGAGGTTGGGGTATGGATGATGAAGAAATGCAAAGCCCACCCACCACCCACTTTATAGCCACTGTCGACGACCTAACCGACATGCTCGACTTTGACTCCGAATACATCGACGGTATGGACGCCAATGAAGGAGACAATGAAGAACCAGCGCTTGTTGGGCCCTGGAACGCCACCTCGTCATATGACGTATACACGGTGGACGCACCAAAAGATGATGACGAGGAGCAGAAGGACGCACCGAAGGCTTGTTCCCTCGAAAAGCAGTCAAAACGGCGACGCAAGCGCCGCCCCAAATCCCGCCTCGACAGAAATAGCGATCACACAGACCCAGCGCTGGAGCAGGGCGAACTGCTGCCGGAAAATGGCAATACAGATGTTCAAACCGAACAAACAAATCCTATCAAGGATAATGGCCCGGACGACATAACGCCGGACAGGCACCCGGAGCATCACAATGCCCACAAAAGGCTCGTTGCCACCGCGAGGAGCCTTAAAAACCAGAAGCGAAGGCTCAAGGCCGCGCAAAACACACTCCAATTCAGATGGAGTAAAATACTCAATACAGCAGCAATGTACGGCGATGATCGCCCCTCAAAGAGCTACCCAAAGCGGAAGCTACTCCCTGAATTCAATGAGGAGGCCTCTGACCCCCCACAACCAAATATCAAAGCAGCCACCCGGTCGGATAGACGACCCCTCTATCAACACAGAACGGCATACAACGCTGCTCACAATACAACACGCGACCCACGCGAGGGCTCGCACCCAAAGGACGGCATAACAAGATCCATTTATGGACCACGCAGGCGCGCCCCAGCATACAATGCAACACAACAAACGTCTGAACAATGTGGCATACCCAGCTACAGGGGTGCCGTACATCCCCTGTGTTTCACCGATGAGGTGCTAGACCATGAATTTCCAGAGGGATTCAAGCCCGTAAACATAGAGGCATATGACGGAACAACAGACCCGGGGGTCTGGATTGAGGACTACATCCCTCATATCCATATGGCTCGAGGAGATGATCTCCACGCCATCAAGTACTTACCCCTCAAGCTCAAAGGGCCAGCTCATCACTAACTCAAAGGCCTCCCCAAAAGCTCCATTGGAAGTTGGGAAGAGCTCGAAGACGCCTTTCGGGCAAATTTTCAAGGGACTTATGTCCGACCTCCGGATGCGGATGATCTGAGTCATATAACTCAGCAGCCCGGAGAGTCAGCCTGAAAGCTTTGGAATAGGTTTCTTACTAAAAAGAACCAGATTGTCGACTGTCCGGACGCCGAAGCCTTAGCGGCTTTCAAGCATAGCGTCCGTGACGAATGGCTCGCCAGACACCTCGACCAAAATAAGCCGAGAACAATGGCCGCATTAACAAACCTCATGACCCACTTTTGCGCGGGTGAGGACAGCTGGCTAGCCAGATGCAGCACCAGTGGTCCCAACACATCTGAAGTTAGAGATGCAAATGGGAAATCACGGCACAATAGAAATAACAAACGCCGGAATAAAGAAGACATCACGAAGGGCACGGCAGTAAACGCTGGATTCAAAGTCTCTCGGCCAGGTCAAAAGCCGCCCCCTAAAGGCACCAGGGATGAACTGTCCAGCCTCAACAAAATTCTGGACCAAGTATGTCAGATCCATAGTACCCCTGGCAAACCTGCTAATCATACCCATAGAGAATGTTGGGTCTTTAAGCAGTCCGGCAAACTCAACGCTGTACACAAGGGGGAGGATACACCAAGCGAAGATGAGGATGAGCCTCCCAAGCAAGACACTGGGGAACAAAAGAAATTCCCACCAGAAGTCAAAACAGTAAACATACTACACATGATCAAGGGAAAAAACAATGCGGCACCCCTAGGAAAATATACCCAAGTGCCTGTCACCGCGAAGTCCTGGCAACAGTCATCTCAACCGATCATTTTCGACCATCATGATTACTCAGCAAGTATCTGACACGCAGGATGGGCTGCCCTGGTATTAGACCCAGTAATTGGCGGATATCACTTCACACGAGTCTTGGTGGACGGCGGTAGCAGCCTAAACCTAATATACTAGGATACAATCCGCGGGATGGGGTTAGACCCAACACAAATTCGCCACAGCAATACTACATTTAAAGGAGTAACGCCAGGCCCAGGGGCTCGTTGTGCGGGCTCCCTCCTACTGCAAGTTATATTCGGCTCCCCCGATAACTTCTGTAGCGAACATTTAACTTTCCACATCGCTCCGTTCCAAAGTGGCTATCAAGCACTGCTCGGACGCGAAGCTTTCGCTCGCTTGAATGCAATACCACACTACGTCTCCCTTACACTCAAGATGCCCGGTCCACGAGGCATCATTTCAATGCACGGAAGTATCAAGCGATCTCTGCGCGCCGAAGAGAGAGTGAGGCTGCCTTGGCAGCCGCACACTAAAGGCGCTCGGACCAACGAAAGCATCCAATAGGTCGTCAAGACCTCAGATACAACTAATCGAGTCCGGCGCCACTACTTATACAGATAAACGGTCACACCCCTATTTTTCAATACAAGGGGCTCCACGCACGCAGACAAGTGGCAATTTCTCCTCCTCTTGAATTACACATGGTTTCTTTAGAAAACTATCTTTTTGCGCGACCACCTTTTCACCCAAATTCCTCTCTTTTACAGACGATCATCGTGCTACACCCGTCCAGGATACGGCACAACGGAGATACAGGCGCAAACGTGCAGTAGGGACCCGCTCCAAGGATTCTTTTTAGATTAAGACCCTGCGTAAACCTTTTTTACTATCTCTTGTTGATACATATCCACCATTGAGAAGGATGTTGACGTCTTGGCATGTGGCCACGCCAGACCAATGCACGTACCTGGACATAAGGGGCTTCTTACGAAGGCCATTATTTAGGCCCAGTTTATACCACAAAGACTGAATACCTTAGGGAGTGTTCGGCGTCGCGAGTTTGGCCCTATATGCATCAGCTCCGAATCATTGTCTTTGGTCAAATGTTGGGTTTGCCCGGCTCCTGTGTTTTGGTGCCTTACGTTCCGCTTTACCGGCTAAGGTAGCACCAGGAGAACTACTGCGATTGTGCCCTGGTTCATCTGAACGAGCACCTCAGTAGAGAAAGCCGAAAACTGACTGTCATGATCTAGCGCGAGACTGGTCAACCACTCGATGACCCATGGGAATGTTAGAATTCCTCCGCCTTAACGAAGGCCCGCTTTCCGGCCAGGCATATACGCACCCCGGGATCGGGAGAGTGCAGAGCCACCAGGGGCTATCTAGTAGCCCCACTGTCAAACTCCTATGGCTAAGTGAAAGTGTTAAAGCATTATAGTCCGGTTGCCTCGCTCGCTCCGCTATCACCTCCTTAATAGGACCAAGACGTTGGGTTAAGTGTGAACGCGTGTTTCTGCGAACACCTCCGCATTATATGCGTGGGGGTTGAAGCCGACGACTGCAATCTTTCAGGTTATACACATGTATACATAAACGGCTGCCCAGGAGGCATCACATTACTTTCAGGCAAAAGTATAAAAGTAGCCTTATGAAAATTTATAAAAGCATTTCGCTTACAATGAGATTACATGTCACTCAAACATAATATTTTTTGAGCACTGGGTCTCTATCAAACGAGCACCCTCAAGAACTTCCTCAAAGTAGTGCTCAGCAGCCCTTCGACCTATGGCCGAATCCTGTGCTGCAATAGTGGTAGCATCCATCTCTGCCCAGTATGCTTTAGCACGGGAAAAGGCCATTCCTGCGCCTTCTATGCATGCTGACCTCTTCATCGCATTTATGCGCGGCACCACGTCAAGGAACTGCTGCACCAAGCTGAAATAGCTACTCGGTCTCGACCTTCCCGGCCATTGCTGATCCACAACAGACCTCATGGAGAGTCTGGACAACCTATTTAGTTTGGCCCATTCGGCTAATTGGTCCGTCAATGAAAGCGGATGCTCGGGAGAAAGGAATTGTTTCCAAAACAGCTGGTCTACTTCACGGTCCGTCTGACTCTGGAAGTATTTGGCCGCATCGGCAGCGCTCGCCGCCAAATCCATATACACATCCTCCGAACTCCATAGCCGATCCAGAGGGGCATACCGTGGATCTCCGAACTTCCTCTGCAGCATAAAGGATTTCCCGGCTACAATATCCCCGGCTTCCTGCAGCTCCTCCTTCTTTGCCCTCATAGCAGAGCAGAGGTCTTTTCCCGTTGCAGCAGCCTTCTCAAGGTCTGATGCCTTCGCCTGGTTTTCCTTTTCAAGAGCTCGGCAACGGTCGATGGCGGCTTTTAATTCTACAGCCATATTGGTCATCTTATCCCGGCTCTCGCCATGCGCGGCCTTCTCGGCTCGCAACTCTTTGGCCGCCTTCAAAGCAGCCGCATTACCCAATCTCGCTTGTTCCTTGGCTCGGGCAAGTTCCGCCCACAAGGCTTCAACAGTGGCAGCTCCATCTGCAGTAATAACATGTTAAATATACTGGCTTCATGTTGCTCTTACTATGCAGCGTCTACCAGATAATAACACCTACCCTGCGCCTCATCAAGCTTTTGTTAACAAGCTCGATATCGGTGTCTGCCGCATCCAACTGCCGTTTTAAATGGGCAAACTCGCTAGTCCGGCTAGCCACCGGAGCTTCCATCACCTGCTCATAAAAGCAGTATGGTTACTACCTGGGATTATGATCCTCTGATCATTGTTGTTCCCAACGACAACCAGAGTCTCAGGGGCTACTATCTACATAGGGCACACTTAGCATGTGCAGGACTATCATACATTATTTTACGTACCTCAAAACCTGTTAGTAGACTCATAAAAGCTTTATGCAATCCGCTTTCGGCGGACGAGATTCTCTCCATCACCGTATTCATCAGGACATGGTGTTCATCTGAGATGGCCGCTCGCCCCACCAACTCCCTCAGAACATCCGACCGCACACTAGACGGTGCCGGACTCGTTTGCCTGCTCTCTTCGGGAGCCGGACACGGGAAGCTTCGGGGGTCGACAAAATTATCTTCTGGCCTCGCCGGACCCGGAGAGGCCCTCCGCGACGACACTTCAGGATCGCCCGCTTCCGGAGCGGAGGAGTTCGGAGGAGGCGTTTCTCTCTCCATCATCTCCGGAAGAAGATCCCCTGAAGATGAGCTCATCTGAGAGGGGCTAAGGCCCGAACTACAAAGATATATGCAGTGGTTATTTTCTCAGAAGAAAGGATGGCATATCTGTACTATTAAAGTACTTTGGGTCACTTACGACTCGAGGGAGAATTGATCCCCCCGGACTTTGTGCAGCAACCGCACCCCCCGGGGTAGGACCCTCTGTGGGAGACTTCTTCTCCCATTTGGAAGCTTCAGCTTCCGAATCCCCGGACGCAATCCTTTTCCTCTTGTGATCATCTTCCTTCATGGAGACGCTCGCTCCCTCGGCTAGAGCGGCCAGTGTTGGGGGCCCGCGAATGCCCGCATTTTCCTTCAAGGGCTCCGGGCAGGGTGCGGTCTGGAGCATCTTTTCCAATATCGGATTTTCCAAACCCTCGGGGAGGAGGGCCGAGCACCGAATTAACTTCGCCTTCGTTAGCCAGTCCTGGTCAAAAAGCAAACTCTCAGAAATAACTTCGCATCAAAGGAGAGGTAGTATGCTCGGTCGGAAGTCGCCTTACCTGTTCGGCGGCGCGGTTGCTACTCAGGCCCGCGTCCTCGGTGATTTCCGGACACTCCACTTGAGGTCCAAAGAACGACTTGTACATCTCCTCGTGCGTCATGTCGAGGAAATTTTGAATGGCGCGCGGTCCCTCGGGATTGAACTCCCACAAGCGAAGAGGCCGGCGTTTGCAAGGCTGGACTTGACGAACCAGCATAACTTGTGTTACCGCAACCAAACTGAAATCTCCATTAAAGAGATATTGAATGCGGCCTTGTAGTATAGGCACATCCTTGGCCAGCCCCCAGCTCAATCCTCTGCTAATCCATGACATTAGCGGTGGTGGAGGGCTCGGGCGGAAGACAGGGGCGGCCGCCCACTTGGCACTTCTAGGAGCCGTGATGTAGAACCACTCCTGTTGCCATAATTCAGATACCTCTGGAATGGAACCTTTGGGCCATGCAGCTCCCGTCATCTTGTGTATTAAGGCGCCTCCACACTCCGCATGTTGCCCCTCGATCATCTTCGGTTTTACTTCAAAGGTCTTGAGCCATAGGCCAAAGTGAGGGGTAACCCGGAGGAAGGCCTCGCACACAACAATAAATGTCATGATATGAAGAAAGGAGTCCGGAGCTAGATCATGGAAATCTAGCCCGTAGTAAAACATCAAGCCCCTGACAAAAGGATCCAATGCAAGGCCTAGACCTCGGAGGAAGTGGGAGACGAACACGACGCTCTTGTTGGGTTCGGGGGAGGGACGGCCTGCCCCCGGGGAGGCAGCCGATGCAGAATCTCGGCGGTCAGATATCTGGCCTCCCTCAACTTTTTGACGTCTTCTTCCGTGACGGAAGAAGGCACCTATCGGCCTTGAAGGCTAGATTCGGACATGACTGAAGGTTTGGAGCACCTGACCTGAACTTTGGGCGTTTGAGCTTGAGGTGGGGGAAGGATTCGATTGAGCACGGGAGGGAAAAATAAAAGGCCTCGTCCCTTTATAAAGAGGGTGGATATCGAGCGTCCTCTCCGTGTCCGTTTGGACTTGCCTATGATCTAGGAGTCCTAGAAGCGGTTGGGTTACCCACGCCCGTATTGATGAGAATCCCGGAATAAGGGAACACGATCTCTGCTTTTACAAGACATGCCAAGGAAACCGCCTCGCATAATGCGCTGAGGTGGGATAATGAAACGACTTGGATAAAGGCTTGGCCGTGGTGTGTCACACTATGGAATACGTCAGCAGACTAGATTTGTGTAAATATTATTCTCTCTATGGCAATATGTGGAAACTTATTTTGCAGATCCGGACACTATCTTTGTGTTCAAAATCTTCTATGATGTACTTGGAGGAGGAACCCGCCTTGCAATGCCGAAGACAAACTGTGTGCCGGACTCGTCATCATTGAAGCCTGGTTCAGGGGCTACTGAGGGAGTCCTGGATTAGGGGGTGTTCGGATAGCCAAACTATACCTTCAGCCGGACTCCTGGACTATGAAGATACAAGATTCAAGACTCTGTCCCGTGTCCGGAAGGGACTTTCCTTGGCGTGGAAGGCAAGCTTGGCGATACGGATGTTCAGATCTCCTACCATTGTAACCGACTCTATGTAACCCGAACCCTCTCCGGTGTCTATATAAACCGGGGGGTTTTAGTCCGTAGGAGAACATACACATCAACAATCATACCATAGGCTAGCTTCTAGGGTTTAGCCTCTCTGATCTCGCGGTAGATCTACTCTTGTACTACCCATATTATCAATATTAATCAAGCAGGACGTAGGGTTTTACCTCCATCGAGAGGGCCCAAACCTGGGTAAAACTTTGTGTCCCTTGCCTCCTGTTACCATCTGGCCTAGACGCACAGTTCGGGACCCCCTATCCGAGATCCGCCGGTTTTGACACCGACAGCATCCAAGAGGAATTGTGGATCGCCGAGTGACCAAGTTTGTGAAGGTTTGGAAGTCGCCTGAAGACTTACCACGAGTGATTGGGCGAGGTCTGTGTGACCTTAGCTCAAGGAGAATACGGTGAGGACTTGGTGTCCTGAGCTGCGTGCTCAGGACTGGGTGTCCTCGAGTTTAAATACTCAGCTGCTCCAACCAGACGTACAACTAAGACAGCAGTTGGAACTGGTCTACCAAATCATTGTCTTCACCAAGCTTACCGGTTCTATTTCCTCAACTCTTCCATTTCCTCATAACTGTGTTGGGTGCTTGTTCATATCTGTGTTTGAAGACTTTGACTGAAGACTTTCTCAATTTCCTCAGTTCAATTTCTTTAGTCTGTTTGTCTTCATCCTGTGTTATCCTGTGCTTACGCTTCCTGCACTCTGTGCCTGTCTTCATTTCATCATGATGACTATGCTTGTATTCTGTTATGTTTACTTTTGAGTACTTATTCCGCTGCTAGTAGTTCTTCGCTAAGGAATTTCCTCACCGGCAAATTCCTCAGTGAAGAATTTCATAAAAATCACCTATTCACCCCCCTCTAGTCGACATAACGCACTTTCAACTTATATCTTTTGAGCTATGTAGTTTTGCTCTATGTGCTTCGCTTATATCTTTTGAGCTATGTAGTTTTGCTCTATGTGCTTCACTTATATCTTTTGTGCTATATAATTTTGCTCTATGTGCTTCACTTAGATCTTTTAGAGCATGGTGATGGATTTGTTTTAAAGAAACTATTGATATCTCATGCTTCACTTAAATTATTTTGAGTCTTAATAGCATGGTAATTTGCTTAACATTGACATGCTTGGTATTCAAGATTTGTGAAACTTTCTTTTGAGTGTGTTGAATACTAAGAAAAGTTGGATGCTTGATAATTGTTTTGAGATATGGAGGTAGTAATATCAAAGTCATGCTAGTAGAGTAATTGTGAATTTGAGAAGTTCTTGAGTTAAAGTTTGCAAGTCCCATAGCATGCACGTATGGTAAACGTTATGCAACAAATTTGAAACATGAGGTGTTATTTGATTGTCCTCCTTATGAGTGGCGGTCGGGGACGAGCGATGGTCTTTTCCTACCAATCTATCCCCCTAGGAGCATGCGCGTGATAATTTGGTTTTTGATGGCTTGTAGATTTTTGCAATAAGTATATGAGTTCTTTATGACTAATGTTGAGTCCATGGATTATACACACTCTCACCCTTCCATCATTGCTAGCCTCTATGGTACCGTGCATTGCCCTTTCTCACATCGAGAGTTGGTGCAAACTTCACCGGTGCATCCAAACCCCGTGATATGATACGCTCTTTCACACATAACCTCCTTATATCTTCCTCAAAACAGCCACCATACCTACCTATTATGGCATTTCCATAGCCATTCCGAGATATATTGCCATGCAACTTTCCACCATCCAGTTTATCATGACACATCCATCATTGTCATATTGCTTAGCATGATCATGTAGTTGACATAGTATTTGTGGCAAAGCCACCGTTCATAATTTTTTCATACTTGCCACTCTTGATTCATTGCATATCCCGGTACACCGCCGGAGGCATCCATATAGAGTCATATGTTGTTTTAGAATCGAGTTGTAATCATTGAGTTGTAAATAAATAAAAGTGTGATGATCATCATTTAATAGAGCATTGTCCCAAAAAAAAGAGAAAGGCCAAAGAAAAAAAAGAAGGCCCCAAAAAAAGAAAATAAATAAAAAGGGGCAATGCTAATATTCCTTTTTCCACACTTGTGCTTCGAAGTAGCACCATGTTCTTCATATAGAGAGTCTCTTGAGTTATCACTTTCATATACTAGTGGGAATTTTCATTATAGAACTTGGCTTGTATATTCCAACAATGGGCCTCCTCAAGTGCCCTAGGTCTTTGTGAGCAAGCAAGTTGGATGCACACCCACTTAGTTTCTTTTGTTGAGCTTTCATACATTTATAGCTCTAATGCATCCGTTGCATGGAAATCCCTACTCCTTGCATTAATATCAATTGATGGGCATCTTCATAGCCCATTGATTAGCCTCGTTGATGTGAGACTTTCTCCTTTTTTGTCTTCTCCACATAACCCCCACCATCATTCTATTCCACCCATAGTGCTATATCCATGGCTCACGCTCATGTATTGCGTGAAAGTTTATGAGTTTGAAATTATTAAGGTATGAAACAATTGCTTGGCTTGTCATCGGGGTTGTGCATGATGAGAGCATTCTTGTGTGATGAAAATGGGGCATGACTAAACTATATGATTTTGTAGGGATGAACTTTCTTTGGCCATGTTACTTTAAGAAAACATAATTGCTTTGTTGGTTTGCTTGAAGTATTATTATTCTTTGTGTCAATATGAACTTTTGTCTTGAATCTACCTAATCTGAATATTCATACCACAATTAAGAAGATTTGCATTGAAATTATGCCAAGTAGCACTCCGCATCAAAAATTCTTTTTTTATCATTTACCTACTCGAGGACGAGCAGGAATTAAGCTTGGGGATGCCTGATACGTCTCCAACATATCTATAATTTTTGATTTCTCCATGCTATATTATATACTGTTTTGGACTATATTGGGCTTTATTTTCCACTTTTATATTATTTTTGGGACTAACCTATTAATCGGAGGCCCAGCCCAGAATTGTTGTTTTTTTGCCTATTTCAGTGTTTCAAAGAAACGGAATATCAAACAGAGTCCAAACAGAATGAAACCTTCAGGAACGTGATTTTCTCACCGAACGTGATCCAGGAGACTTGGACCCTACACCAAGGCATCAGAGAGGCGGTCACGAGGGCGGGGGGCACCCCCCTAGGGCGCGCCCCCTGCCTTGTGGGCCCCTCGATGCTCCACCGACGTACTCCTTCCTCCTATATATACCTACGTACCACCAAACGAACAAAAATGGAGCCAAAAACCTAATTCCACCGCTGCAACTTTCTGTATCCACAAGATCCCATCTTGAGGCCTGTTCTGGAGCTCCGCCGGAGAGGGCCGTCATCACGGAGGGCTTCTACATCATCATAGCCCCTCCTATGAAGTGTGAGTAGTTTACCTCATACCTTCGGGTCCATAGTTAGTAGCTAGATGGCTTCTTCTCTCTTTTTGGATCTCAATACAAAGTTCTCCCCCTCTCTCGTGGAGATCTATTCGATGTAATCTTCTTTTTGCGGTGTGTTTATTGAGACCAATGAATTGTGGGTTTATGATCAAGTCTATCTATGAATAATATTTGAATCTTCTCTGAATTCTTTTATGTATGATTGGTTATCTTTGCAAGTCTCTTCGAATTATCCGTTTGGTTTGGCCAACTAGATTGGTAGTTCTTGCCATGGGAGAAGTGCTTAGCTTTGGGTTCGATCTTGCTTACCAAAAACACCAAAAATATTATATCTATCAGATCTCACTCTCGTAAGTGACCATGAAGGGATTGACAACCCCTAATCATGTTGGTTGCGAGTAGCTATCGTTTTGTGCAGGTACGAGGGACTTGAGCGTGGCCTCCTACTGGATTGATACCTTGGTTCTCAAAAGCTGAGGGAAACACTTATGCTACTCTGCTGCATCATCCCTTCCTCTTCGGGGAAAACAAACGCAAGCTCAAGAGGTAGCAAGCACAAATGATTAGCAAGGATGAATCATTTGGGATATTCGAGATACCAGAAATGGTTATATAAGGGCAACCGTATGCATCGAGGCTCCCTATCCCCGACGATTTCTGGGTCGTGTGGGAAGGACCCCCCTATCACCCACACTCACTTGGTGACGGTTCCAAATGCCGTCACGGAAAGGGGTTAAAAACTGTTTGTATAGCACCTCGCTCTACTAGTGGTCGGTCTAGAGGAGGGGGGTGATTAGACTACTTGACCAAATAAAAATCTAGCCTTTTCCAAATTTTAAGTGTTGGAAGATTTTAGTAACTAGTACAAGTCAAGCAATCAACCTACACATGCAATTCTAAGAGTGTAGCAGCGCAAAGTAAAACATTGCATATGAAGGTAAATGGATGTATTTGGAGAAGTCAAACGCAATGTAGACATGGAGATTTTTGGCATGGTTTTGATAGGTGGTGCTACCGTACATCCACGTTGATGGAGACTTCAACCCACGAAGGGTAACGGTTGTGCGAGTCCACGGAGGGCTCCACTCACGAAGGGTCTAGGAAGAAGCAACCTTGTCTATCCCCCCATGGCCATCTCCCATGAAGGACTTGCCTCACTTGGGTAGATCTTCACTAAGTAGGCGATCTCCTTGCCCTTACAAACTCCTTGGTTCAACTCCACAATCTTGTCGGAGGCTCCTAAGTGATACCTAACCAATCTAGGAGACCCCACTCTCCAAAAGGTAATAGATGGTGTGATGATCATGAACTCCTTGCTCTTGTGCTTGAAATGATAGTCTCCCCAACACTCAACTCTCTCTCACGGATTTGGCTATGGCGGAAAGATGATTTGAGTGGAAAGCAACTTGGGGAAGGCTACATATCAAGATTCTTGTGGTTGGATTCGAAAGTCTTGGTCTCAGCACATGAGTAGGTGTTTCTCTCTTAGAAAATGAGTAGTGGAAGTGTAGGCATGTTCTGATGGCTCTCTCACAAATGGACAAGGTGGTGGAGGGGTATATTGTTGATGCAACAAACCCTGGGTCTGTCGCCCAGACTGTGCACAGGCCTAAGGACAAGATTGCAGCACACAAGATCAGACCAAGAACTAGAGATCAGTTCTTTGAAGAACCAAATTGCGGATCAAGAAGACCAAGTCAAGCCAGAGAGACAAGATAATTCTAAGGGAAAAACCTCCCTTGCCAGGCAGACGAGCCTGGCAAGGACGAGGTTGCCCCGAAGACAAGCTACCAGACCACCCCGGCAGGCTTGCCGGGCACAGCAAAGGCGGACTGCCCCGCCAAAGCTTCACCGCTCCACCTCACAGCGACGCAAGTCATCAATCAATGCGGTGTCAAGCCCCTAAGTGACTAAGTGGCTAGTTCTTGCCACATGGCAACCACTTCCTACGGGAAACACCTCCAAATGACACCTATCCTGAGATGTGTCAAGCAAGCTAGCGCGAAGCTGGCAAAACTGCCTGGCAAGGCTTGCCGGGCATGTTGTGATGTGACACTAAGTGGCGCATTTAATGCGCTCTGTTCGCCTGCAGAGGTAGGTGTGATAGCACTGTTTGCTATCTAATCAGTATGTAATGACTGATTTGCCACTAAGGTGACCCCTTGACCTATAAAAGGAGGCCCATGGCAACTGTAGAGAGGATTCGGACCCTCGCATACTCATACGCGCGTAGTCGCTCTCGCCCTGAGGCAACCTTGCTGGGCAAGAGCGCTGCATTTTCCACTAGAATCCACCATCAATCCACCAAAGCAGGACTAGGGTTTTACGCCCCACGGCAGCCCGAACCTGGGTAAAATTGCCTGTGTGATCTCTGCCGTGCTGTGTTATGCTTCTCTGCTCTTTGTGCAACGTGCCCATCCCCCACCGAACCACAAAGGGGCTCATGGCCCCATAGGTGGCCGTGGTTTCCCACGTCATCTTTCGCGCGCTAGGTAGGGGGTGTCACTTGCGTGAACCCGAGAGTGTAAGCAGTGCATCATCTTTATCACTATTTTCTTCATCGAGGACTCCATCAATTATGGTGCCCAAGAAGAAGCCCGGTGCCGCAGCTCACCCGTCCACCTCAAAGGCCCCGCCACCCCCGACCGCCGATGTCGCGGGACTGCAAGGACGCATGGGGATGTAGATGCTGCAGGGGATGTGGTCGATGCAGGCGGCGTTGCTACCACCTCCCTCGCGACGGAAGCAGGAGCAGGAGGCACCGGAGAAGGACAAGAGCAACAACATCCCGGCAACCACGATCTGCAAGGTACGGGTAGAGAGATTATTCCTTCTGCACCTTTTTGCCCAGCCGAGGGGCACAACCACAGCGGTGACGCTCGCTTTGGGGCGGATCGCAATCCTCCGGCCGCCCCCGCCGCGGCCGCGGGCGCAGGACATGCACCACCCGCGGAGCAAACTGGCCCCGCAATGCTCCGAATGGGGCCATTGGTCCACACGTGCCACCACCTCGTCACCACACCATCCAAGCGGTTGGCTCCCGATGGTGGGAGCCCGTCGCAGCCACTGCCGGCACTATCAGGAGCCGAGCGACACTGCAATCTACATTGTCATCTAGCCAAGCACCGCTTCGGAGGCCATGGCGCGGGCCGAGCTGCTGCTGAGATTTCCGCCGGCAGCTGATCAGATGGATGAGTGGAGAGCCACCATTCAGAGCCTGATTGGCTTTGCCAAGGCTGGAGGCTCACAGCAAGCTAGCCCGCCACAACCTCCCCAGGCGATGACGGCAGCTCATGCTGCTGGTCGTGTGAAAGGGGCCACCCCCACAGTGCAATCCCCACTGCGACAACCAGCAAGAGGGCCACGCGATCAAGAGATTGATGATGTCTCGATGGCTTCATCCGATCCTCGAGCACGTCAAGATCAATGACGAGCCCTAGAGGACAGGCAGAGGGAGGACACGCACATCACCATCGAGCGATGCCGCGACAACCACCACCAGTCCGATGGGCACGATGGCCCCAACATCGACGAGCCCGCGCTCGGCGGAGGCGGGTACCTGCCTTTCGAGGCTGGACGCCCTACCTTCACCCGTGAGCCTCGGCAGTCCGTTGGCCGTCCGCTCGCACGTTCAAGCTAGAGATACCAGAGAAGTATGATGTGAGACTGAACCTAGCGGAGTTCTTGAGCATCTACACCATCACTGTTCAAGCGGCCGGGGGGAGAGCTGAGAAGGTTTTTGCCAACTACTTCCCTTTGGAACTCAAGCCAAATGTGAGGTCTTGGCTGATGCACTTGCCGGAGAACTCCATCTCAACCTGGGCTGACCTGTGCCATGAGTTTGTCGGCGCCTTCACGGGCGGCCATCAAGAACCAGGGCGGCCCAGTGATTGCAGCTTCTCCCGTAGAAGGAAGGAGAGCCTCTGCAGAAATACATGTAGAGGTTTAGCCGAGTCCACAGAAATGTTCCAGACATCCACCCGACAGCTGTGATAGCTGGGTTCCAATCCAACATGCGCAGTCGTCGGATACATTCCAAGATGAACATTCGGGTGCCCAAGACTGTGAAGGAGCTTTACACCTTGGTGGACAAGTGTGCTCGGGTGGAGGAGGGGAGGAAACTCCCTAGGGAAGAAGATGGCGCCGACATCGACTTAGAGGATGATGACGAGGCCACCAATCAGAAGAAGAAGAACAAGAAGCGTAACAAGAGCCACAAAGATAAGGCAGTAATGATTGTTGAGGGATCGGGCATGCCTAGTACTGGCAACAAGGCTAAGGCCGAAGCCCCCGACAAGGAAGTTGCTGCATGCACTGATTGCCGGGAGGCTGCGGCTGCCGAGAAGGCTGGGAAAGGTGATGGGCCATACCGCAAGATTCGTCGGACCAAGGGTCACGATCTCCAGGAGTGCCATCAAGTTGAACAACTGGAAAAGAGGCAGAGGGCTGAGTATGAGAAGCATGATAAAGAGAAAGGTCGTAATGGCGCTGGCGGGAAGTGCCGAGGCGGTGAAGCAAGTCGCCCCGGCAAGGCTCCTCAGAATCAAGGCAAACTCGCCAGAGGCCGTGAGAAGGAAGATTGCAATGATGAAAGTGATGAAGAGGAAACTAGTGAGCAGGAATTCCAGAAGGCCACTAATGCCCCGTGCATTGATGGGGGTGCATCTCCGCACTCGTCTCACTACCATCTTAAACAGTGGGCACGTGAAGTCAATGCCATGGAGCCAGCAGCAGATTCTCCTAAGCCGCTCAAGTGGTCACGCACACCCATCATCTTCGACAAAGAGGACCACCCCGAGCGCACCATTGCGGTAGAGTGTTTGCCGTTGTTGGTCTCACCAACGATCGGCAACCTTAAAGTCACGAAGATGTTGTTGACGGCAGGCTGGGTTGAATCTGATTTCTCCGAAGGTCATCAACAAACTTCAGATAGCAGAGGAAGAGCTCGAGGTTACTGGCACGTTCCAAGGGATCAACTCCGGTAGGAGTCGTCATAAGGGGAAGATCACGTTGCAGGTGATGTTCGGGGGAGAGTTGAATTACCAGACTGAGAAGGTTGTGTTTGATGTGTTCGGCCTCCCCTGCTGTACAACGGGATCCTTGGATGCCCATCTCTGGCCAAATTCATGGTGGCATCCCACTATGCCTACAACACCTTGAAGATGCCAGGGCCAGTGGGTGTCATTTCCATTCCATCAGACGAGAAGGACACAATCATTTGCATGGACAAGATGTACCAGGACGCAGTTGCGACAGAGGCCGCTGATGTGATTTGCTCTCCTTTCTTGATGCGTACGCTGGATACCATCAAATCTTTATGTCCAAGTAAGACAAAGAGAAGACCTCGTTCATCACCCCGTGCGGCACATACTGCTTTGTGTGAATGCCTTTCGGGTTGAAGAGCGCCGGATCCACTTTTGCAAGGGCAGTCCAGATCGATTTTGAGTCGCAATTGCATAGAAACATTGAAGCTTACATGGATGATATTGTGGTCAAGACCAAGGAAAAATTGACCCTCATCCAGGACTTAGAAGAGACATTTGATAATCTGCGCAAGACCAACTTGAAGCTGAACCCGGAGAAGTGTGTGTTTGGCATTCCCTCCGGCAAGCTACTTGGTTTCTTTATGTCCCACTGCGGAATAGAGGCCAACCCCGATAAGATCAAGGCTATCGAGCAGATTTAGGCACCTAAGACAGTTAAGGATCAGAGGCATTTGACTGGGTGCGCTTCCGTGCTTAGCAGATTCATCTCCAAGCCTGCCGAGCATGCCTTGCTGTTCTTCAAAATCTTGAAGAAGGCAGGACCCATGAAGTGGACTCCGGAGGTGGACACAACCCTGTAAGATTTGAAGACCTACTTGTCCTCTGTGCCCACTTTGGTTGCTCCCAAACCACAAGAGCTGTTGCTGCTATACCTGGCGGCAACTAATCAAGTGGTTAGTGCAGCACTAGTGGCACAACGGGAAGTGGAAGAAGCAGTAGCCTCAGCTAGTGTCCCTTTCGAGGGAGAGAGTGAGCATAGCCCGGCACGACCATACGTAGATCAAGACAAAGGAGAGCATGTCAGTGAAGGAAACCCCAAGGACGCGGCAAGGAAGAAGGTGGTGCAGTTCCTAGTATACTTTGTCAGCTCCCTGTTGCAGGGGGCTAGATCCAGGTACTCTAGCGTGCAAAAGTTGATTTTTTGCCTTGTCATGGCCTCAAGGAAATTGTGCCACTACTTCCAAGCCCAGGAGATCACCGTTGTCACCCGCTTTCCTTTGCAATGGATACTCCGAAACCCTGAGGCTATCGGTAGGATAGTGGAGTGGGCATTGGAGTTATCCACCTTTGGTTTAAAGTTTGAAAGCACATCAATAATCCGGAGCAGAGCATTGGCAGAGTTTATTGCAGAATGGACGCCAACCCTTGATGAAGAAGTATTGGAGATAGTTATTCCAGGCAAGGAAGCACCCCAAGAATGGATCAAGTATTTCGATGGTGCTTTGTCCCTACAAGTTGCAGGAGATGGCGTGCCTCTCGTTGCCCCCACCAGAGAGCACCTGAAGTACGTCGTCCATATGCATTTTCCCCAGGATAAAGCAACCAACAATACTGCCCAGTATGAAGGGCTCCTTGTCGGGCTCAGGATTGCAACAAAGTTGGGAATCAAGAAGCTGATGATCCGCGGAGATTCACAACTCATGGTGAGACAAGTCAACAAGGATTACCAAAGTCCATTGATGGAGGCATACATTGAGGAAGTGAGAAAGCTGGAGGAGCGTTTTGATAGATTGCCAACAGAGCACGTACCCCGTGCGGAAAACAGCATTGCCGATCGTCTGTCAAAGTGCGCTGCACAAAAGCTCCCTGTGGAACCAGGAACTTTTGTTCTCCATCTTACTTAGCCCTCCGTATCCCCAGCAACAATGGCCCAGAAGAGGAGCAAACTGGACTTCGGCAAGCCTCTCCTGGTAGAGCCTCTCGAGTCTCCCGACAGAGAGCTTGACGGAAACAACTCCCCTTCAACTACTGAGATACCCCCTCCCACCAGACCACTAGTCCCCATGGTCGAGGGGTGCGCTCCCACGAAGGAGGAGGTGCCGCTAGTCCTCGTTGCCGAGCCCCAGGCTCCAACTTGGGCGCATCACATAGTTCATTTCCTCCAAACCGGAGAACTTCCTGAAGTGCAAGAAGTAGCTAAAATAGCCTGGGCCAGTATGTATTAGTTCATCGATGACACGCTATATAGAAGAAGGCCCAACGGTGTGAAATTGAAGTGCATTTGCCGGGAAGAAGGAAAGGAACTGCTGGCAGAAATACACAAAGGCATGTGTGGCTACCACATTGGACTAAGGGCTTAGGTTGCAAAAGCATTCCGGCAAGGATTCTATTGGCACACAACCCTCCAAGATGCGGTCGAGCTAGTCACCAAACATGAAGCCTGCCAGTTCCATTCCAAGAATATCCATCTGCCTGCCCAAGCTCTTTAGACAATCCCTTTGTCATGGTCGTTTTCGGTCTGGGGGCTCGATATCCTCGACCCTTTCCCACATGCTATCAGGGGCTTTAAATTCTTGTTTGTTGCAATCGACAAGTTCACAAAGTGGCCGGAAGTAGAAGCCGTGAGAAAGGTGATTGCTCAGTTGGCTATCAAGTTCTTTAAAGGATTGGTGTGTCGCTTTGGAGTCCTGCCCGGATCATCACTGAGAACAGCACCCAATTCATGAGACACACCTTCATGCAATATGTTCATGTCCTTGGAAGCAAGATCTCATTTGCTTCTGTTGCACATCCTAGGAGCAATGGGCAAGCTGAGAGGGCGAACACTATAGTGTTGCGAGGACTCAAGACAAGAACATTTTTTAAGCTTTGGAAGTGTGGTAGGCGCTGGATCAACGAGCTGCCGGTGGTTCTTTGGTCCCTCAGAACGGCACCAAATCGAGCTACCGAGCAGACTCCCTTCTCCCTAATCTATTGGGCAGAAGCAGTTATCCCCATGGAACTCATTTACAGTCACCTCTAGTGCTTGCCTATGATGAAGTAGCGTAGGACAACACTGGCGTGACGATGCTATGCTTCTCGAGGAGAACCGTCTCTGGGCTGCTACGCATGTTGCACGCTACCAGCAAGCCCTGCATCGCTATCACAGCCGCAGGGTTCACACCCAGTGTTTTGAGGAAGGCGATCTTGTCCTTAGGCACGTTTAGTCCGCCAAGGGTGCAAACAAGTTGACAGTGAAGTGGGAAGGCCCTTACCGGGTAGTACAAGTCACCAGACCTGGCGCGGTCCGTCTAGAGACCAGAGATGGCATTCAGTTACAAAGCTCATGGAATATTGAGCATCTCCGCAAGTTCTACCCGTAAGGCGCGGCTGTCGGGCCTTGCCCGACAACCACCCTTTTGTACAGGCTTTGCCTCAGTTGCATGTAACCCCTTGTACAAAGCCAGGCGCAGACCTTGAGCAACAGAGAAATAAATGAAGAGTTGGGGCCCCCCGACAAAGTGCATGCATGCATAAGCATATCATGAGTATCACATGTTCATGTAGATAAGATCGCATCTGGCATCATTTTCATCTGCATAAACTACAGGCTCCTGCCGTGTACTTGGTCACAAAGAGGAGATGAGAAGACGAGCCTACATTGCGATCCCAGGCAAGCCAAATAGATAAGTTCCTTCTCTTATCCATACGTGTTCTGTAAGTAGGGACTTGTGCATAAGAAAACCTCGCTGCCTTTGAAACTTAGGTGGTCCCATCCCTTGACTCGAACGTTGCTTTGGTCAGGATGGTCACAGTGGCCTTTGGCGAAAATGGACTGGCGGGAATTTCAGACAATGCATCAGCAATAACATTTTCTCTACCCTTCTTGTGTTTAATGACATAAGGGAAAGTCTCAATGAATTCAACCCATTTAGCATGTCTACGATTCAGTTTTGCTTGACTTTTAATGTGTTTCAAAGATTCATGATCAGAATGTATAACAAATTCCTTGGGCCATAAATAATGTTGCCATGTTTCTAAGGTCTGAACAAGAGCATATAATTCTTTATCATAAGTAGAATAGTTCAGACTAGGCCCACTCAATTTTTCAGAAAAGTATGCAACAGGTTTGCCATCTTGTAATAACACACCTCATATAATCCAAACTTAGATTTAAATGCTGTTTTCCACTCATATAATCCAAACTTAGTTTTAAATGTTGTTTTCCATTTATCCCCCAATTTCATACGAATTTGATGGTATCCACTACGCAAATCAACTTTGGAGAATATTGTAGAGCCACTCAATTCATCAAGCATATCATCTAGCCTAGGAATAGGAATAGGATGATGATAACGAATAGTAATATTAGTAATGCCTCTACAATCAACACACATACGTGACGTACCATCCTTTTTCGACACTAGTATGATAGGAACAGCACAAGGACTAAGATATTCACGTATATAACCTTTGTCGAGCAGCTCATGTACTTGACGCATAATCTCCTTCGTCTCCTCTGGATTGGTACAGTATGGTGCACGGTTGGGTAGCGATGCACCGGGAATTAAGTCAATCTGACGCTCAATCCCTCGAATAGGTGGTAACCCCGGTGGCACGTCTTGTGGAAAGACGTCAGCGAACTCCCGCAAAATGTTAGTAACAACAGGAGACAAAGAGGAAGGCACGTCCTCGAATGAAAATAATGCCTCTTTGCACACAAAAGCATAGCAAACAGATTTGCTAAAATCTAGCTCATCAATATCAGATTTGGTGGCAAGTAAACATGCACTTTTTAATTTAATTTCAGAAGCAACACTAGATGGTTTATTATTAGGCTTCATTTGTTGCTCAAATTCTTTTGCCACAATCTGATTTTCACTCTTATTTTTCTCCTGTTTTGCTTTATTATCTCTATTAATATCATCTTTCAAAATGGAATCAAGAGATATATGAAGCAAAGTAATACGTTTATCCTTATGAACAAGAGTATACTGATTGTTTCTACGATGGTGTACATATTTTTTTTATCAAATGCCATGGTCTACCAAGTAATAAGGAACACGCTTGCATGGGTACCACATCACAGTCAACATAATCAGCATATGTAGAGATACTAAGATGCACACGAACAGTACGTGTTACCTTAACCTTGCCGCTGTTGTTGAACCATTGGATGTAGTAAGGATGTGGATGTGGTCTTGTTGTGCGAGATAGCTTCTCCACCATCTCCATGCTAGCCAAGTTGTTACAGCTCCCTCCATCTATGAAACACGAGTAGAACGTTCCTTCACAACTCCCTTTGTATGGAACAAATTATGCCTCTGATTTTTCTCAGCTTGTGTAACCTGCACACTCAAAACACGTTGAGCAACTAAACATTCATACCTGTGAGTGATACGTCCATTTTGCATCATGCTTTTATATCGATATTTATTGCATTATGGGCTGTTATTACACATTATGTCACAATACTTATATCTATTCTCTCTTATTTTACAAGGTTTACATGAAGAGGGAGAATGCTGGCAGCTGGAATTCTGGGCTGGAAAAGGAGCAAATATTAGAGACCTATTCTGCACATCTCCAAAAGTCCCGAAACTTCACGGGAGCACGTTTCAGAATATATAAAAATATTACGCGAAGGAACAGAGGGGGGCAACCCACCATCCACGAGGGTGGGGGGCGCACCCCCAGCCTCGTGGGCCCCCTGGCAGCCCTCTGGTGCCCATCTTCTGCTATATGAGGTCTTTCATCCGAGAAAAAATCACAAGAAAGCTCACGGGACGAAACTCCACCGCCACGAGTGCAACCTTGGTGGAACCAATCTAGGGCTCCGGAGGAGCTCTTCTGCCAGGGAAACTTCCCTCCGGGAGGGGGAAATCATCACCGTCGTCATCACTATCGATCCTCTCATCAGGAGGGGGTCAATCTCCATCAACATCTTCACCATCACCATCTCATCTCAAACCCTAGTTCATCTCTTGTATCCAATATTTGTCTCAAAACCTCAGATTGGTACTGGTAGGTTGCTAGTAGTGTTGATTACTCCTTGTAGTTGATGCCAGTTGGTTTATTCGGTGGAAGATCATATGTTCAGATCCTTTATGCATATTAATACCCCTCTGGTTATGAACATGAATATGCTTTGTGAGTACTTACGTTTCTTCCTAAGGACATGGGGGAAGTCTTGGTATAAGTAGTCATGTGAATTTGGTATTCGTTCGATATTTTGATGAGATGTATGTTTTCTTTCCTCTAGTGGTGTCATGTGAATGTCGACTACATGACACTTCACCATTGTTTGGGCCTAGGGGAAGGCATTGGGAAGTAATAAGTAGATGATGGGTTGCTAGAGTGACATAAGCTTAAACCCTAGTTTATGAGTTGTTGTTGTTGTAGAGGTGAGATAGGTGCAGCCGGCGGTGGTGGTGGACCTACTGAAATTTTTTACTTTGAAATTCCTTCGGGTATGATAGAGAAACTGCTAGCTAATCCTTTTACAGGAGATGGAACGTTGCATCCTGATTTGCACGTAATCTATGTGGATGAAGTTTGTGGATTATTTAAGCTTGAAGGTATGCCCGAGGATGTTATCAAGAAGAAAGTATTCCCTTTATCTTTGAAGGGAAAGGCATTGACATGGTTTAGGCTATGTGATGATATGGGATAATGGAACTACAACCGATTGAAATTGGAATTTCATCAAAAGTTTTATCCTATGCATCTTGTTCATCGTGATCATAAATATATATATAATTTTTGGCCTCGCGAAGGAGAAAGTATCGCTCAAGCTTGGGGGAGGCTTAAGTCAATGTTATATTCATGCCCCAATCATGAGCTCTCAAGAGAAATTATTATTCAAAAATTTTATGTCCGGCTTTCTCTCAATAATCGCTCCATGCTCGATACTTCTTGTACTGGATCTTTTATGATGAAGACTATTGAATTCAAATGGCATTTATTGGAAAGAATTAAACACAACTCTAAAGATTGGGATCTCGACGAAGGTAAGGAGTCAGATATAACACCCAAGTTTGATTATGTTAAATCTTTTATGGATACTGATGCATTTCATGAATTTAGCACTAAATATGGACTTGACTCTGAGATAGTAGCTTCTTTCTGTGAATCCTTCGCTACTCATGTTGATCTCCCTAAGGATAAGTGGTTTAAATATAATCCTCCCATTGAAGTAAAAGTAGTTGCACCTATTAAAGTTGAAGAAAATACTATCACTTATAATGTTGATCCTGTTGTTCCTACTGCTTATATTGAGAAACCACCTTTCCCTACTAGAATAAAGGATCATGCTAAATGTGACGCCCTCGATTCAATCGTACACTAATCATACACGCAAATGTGTACGATCAAGATCAAGGACTGACGAGAAGATATCACAACACAACTCTAGACACAAATTAAAATAATACAAGCTTTATATTACAGGCCAAGGGCCTCGAGGGCTCGAATACATAAGCTTGAAAACACGGAAGTCAGCGGAAGCAACAATATCTGAGTACAGACATAAGTCTTGCCTTAAGAAGGCTAGCACAAAAGCAACATTGAACGAAAAGGCAAGGCCTCCTGCCTAGGAGCCTCCTAACTACTCCAAGTCGTCAGCGGTCGTCACGTAGTAGTAGGCACCCTCGGTGTAGCAGTAGTCATCAGTGGTGTCATCTGGCTCCTGGGATCCGCCATCTGGTCGCAACAAACGGGTATGGGGGAAAAAGAAGTAGCAAAGCAACCGTGAGTACTCATCCAAAGTACACGCGAGACTTACATCAGATCTAAACTAAGTATGCATCTGTATCAAATGAAAGGGTTGTATATGTGGACTGGGCTGCAGAAATGCCAAAATAGGGAGAAGGCTTAGTCCTATCGAAGACTAGCATCTTCTGTAAACCACCATCTTGCAGCAACATGAGGGAGTAGAGTAGGATAAAGTAAAGTAGTAGTAGTGTTATCAACCTCAGCCAGAGATCCTTCCTCGACTCCCTGCGGGAAAGCAATCCCAGAGCCATACTATCCAGTTATCATCACAATCCAATTCTCATCAGCATCCAGTTCTCATCACAAGTATCCAGTTCTAGTTGTATCGATCGGGATACAACTCCAAGTGTCCGTTACCGTAGGACAGGCTATCGATAGATGTTTTCTTCCCTGCAGGGGTGCACCAACTTACCCACCATGCTCGATTAACTCCGGCCGGACACACTTTCCTGGGTCATGCCCGGCCTCGGCCAAACAATACGCCGCAACCCGACCTAGGCTTAATAGAGAGGTCAGCACGCCGGACTAAACCTATGCCCCGAGGGGTCATGGGCCATCTCCCCGGGAACTCCTGCACATTGCGAACGCGGCCGGTGAGCAGACCTAGCTACCTCCTTCAACAAGGTAGGTGCTTTCCAGTCCAACCCGGCGCGCGCCGCTTAGTCGCTGACGTCTATTAAGCTTCGGCTGATGTATACGACGCAGAACGCCCATACTATGCCCATGTGATGGTTAGTGCTATCAGGCCAGAGGCCCCTCGGATCAAATATCCAAATCGTAGTGGATTAGGAATGCGCGGTAACGAGTAGAGACTCACGATCGATGTGACCCCGTCGCCCCATCTCGAGTACTTGCGGCAAGGGCTAAGAATGCCAGGTCATGCCTCGTAAGTATCTCGCGGGCACCTTCCAGGTCAACCCGACTCCACATCACTCGCTATTAAGCTCGCGCGGGTACCTTCCAGGTCAACCCGTCTTTAGTAACATGGTTCAGTGTAAAGTCATAGTAACCATAGTAACTCTGTGTCTAACACCAAGGGGAAAACCCGAGGAATCACCCCCGGTGAATCCCACTCGATGTTATCATCAAGGTGAACATAAGAGGATCCACCCTCGAGGTTCACACTGAAGGGGTTGCACGAAAAAGCGGTAACGGAAGTGGTTAAGGAGGAAATCACCCTCGATGACCTCGACCGTATAGCTACACTACAGAGAT
Organism: Triticum dicoccoides; assembly: GCF_002162155.2. Taxonomy (NCBI): domain Eukaryota; kingdom Viridiplantae; phylum Streptophyta; class Magnoliopsida; order Poales; family Poaceae; genus Triticum; species Triticum dicoccoides. Next base: position 384,754,831 of record NC_041392.1, on the reverse strand, counting down.
CTCATCAGGAGTGATGTAAGAGGTTCCACCCTCGGCACTCGATGGTAACTCTGCAGAGTTGTACAACTAGGGGGGTGATGTGCGGTGTCGGGGCTTGGACGTCGATCACGTTGATCGAGTCATCGAACATAAAATGGGGCAACTGGGACAAGGTGGGGGTCACTGATGGATCACTAACCAACCTATACTAAGCAGTTTAGGATAAGCAGGTAAGGTATGAAAGCAGGTAACAACAACAGGCTATGCATCAGAGTAGGATCATACAGAAAGTAGTAGCAGTTCTAATGCAAGCATGAGAGGGAAAGAAATGGGCGATATCGGAATGCTCAAGGGGGGTTTGCTTGCCTGGTTGCTCTGGCAAGGAGGGGTCGTCATCGACGTAGTCGATCACAGCGGCAACACGGTCTCGGGGTTCTACCGGAGAGAAGAGGCGGAAGAAACAATAAATATCAAGCAAACATAGCATCACAAAGCATAACGTGGCAATATGTTGTGCCGGTTGTGACCTAACGTATGGCTACACGATATAGGTGAAGGGGGAATTCAACCGGGAATGTAATCCCGGTTCCGGACCTGTGTTAAACAGATGACCGGAGGGGGAATGTTCCATGTTCAGCTAGTTAGATGCGTCTGACAGGTAAATGGACTGCGTATTCGGATTCGTCTCGTCGTTCTGAGCAACTTTCATGTACAAAAGTTTTTCCATCCGAGCTACAGATTATTTTAATGTTAATTTTCAAAGATTTAAACAATATTCTCAAATTATTATTAATTCGAAATTAAAAGCTAAAATGCTAGACGCACCCAGCACAGGGTACACAGAAGTGTACCCAGGGGCTGACAGGTGGGCCAGGGGGGTCCTAGTTGACCAGTCAACGTTTGACTAGTCAATAGGGGGTGGGGGCCCCTGTCATTGACTCATTAGCTAAAAAGCAGTTAATTAGGCAGTTAACTAAACTAATTATGTTAATTAATTAACTTACTAATTTATTAATTATTATTATTATTATTTATTTCACTCTTTTTTTGGAAAAGGGGCGTGGGGCCCTTTTGGCAGTGGCACAAGGCCAGCCCAGCGGGGCGGGTTAATGGGCGAAGCCCCTGGGGTCGGGCGCTCGCCCAGCAGGGCCAGTGAGGCCATGGCCATGGCCGGTGGCGGCCCCGGGCGGGTGGCCGCTGGCGAGGAGGAGGGCCGCGAGTGAGTGGGAACGGCGGGCGGCAAAGACGGGCGGCGGACTGCGGTGGTGGGCCGACAGGGCATGGCGCGGCGGAGGCCAGGAGGAAGGAGGGACGCGGCCGCGGTGGCGGGCAGCGCGCGCTACGGTCATGGGCGGAGCAGCATGCAGCAGCAGTGGGGGCGGTGGGAGGTGCAAGGGCGGGGCGACGGCGAGCATCGCAACCAGGCGAGCGCTGGGGCAGGGAGGTGGCGGTAGCCGTTGCAGGCGGCCGCGCAAGGATAACGGGGGCGACGGGCGCGTGGGCAGAGCGGCAGGGCGCGGTGAGCGCGACGGGCGGAGCGCGTAGGTGCGGCGAGCATGGCCGGTGCAGGTGCGTGCGCCGATGTGGTGGCGCTCGA
>NC_041392.1:384658506-384752719 GCF_002162155.2 Triticum dicoccoides | reverse complement strand
CGGGGGCGAGGTGATGCAGCGACGGCGACGGGTGCCCTGGGCGCGGGAGGGCCTCCAGATCAAGCGGGGCAGGGGGTTCGTGTGAGAGAGTAGATCATGGGGGATGGGGGAAAGTGGATCGGGGTCAGGAGGAGTGGGGGCTTCTGTTAGATATTGCGGGCGCATGGGAGGGGGATAAGGGAGGACGGAGTGGGCCGGCCTGGTTGGTTCAGAGGCCAGCTGGGCTGAGGCCCACGGGGGAGGGGAGGCCCTTTTTCTTTAGCCTTTTTTTACTGTTTTCTTTTAACAGCCTCCATTTGCATTTAGTTAAGCCACCAAATGACTTTGCAAATATGTGGAGGTGGACAAAACAAGTACTAGGAAAAAAATGAGCCCTGCCACAAAAGTTTGGGAGGCTTTTGAAATAGTTTGCCACTTTTATAATTAAAAAAGGCATTTAATCTATTGTTTTAGCCACTGTTTTAAAGTGGTTTAGGCCATTTAAACACCTTGCAAAAAGTTGGTTCACCACCAATATTAACAAATGATTATTTGCCACATGATGAACATTTTAGTTTTCATGTCAGACAAATATGGATTTTTGACTTCAGATTGGATTTGAATTTGAATTGTGATTTGGATCAAGTGAAGATTAGTAACAGTAGTGTGATGACATGGCACCATCAACAGGGGATTACTGTAGCATGACACTGGGGGTGTTACAAATCTCCTCCACTACAAGAAATCTCGTCCCGAGATTTAAGTGGGGAAGTAAAGAGTAACTTCGGGAGAACTGACCCTTATAGGGTTAATTATCAGATGAACAATTCAGGGAATGTGGCAGAAGTATCCCTCGAGTTGAAACTTAATAAAACATCGAGAGCAAAATATGAAGGTACAATAGGAAGTTTCAAGCGAATGGACAAACGATCGATACCTGAACAGAGTGTGAGAAAGGGGTTCAGAGCATCAGGAATAGATCATCTCTCTGAAGGTGGCTCGTGACATGATACGAAGCCAAGCGGGAGGAATAACCTTAGAAATAGGGGGTACAGGAGAGTCAGGTTTCGATCATGTGGAGCTATGGGTTATGGGCCCACCATGTGGGTTAAAAGTAGGAAGAGTGCTGACATCTTGCACGATTATGATAGCAAGGCATGTCAGAGGGTAGCCTGTCAGTTATGTCGGCAACAACGTTGGTACCAAGGGAGAGGGACGAAGAGAACCATTTTCCTGCTCGTTGAACGAGGCGGACCAATGGGCAAAGTTCTCGTCCATCGGTGGCTACCGGAATGCCACCATCAATAGTAATAGGCGTATTCTGACCAAGTAGTACATCGAAGTGTTTATAAAAGCAGTGACGTATTACTTCTTAGATCATATAAACCTCAAGAAGGTTAAACAAAACAATGGAAATGAAAATGTGATTATCAGATTAAATAGAACAATGGAAAGGAAAATGTGCTTAAACACATATTTCAGGGGTATATCCTTCCCAAGAACAAACAGAGTATGATATCCAATACCGGATAGGAGGTAGAAAACCACTTAGGTAAGGGGAGAGGAATTTCATGACGTTACCCATAAAGTGGTGTTTGGGTAATTGAGCAGGAAACATTTAGCATTGGGCTTGTTGAAAATCGGAGTACCACAGACAAGCTTCGAGATAGTATTGACATGGTCTTCAAGCAAGGTCGGACTTTGGATACACCAAGGATCCATCAGAAACAACTTAGAAAATAAGTCATACAATTTTAGCAGGGAAAAGATGAGGGTGTGGTCGACGGGCTCAGCCACAATCCATCGACATGCCAAAAGGATGTATTTCCGAAATTATATGAACAAGTTTGTGTTGGGGAAGGGGAGAATGTTATGATGATAAAATAAATCATCGAGGGGGAGGATTGTATTTCTCACCATGAATTCAATTGATATCCTGGAAAAGCTCATAATGTTGATGATGATCACAACACATTTGTCAAGAGATTTCATGAAGATGTCACCGAGCAGAAAAGGAAGGAAGAAGTGAAAAGCTATGAGAACCACGGATTCGACACAAGCTCAAAGTCAAGCTTGTTGTTCGAGGTGAAATGATAAGATGAGGAAGATCAACGTAAGCTTAGCTCATCGTCGGAAGTTGCTCCGGGCATAAGGACCAGGTAGCACAGTTAAAAAGTTGTCATGATAAAATATAGCCGATCAGGATAGGAATGATGTGATGGGGTATAAAGCTTCCCAGTATCAAGTACTAGGTGTAATGCTAGAAGGTAAATCGGAGTAGAGGTTGGACAAGGGAATTTTTTTGCAGAGGATAAGTAATTTTAACTTACCCAGTAAATGGGATCAAGGAGGAAATATGGTTGGGACCATAACTGCAAGGGATCCAATTTACGATACCGGAAGAATTACCCAAATGATTAAATATCCTTGCAAGAAGCTTTCATGATAAGTTCCACATCGTGTCTGTGGGCATGAACACAAAGGTTCAGGGTCGACTCCCACTTCTACAATGCATAACCTTTCATTTTACTTCTCACTCTTGATGAAGCTGTAGTATTGAAATTTTATCTGACGAAAAGCCAGTAGAGTATAACCCACATAACTTTCGAGTTCCCACTGATTAGGGAAGGCATAGGTTCAACCCATCGGGGCATCTTAGGAACATATATCATAAATTTCGGGAATAAATAACACAAGCTCGATAGTAGAGCATGCTGGAGAAAGCGGATGATACAATTTACCAAAAGCATTATGTATCCGACGAAAGGCTCACAAGCTTATTGAATAAGAAGGACGTTGTCGGATAAAATCCGAAAGGGGGGGGGGTCTGGTGGTCCACAAGGGATCTTATGCGAGCCTCAGTATTCAACCAGAGGAAGAAAAAAATGCAAGGAGATCATATTATAGAAACAACTGACTAACTCAAAGCATCAATTGCAAAGGAATTATGAATTCCAAGACAAGGGATCAGAAGCAATGCTCTGATTAGGGATGGATAGGTAGAATAGCCTTAGGGGTACAATCGATGGCGATTTGATTGGTCGAGATTCAGCACATGTTAAAATGACGTCTGAGTCAGAAGGATGAATTCTAGGATCTGATTGAGGATTGTGAGCATTCGCAACATATTGTATCAATGGACTCAAAATGATAATGACAAAGGCTGACAATAAGATTACTAGACTTATGGTATTAACCATAATGCAAGCAAGCAAGAAATTCAAGAACAATAGGCTGTTGAGGATTTTCACAAGAACGAATGGTATTACGAAGACTTTTGTGAAGTACATGAATCAACTAAGGATGAGCGGATACTCGATAGGTGCACAAAGTTATCCAAAGGGGTATTCAGATGACAAGGAACTGTAAGGCAGTAAGCTCAAAGGATTCTCGGAAAAAGGAGATCAGTTCAGGGCATCTTGTAATAACAAGACCAATGGGATAGAATGTAAGATTGGCAAGTGTGTGTAGCTATCCATAAGGATATTTTGGTGGTAGGGAATTGCAAAGGCAACTGGCACAAAGTCTCGAGAGAATATCGTAGAGTATCTTCGGAATCTTCTGATGCAGCAGACGATCATCTGAAATAAGGGGCTCTCCGGGCGGATGCGATCACGAGATCCTAATGTTCGAGTTAGTAAAACCATTTAACTCGAATAGAAGATAGATCAGAGTCGCAGAGTATAGACGAGGAATAAAAGATCCTAATACCACCCAAATGGCGACGTGGGCTCGTAAGACACACAGCCATGTTAGTAAAAGTTTTTGTAGTGACTAGACTCAACTTCGGCCAAGGAGTTGGAAAGGGGGATCCTACAGGCAGTCGGCTCTAATACCAACTTGTGATGCCCTCGATTCAATCGTACACTAATCATACACGCAAATGTGTACGATCAAGATCAAGGACTCACGGGAAGATATCACAACACAATTCTAGACACAAATTAAAATAATACAAGCTTTATATTACAAGCCAGGGGCCTCGAGGGCTCGAATACATAAGCTTGAAAACACGGAAGTCAGCGGAAGCAACAATATCTGAGTACAGACATAAGTCTTGCCTTAAGAAGGCTAGCACAAAAGCAACATAGAACGAAAAGGCAAGGCCTCCTGCCTGGGAGCCTCCTAACTACTCCAAGTCGTCAGCGGTCGTCACGTAGTAGTAGGCACCCTCGGGGTAGCACTAGTCATCAGTGGTGTCGTCTGGCTCCTGGGATCTGTCACCTAGTCGCAACAAACAGGTATGGGGGAAAAGAAGTAGCAAAGCAACCGTGAGTACTCATCCAAAGTACTCGCGAGACTTACATCAGATCTAAACTAAGTATGCATCTGTATCAAATGAAAGGGTTGTATATGTGGACTGGGCTGCAGAAATGCCAGAATAGGGAGAAGGCTTAGTCCTATCGAAGACTAGCATCTTCTGTAAACCACCATCTTGCAGCAACAGGAGGGAGTAGAGTAGCATAAAGTAAAGTAGTAGTGGTGTTATCAACCTCGGCCAGAGATCCTTCCTCGACTCCCTGCGGGAAAGCAATTCCAGAGCCATACTATCCAGTTATCATCACAATCCAATTCTCATCAGCATCCAGTTCTCATCACAAGTATCCAGTTCTAGTTGTATCGATCGGGATACAACTCCAAGTGTCCGTTACTGTAGGACAGGCTATCGATAGATGTTTTGTTCCCTGCAGGGGTGCACCTATTGGAAATATGCCCTAGAGGCAATAATAAATTGATTATTATTATATTTCCTTGTTCATGATAATCGTTTATTATCCATGCTAGAATTGTATTGATAGGAAACTCAGATACATGTGTGGATACATAGACAACACCATGTCCCTAGTAAGCCTCTAGTTGACTAGCTCATTGATCAATAGATGGTTACCGTTTCCTGACCATGGACATTGGATGTCGTTGATAACGGGATCACCTCATTAGGAGAATGATGTGATGGACAAGACCCAATCCTAAGCCTAGCACAAAGATCATGTAGTTCGTATGCTAAAGCTTTTCTAATGTCAAGTATCATTTCCTTAGACCATGAGATTGTGCAACTCCCGGATACCGTAGGAGTGCTTTGGGTGTGCCAAACTTCACAACGTAACTGGGTGGCTATAAAGGTACACTACAGGTATCTCCGAAAGTGTCTATTGGGTTGGCACGAATCGAGACTGGGATTTGTCACTCCGTGTGACGGAGAGGTATCTCTGGGCCCACTCGGTAGGACATCATCATAATGTGCACAATGTGATCAAGGAGTTGATCACGGGATGATGTGTTACGGAACGAGTAAAGAGACTTGCCGGTAACGAGATTGAACAAGGTATCGAGATACCGACGATCGAATCTCGGGCAAGTATCGTACCGCTAGACAAAGGGAATTGTATACGGGATTGATTAAGTCCTAGACATCATGGTTCATCCAATGAGATCATCGTGGAACATGTGGGAACCAACATGGGTATCCAGATCCCGCTGTTGGTTATTGACCGGAGAACGTCTCGGTCATGTCTGCATGGTTCCCGAACCCGTAGGGTCTACACACTTAAGGTTCGGTGACGCTAGGGTTGTAGGGATATGTATATGCAGTAACCCATATGTTGTTCGGAGTCCCGGATGAGATCCCGGACGTCACGAGGAGTTCCAGAATGGTCCGAAGGTAAAGAATTATATATAGGAAGTGCTATTTCGGCCATCGGGACAAGTTTCGGGGTCACCGGTATTGTACCGGCACCACCGGAAGGGTCCTGGGGGTCCACCGGGTGGGGCCACCTATCCCGGAGGGCCCCATGGGCTGAAGTGGGAAGGGATCCAGCCCAAAGTGGGCTGAAGCGCCACTTCCCCCTATGGCCCATGCGCCTAGGGTGGGGGAAACCCTAAAGGAAGAGTCCTAGGAGGGGAAGGCACCTCCTAGGTGCATTGGGGAGGAGGGATTCCTCCCCTTGGCCGCACCCCACTAGGAGATTAGATCTCCTAGGGCCGGTGCCCCCCCTTGGCCCTCCTATATATAGTGGGGAGATGGAGGACTTCTAAGTTTTGAGCCTTTGGTGCCTCCCTCTCCCTCTCCAACACATCCTCCTCCTCCATAGTGCTTAGCGAAGCCCTGCCGGAGTACTGCAGCTCCATCACCACCACGTCGTCGTGCTGCTACTGGAGCCATCTTCCTCAACCTCTCCTCCCCCCTTGCTGGATTAAGAAGGAGGAGACGTCGCTGCTCCGTACGTGTGTTGAACGCGGAGGTGCCGTCCGTTCGGCGCTAGGATCATCGGTGATTTGGATCACGACGAGTACGACTCCATCAACCCCGTTCTCTTGAACGCTTCCGCGCGCGATCTACAAGGGTATGTAGATCCACTCCTCCCTCGTTGCTAGATGACTCCATAGATTGATCTTGGTGACACGTAGGAAAGTTTTGAATTATTGCTATGTTCCCCAACAGCACCAACTTACCCACCACGCTCGATTAACTCCGGCTGGACACACTTTCCTGGGTCATGCCTGGCCTCGGCCAAACAATACGCCGCAACCCGACCTAGGCTTAATAGAGAGGTCAGCACGCCGGACTAAACCTATGCCCCCAGGGGTCATGGGCCATCTCCCCGGGAACTCCTGCACATTGCGAACGCGGCCGGTGAGCAGACCTAGCTACCTCCTTCAACAAGGTAGGTGCTTTCCAGTCCAACCCGGCGTGCGCCGCTCAGTCGCTGACGTCTATTAAGCTTCGGCTGATGTATACGACGCAGAACGCCCATACTATGCCCACGTGATGGTTAGTGCTATCAGGCCAGAGGCCCCTCGGATCAAATATCCAAATCGTAGTGGATTAGGAACGCGCGGTAACGAGCAGAGACTGACAATCGATGTGACCCCGTCGCCTCGTCTCGAGTACTTGCGGCAACGGCTAAGAATGCCCAGCCACGCGTCGTAAGTATCTCGCGGGCACCTTCCAGGTCAACCCCACTCCACATCACTCGCTATTAAGCTCGCGCGGGTACCTTCCAGGTCAACCCGTCTTTAGTAACATGGTTCGGTGTAAAGTCATAGTAACCATATGTAACGCCCCGAGACCGACGCTCCAGAAGACTTCCAGCTACTCCGAGTTTCGTCGTGTGATTTGTTTTATTTGTTGCATTCATCCTTGCATCATGTGCATTGCTTCATGTCATCATGCCATCATATCATTAATTTTTTTAAAAACCTCAACTAAATAAATTGTATGGATTTTTCGATCCATTTAAATCGAGGGACTCACATGGTGAATTCTCTTTATAACATATCCTCCAATATTAGGGAGCTATATTAAATATTCCACTATTTTGGAATCACCAAAACACACTTACAAAATAATTTCGTTCCTTTTCTGCTTCAAGTTTGGTCTCCAACCTTGCCAATATTTATTTCATCATTTTCCGGAACTCCACCAAAAGTCCGAACATTTTTGGACCTTCCTTTCATCAAGTCCTAGTTCAAACCCATTTGAATTTCAAATGAGTTTGAATTTAAATCTTTCGATCATGCCCACTTCTATTTTTCCTGGATCGAGCTCATTTTTGTGAGTCCGGGAAAACTGTCTCCATGCGCAAATCCTTTCCCTAAATCTTTCTTTCTTTTCTTTCTTTTCTCTGTTCTATTTTATTTTTCATTAGAGTGAGGAAGAGACCCAGCCAGGCCTCTGGCCATTCCCCTCCCCACCAGGCCGGCCCAGTCTCCTTAGGCCCAAGGCCCAGCCACGCAGCTACCTAACCCTAGCCCGACTCCCATCGGTCTCCATCTCTCCCTCGTTCTCCTCCAGCGCCGCTACCCCGTGCCCGATCCCCACGCGCAGCCTCGACCCCCCCTCGCTCCCGTGGCCACTCCCCTCGATTCCCCCCTTCCTCCTGACGCCGCCGGAGAGAGAGGGTAGCGAGCTCCCATGCATCTTCTCCCCAGCGGCCTCAAGCCCTTGCCGGAGCTGCACCCAAGCCGCGCCGCCGGCCAAGCCCCTCGCCCCCTCGCACTCCAGATCGGGAGAGGAGCTCCCGATCCAGAGTCGGTCGCTGCACCAGGCCTCGTCTCTGCTGCCCGCCTTCGTTCGCCAGTGCCGCGTCTTCCTCCTCTACTCCCGAGTCTCCGCTTCGCAGCTGCGCCTCCCCATCAGCATCTCCGTCGCCCCGGCCTCCCGTCGGCCCCTGCTGATGCCATGGTCGCCTCGGCAGCAAGATCGCCTTCGCCTCTCCTGCTGCATCGCCGACCTGCATCGTCTCGGTTTCCCGCGACCTCGCGCCGCAGCCATCCTCTTCACCCCGCGTCCCCACCGGCTCCCGTCGCTGGAGTTCATGCCCAAGGCCGCTGCAACCTCACCTTCGGCCATGCCTTGCTTTCCTGTGATGTTGTTCGCTACACGCCAAGACCACCCCCGTGGATTTTGCCTAGTACCACTATGACCCGTGTGCGACTAGGCGGATTCACCAAGTACCCCCTCCAGCAAGACCGACGCCTGAACAAGCACACCGGCTCTATGGATTTCGGCAAGTCCCTCCACGACCGGCGCTTAGTACCACTACGTTTGCCTTGTACATCTACACCAAGACCGGACCGACAAGTACCACGACGTCCGTGAACCACTACCGTCGCCCCGAAGATGTTGGATTCGTCAAGTACCTCTCCGAAAAACGAACGTGTACCACTACTTCCACGACGCCCGTGAACGTCTACCTCCACGACGACCCGTGAACGTCTACGAGATGTACCACTACCGTCGACCCGTGAACGTCTACTTCCTCTACATTGTACCGAACTCGATCCGCCCCGAAAACGCACGCTTCAAAGGTATAACCCCGAGATGGCCGATCGTGATCGAATGCATGTGTTGTATGAGATGTACGATATGTTTGCACCGTGCCCGTTTGTTTCGTGCACGTTCCTCGTTTCCATGCCACTATCCGGTGGGACACCCGGTAGTTGGGATCACCCCACCATCTTGCATGACTCGCTCACGTCACGCCTCCTTTTGCACCGGTATCTCTGTGAGCTACCGGAACCGATATGTTGCCATGGCATCATTTTCGGATATGTTGCCGTGGCACCATTTTTGTTTCACCGCCGTGGCACCCTTTTTGTTCCGCCATGGTGACCAAATGCTTCATAACATGCTCATGTCAACATTTTCATAAAATTGCATAAAACTTGTATATGTCATCCGCATCATGATAACAACATTTAAAATGTTTAAACTTGTTGTTGCATTAAATTGCTAAATGCATATGGGGATTTACCGGATTTGTTGTTTTTATATCCGGCCCCATTTAAATTGTTTAGACGGTATAGTTTATGTTATGCTTCACCTCTTGCCATGTTTAACAATAGTTAATATTGTTGGGTAGCTTAAACGAGAGATAACTAAATAATTGATGTGGTGTTCCGTCAACATGCACCTCGTTGCATATTGAGCTCCACTTAACTTGTAGTATTGTTTGTTGCACTTTGCCATGCCATGCCTCATTAAACCGGACATGCATCATACTTGTTTGTGCATCATGACTTGTTTATGCTTGTGTGTTTACTATGTTGTTTGTTTCTTTCCGGGTTGCTTCTCTCGTTAGCTTCGGTTTCGTTCCGGAGTTGTGAGGATTTGTTCGTCTACGACCGTTTGTCTTCTTCTTGGATTCGTTCTTCTTCCTATCGGGATCTCAGGCAAGATGATCATACCCTCGAAATCACTACTATCTTTGCTATGCTAGTTTGCTCGCTCTTGCTATGCCAATGCTACGATGCCTACCTTTTTCTTGTCAGCCTCCCAAATTGCCATGTCAAACCTCTAACCCACCATGTCCTAGCAAACCATTGATTGGCTATGTTACCGCTTTGCTCAGCCCCTCTTATAGCATTGTTAGTTGCAGGTGAAGATTGAAGTTTGTTCCTTGTTGGAACATGGAGATGATGTTCCTTGTTGGAACATGTTTACTTGTTGGGATATCACAATATATCTTATTAAATTAATGCATCTATATACTTGGTAAAGGGTGGAAGGCTCGGCCTTATGCCTGGTGTTTTGTTCCACTCTTGCCGCCCTAGTTTCCGTCATATCGGTGTTATGTTCCCGGATTTTGCGTTCCTTACACGGTTGGGCTATAATGGGAACCCCTTGACAGTTCGCCTTAAGTAAAGCTCTTCCAGCAATGCCCAACATTGGTTTTACCATTTGCCACCTAGCCTTTTCTTTCCCTTGGGTTCTGCAGACTCAAGGGTCATCATTTTTTTAACCCCCCCCCCGGGCCAGTGCTCCTCTGAGTGTTGGTCCGAACTAGAGCCCTGTGCAGCGCCCCCTCGGGGAAACTCGAGGTTTGGTTTTAGTTGTACGGATTGCTCATCTGAGTGTGCCCTGAGAAAGAGATATGTGCAGCTCCTATCGGGATTTGTCGGCACATTCGGGCGGTGTTGCTGGTTTAGTTTTACCCTGTCGAAATGTCTTGTTGTACCGGGATACCGAGTCTGATCGGAACGTCTTGGGTGGAGGTCTATTCCTTCGTTGACCGTGAGAGCTTGTCATGGGCTAAGTTGGGACACCCCTGCAGGGATTTGAACTTTCGAAAGCCGTGCCCGCGGTTATGGGCAGATGGGAATTTGTTAACGTTCGGTTGTAGAAAACCCGAAGTTGACCTTAATTAAAATACATCAACCGTGTGTGTAACCGTGATGGTCTCTTTCCGGCGGAGTCCGGGAGGTGAACACGGTGTTGGAGTTATGCTTGACGTAGGTTGCTATAGGATCACTTCTTGATCATACTTTTATCGACCGTGCATTGCCCTCTCTTCTCGCTCTCTTTTGCGATTGTAGCCACCATATATGCTAGTCGCTTGCTGCAGCTCCACCTCATTACTCCATCCTTCCTATAAGCTTAAATAGTCTTGATCTCGCGGGTGCGAGATTGCTGAGTCCCCGTGGCTCACAGATACTTCCAAAACCAGTTTGCAGGTGCCTATGTTACCGTGCAGATGACGCAACCAAGCTCAAGGAGGAGCTCGATGAAGATCTTGGCCTTTGTGTTGTTTCGTTCTAGTTGATCAGTAGTGGAGCCCAGTTGGGGTCGATCGGGGACCTTTGTCGCATTTGGGGTTCTTCTTTCATTTTGGTTCCGTAGTCGGACCTTGATTGTATCTGGATGATGTAATGCTTTATTCATGTAATTGTGTGAAGTGGCGATTGTAAGCCAACTATGTATCTCTTTCCCTTATGTATTACATGGGTTGTGTGAAGATTACCTCACTTGCGACATTGCTTTCAATGCGGTTATGCCTCTAAGTCGTGCTTCGACACGTGGGAGATATAGCCGCATCGAGGGCGTTACAAGTTGGTAATCAGAGCCTTCCCCGACCTTAGAAGCCCCATTGCTTGATCATTTTTAGCGGCCGAGTTGTGTCTAGAAAAATGTTTTGAGTCATTTAGGATTATATATATCGGAGAGTTAGGAATTCTTTTTACTCCGCAGTCTCTTCATCGCTCTGGTAAGGCATCCTGACGTAGAGTTTTGACTCTTCTCTTCTCAAATTTCACTAAATTTTTTAGGATCACGCGGGTATCTTGGAATCGTTCCGATGGTTTTATGATGACAACATTGTCTTGGTGCCTCCTGTCAGGGGTTTAGTGGAAGTGTCCCGGGGAGTTGAGCTCTGAGGTGTTGTCGTCATAATTTTATCGTTGCAGTTCTGGAATACCTGAGTTTAGTACGCCGACATCAAAAATCTCTTTTATGCAGTTGTTGGTGAGATAACCCCGATAACCCAGTACTGAGGTGAGTACGGGAGTATTGCCATGACTTGTATAACGGATGCTTTTCGAAGGTTGAGGTAGACGATTTCCGAAGGTTTCTTGGTTATGTGTTGAAGGATGGATACAGCTGGATGTAGGATTTGCTAGTTTTGGGTGAGATATTATGCTTCCCCTGTATCCCCAACACCTGATTGCATAACCTGAAAATTTTTGGAGTTTCATAGGTGGGAATTCAAGTAGCTCTTAGGATATCTTTCCGACGGATGTATGATATGAAATTGGGGTTCGACGTCTAGTGGTCCGCCTATTCACGGTCGATTTTACAGTGGTCTCGTTGTGTCTTAAAGAGTCCTTGGCTATGCCGACTCGGGGACGCTTCGTATGTCATGTGCACTGCCTTGTACATGATGGTGCTGTACACTCGAGCCCGTGTAGGCCCCACCACGAAAACTTCGGACGGAATCTCTATCATATGTTTGTTCTGGCTTATTTTGCAAGCCAATCCTTTGTTTTGTTTTGAGTTGTGGTATTCGAGTTGCTTCGAAGTCAAATGTTGATTCCATACCTTTTCCAAATGGTGTTCTCATATTCCTATGTGAATACTAATCCTTCTTGATCATCGAGTCTGTCTTGTCAATCCTTTTTTTTAACCGGTGTGTCTCTCCTCAAGTGGATCCGTTCACGTCAACATTTGCAAGATCATTTATCACTTCTTCTCAATGGTGTTTGTTTCATTCGTCTCCAAGTTGCCTTTGTTTTTCCCACCCTCCCTCCCTTTTGTTTTTCTTCAAGGACTAAGATTTCTTCTTCAAGTATCCATTTTATTGATGGGAAGTTTCTCCATTCTTTTCCGTCAATGTTCTTATCCGGTGATTCTCATGAAGATTCTAATGGAGCTTCAAGTTCGTCATTCCTCGTTCTTTTCTTCTCCGGTGGATTTAATTCAAGCTTTGGTATTAAGCATACTCCTTTTCTTTTTTTCTTTTTTTTTCCAATGCTTTTCTTATGCCGGTGCACCTCTTAATCATCCATCTCTCGCTATTAAATTGTTCCGGAGTGCTCAAGATATCTCGAAGATTCGTGTTTCCACTCTGCATTCGTTCAAGCTCTTTCGAGATTGGTATCTCATTCAAGTCATTTAATTCAACCGGTGCAACATCTCTTTTAAATCTTTTCAACGGTGTTCTTTTGAGTGGGCCCTAACCCACAGGTCTTTTCCCAGGATCTTACCTGACTCTTCTATTTTCCCAGAGCTATCCTAAATTCTTCTCCAAGTTTGATGTAAGATGAGCTATCATCAGTCAAATGCTTTTCTCCAAGATCTTTCAAATTCTTTTCATAGTTGGCTCAACCTCTTCGCTTTTGATTCTTCCGGTGTGCCTCAATAATTCTTGGTGGTGTTTCTCGTTGTCATTCTCATCATTTGAAGACCGAAGAAGAGTTTCTCTTTAATCTTGCTCTATTCTCTTCAAGATTCATGGTGCTAGCTTGTTGCCATCCTCTCATAATTGTTTTCGATTGTGAGAATCTTTTCACCCATCAGGAGATATTCAAGAGTCTTCTCAGTTTGTCATCCGGAGTCCATCAATTCAGGTTTATTCATTCTCAGCCGTCAGTTATCATTCTCCTATCTTGCCGGTGCATCTATCGAATATCCTCTAATCAGTTCTTGATCTCTTTGTTCTCATGTATCTAGTTTGTCTCAAACTCCTTCGTTCATTTGCTAACTCTTACCGGTGATGCACCCCTACTTCGATCATTTTCAATTCTTACGGTGGTTCTTTCAAGATCTCTCTTCCTTGTTCATCATATCAATTCATTTGTTGTTCCAATCCTACCGGTGGTTCGTTGAAGACCTTCTCAAGTTTACGCTATATCTCTTTTAATCCTTTCTACGAGAATAAGTAGTATGCCAAATCCGTTGATTGTCGTCAATTTAATTGGTGAAGGATAAGCATAACATAATTCTTATTCTTGTTCATCCAAGTGATTAATTCTTTATTCCGGAGGCCCTTAAAATTCTCGGTTTCATTTGTTTCATCTTCTCTTTTTCCCGGAGTTCCAAGCTCTAATTATCACGGAGATCCATCTAAATCATTGCAAGGATTCACCTTGTGTTTTCAATTTCTCTTTCTTTTCATTCCTTTTGTTTACCGGAGTTCTTCATGGAGGTTCTACATGATGGTTCATCAAGGATTTAATTCCCTTCTCAAAGTTTACATCGAGATTCTTTCCTAAGGAGCTCAAGCTTTCTTCATATGGTAATTCGGAGTGCAATTCTTTCTACCATATTTTGGAGGTGGTATTATGTCATTCTTGATAATTTGAGTTCATGTTCCATGATTCACATGTTGTTAAGAATGAGTTATTTTTAAATCCATCAACCTCGTTGTTGGAGTTATCTTGTGTCATATTTCACCTAAAAGCCTTCCATTGGGAATGTTGCTATTTGTGGTGCTTGCCAATGATCCAAGTTATCTCTTTATCATCTTGGTGGAAGAAGTTTTCATCTCTTCGCTGATCTCAAGCAAGCAATTGTTTCAGTTAGTGGCAGGTTGTCACCTCATAGTTTTGAGATGTTTTCCATAAGCCCACTACAAGCTTATTCGTTTCGTTGTTGGTTTTCCAACAACCCCGTTGTAACCTTCTTGGAAGGGTGCTTTCCAAACTCATTTGTGGCAGAAGTTGGCATTTTCTTCTCCATTCTGTTATTCCAATGATATATCTTCTATTATTTCTTTCGGAGGCATTGTGACGTTGCTCTTTTCACTCACCATCTCGATTCGTGAGGATCGTGTTCTTTTCTTGCTTATCCATTTAACCGGAGTGTCGTGTTTTCATTCGAGTTCTCTAATCTTATCAAGTTTTCCCTCCTTCCTCAACTGGAGAGCTGTCTGAAATCCTTCTTACCCATTGTGCCATTCTTTCGATAGTTCCGGAGGCAGTGTGTTGTTGATTTCATCAAGTAACATCCCATCTTCTCAAGTTCATGTTCTATTCCTTCCATGTTCAACCGGAGTACTGCCCGAATTCTTCCCCTCTCATCTTGTTTTAACCGGAGTGGTTTCGAATTCTATCTTGTCCATTAAACTCTTGATTCATGTCTTTGCAACCTTCAAGTTCTCGTAATGTTCCTTGTTCCTTTTTTTTCTAACGGATTGTTTGCAATCTCGTTCTTCTCAGTTGTGCTCTTTCTTTTAAATTGCTCAACCTCTCAAGGTTCTTTGGTTTCACTCATTGGTCGAAGAAGCAACTTAGTTTTACCTCTTCTCTTCCTCTTCCATTTCTCTCCGGTGCCATCCTAGATCTCGGGACGAGATCCTCTTGTAGTGGTGGAGTGTTGTAACGCCCCGAGACCGACGCTCTAGAAGACTTCCAGCTACTCCGAGTTTCGTCGTGTGATTTGTTTTATTTGTTGCATTCATCCTTGCATCATGTGCATTGCTTCATGTCAACATGCCATCATATCATTAATTTTTTTTAAAACCTCAACTAAATAAATTGTATGGATTTTTCGATCCATTTAAATCGAGGGACTCACATGGTGACTTCTCTTTATAACATATCCTCCAATATTAGGGAGCTATATTAAATATTCCACTATTTTGGAATCACCAAAACACACTTACAAAATAATTTCGTTCCTTTTCTGCTTCAAGTTTGGTCTCCAACCTTGCCAATATTTATTTCATCATTTTCCGGAACTCCACCAAAAATCCGAACATTTTTGGACCTTCCTTTCATCAAGTCCTAGTTCAAACCCATTTGAATTTCAAATGAGTTTGAATTTAAATCTTTCGATCATGCCCACTTCTATTTTTCCTGGATCGAGCTCATTTTTGTGAGTCCGGGAAAACTGTCTCCATGCGCAAATCCTTTCCCTAAATCTTTCTTTCTTTTCTTTATTTTCTCTGTTCTATTTTATTTTTCATTAGAGTGAGGAAGAGACCCAGCCAGGCCTCTGGCCATTCCCCTCCCCACCAGGCCGGCCCAGTCTCCTTAGGCCCAAGGCCCAGCCACGCAGCTACCTAACCCTAGCCCGACTCCCATCGGTCTCCATCTCTCCCTCGTTCTCCTCCAGCGCCGCTACCCCATGCCCGATCCCCACGCGCAGCCTCGACCCCCCCTCGCTCCCGTGGCCACTCCCCTCGATTCCCCCCTTCCTCCTGACGCCGCCGGAGAGAGAGGGTAGCGAGCTCCCATGCATCTTCTCCCCAGCGGCCTCAAGCCCTTGCCGGAGCTGCACCCAAGCCGCGCCGCCGGCCAAGCCCCTCGCCCCCTCGCACTCCAGATCGGGAGAGGAGCTCCCGATCCAGAGTCGGTCGCTGCACCAGGCCTCGTCTCTGCTGCCCGCCTTCGTTCGCCAGTGCCGCGTCTTCCTCCTCTACTCCCGAGTCTCCGCTTCGCAGCTGCGCCTCCCCATCAGCATCTCCGTCGCCCCGGCCTCCCGTCGGCCCCTGCTGAAGCCATGGTCGCCTTGGCAGCAAGATCGCCTTCGCCTCTCCTGCTGCATCGCCGACCTGCATCGTCTCGGTTTCCCGCGACCTCGCGCCGCAGCCATCCTCTTCACCCCGCGTCCCCACCGGCTCCCGTCGCTGGAGTTCATGCCCAAGGCCGCTGCAACCTCACCTTCGGCCATGCCTTGCTTTCCTGTGATGTTGTTCGCTGCACGCCAAGACCACCCCCGTGGATTTTGCCTAGTACCACTATGACCCGTGTGCGACTAGGCGGATTCACCAAGTACCCCCTCCAGCAAGACCGACGCCTGAACAAGCACACCGGCTCTATGGATTTCGGCAAGTCCCTCCACGACCGGCGCTTAGTACCACTACGTTTGCCTTGTACATCTACACCAAGACCGGACCGACAAGTACCACGACGTCCGTGAACCACTACCGTCGCCCCGAAGATGTTGGATTCGTCAAGTACCTCTCCGAAAAACGAACGTGTACCACTACTTCCACGACGCCCGTGAACGTCTACCTCCACGACGACCCGTGAACGTCTACGAGATGTACCACTACCGTCGACCCGTGAACGTCTACTTCCTCTACATCGTACCGAACTCGATCCGCCCCGAAAACGCACGCTTCAAAGGTATAACCCCGAGATGGCCGATCGTGATCGAATGCATGTGTTGTATGAGATGTACGATATGTTTGCACCGTGCCCGTTTGTTTCGTGCACGTTCCTCGTTTCCATGCCACTATCCGGTGGGACACCCGGTAGTTGGGATCACCCCACCATCTTGCATGACTCGCTCACGTCACGCCTCCTTTTGCACCGGTATCTCTGTGAGCTACCGGAACCGATATGTTGCCATGGCATCATTTTCGGATATGTTGCCGTGGCACCATTTTTGTTTCACCGCCGTGGCACCCTTTTTGTTCCGCCATGGTGACCAAATGCTTCATAACATGCTCATGTCAACATTTTCATAAAATTGCATAAAACTTGTATATGTCATCCGCATCATGATAACAACATTTAAAATGTTTAAACTTGTTGTTGCATTAAATTGCTAAATGCATATGGGGATTTACCGGATTTGTTGTTTTTATATCCGGCCCCATTTAAATTGTTTAGACGGTATAGTTTATGTTATGCTTCACCTCTTGCCATGTTTAACAATAGTTAATATTGTTGGGTAGCTTAAACGAGAGATAACTAAATAATTGATGTGGTGTTCCGTCAACATGCACCTCGTTGCATATTGAGCTCCACTTAACTTGTAGTATTGTTTGTTGCACTTTGCCATGCCATGCCTCATTAAACCGGACATGCATCATACTTGTTTGTGCATCATGACTTGTTTATGCTTGTGTGTTTACTATGTTGTTTGTTTCTTTCCGGGTTGCTTCTCTCGTTAGCTTCGGTTTCGTTCCGGAGTTGTGAGGATTTGTTCGTCTACGACCGTTTGTCTTCTTCTTGGATTCGTTCTTCTTCCTATCGGGATCTCAGGCAAGATGATCATACCCTCGAAATCACTACTATCTTTGCTATGCTAGTTTGCTCGCTCTTGCTATGCCAATGCTACGATGCCTACCTTTTTCTTGTCAGCCTCCCAAATTGCCATGTCAAACCTCTAACCCACCATGTCCTAGCAAACCATTGATTGGCTATGTTACCGCTTTGCTCAGCCCCTCTTATAGCATTGTTAGTTGCAGGTGAAGATTGAAGTTTGTTCCTTGTTGGAACATGGAGATGATGTTCCTTGTTGGAACATGTTTACTTGTTGGGATATCACAATATATCTTATTAAATTAATGCATCTATATACTTGGTAAAGGGTGGAAGGCTCGGCCTTATGCCTGGTGTTTTGTTCCACTCTTGCCGCCCTAGTTTCCGTCATATCGGTGTTATGTTCCCGGATTTTGCGTTCCTTACACGGTTGGGCTATAATGGGAACCCCTTGACAGTTCGCCTTAAGTAAAGCTCTTCCAGCAATGCCCAACATTGGTTTTACCATTTGCCACCTAGCCTTTTCTTTCCCTTGGGTTCTGCAGACTCAAGGGTCATCATTTTTTTAACCCCCCCCCCGGGCCAGTGCTCCTCTGAGTGTTGGTCCGAACTAGAGCCCTGTGCAGCGCCCCCTCGGGGAAACTCGAGGTTTGGTTTTAGTTGTACGGATTGCTCATCTGAGTGTGCCCTGAGAAAGAGATATGTGCAGCTCCTATCGGGATTTGTCGGCACATTCGGGCGGTGTTGCTGGTTTAGTTTTACCCTGTCGAAATGTCTTGTTGTACCGGGATACCGAGTCTGATCGGAACGTCTTGGGTGGAGGTCTATTCCTTCGTTGACCGTGAGAGCTTGTCATGGGCTAAGTTGGGACACCCCTGCAGGGATTTGAACTTTCGAAAGCCGTGCCCGCGGTTATGGGCAGATGGGAATTTGTTAACGTTCGGTTGTAGAAAACCCGAAGTTGACCTTAATTAAAATACATCAACCGTGTGTGTAACCGTGATGGTCTCTTTCCGGCGGAGTCCGGGAGGTGAACACGGTGTTGGAGTTATGCTTGACGTAGGTTGCTATAGGATCACTTCTTGATCATACTTTTATCGACCGTGCATTGCCCTCTCTTCTCGCTCTCTTTTGCGATTGTAGCCACCATATATGCTAGTCGCTTGCTGCAGCTCCACCTCATTACTCCATCCTTCCTATAAGCTTAAATAGTCTTGATCTCGCGGGTGCGAGATTGCTGAGTCCCCGTGGCTCACAGATACTTCCAAAACCAGTTTGCAGGTGCCTATGTTACCGTGCAGATGACGCAACCAAGCTCAAGGAGGAGCTCGATGAAGATCTTGGCCTTTGTGTTGTTTCGTTCTAGTTGATCAGTAGTGGAGCCCAGATGGGGTCGATCGGGGACCTTTGTCGCATTTGGGATTCTTCTTTCATTTTGGTTCCGTAGTCGGACCTTGATTGTATCTGGATGATGTAATGCTTTATTCATGTAATTGTGTGAAGTGGCGATTGTAAGCCAACTATGTATCTCTTTCCCTTATGTATTACATGGGTTGTGTGAAGATTACCTCACTTGCGACATTGCTTTCAATGCGGTTATGCCTCTAAGTCGTGCTTCGACACGTGGGAGATATAGCCGCATCGAGGGCGTTACACCATAGTAACTGTGTGTCTAACACCAAGGGGAAAACCCGAGGAATCACCCCCGGTGAATCCCACTCGATGTTATCATCAAGGTGAACGTAAGAGGATCCACCCTCGAGGTTCACACTTGAGGGGTTGCACGACAGAGTGGTAACAGAAGTGGTTAAGGAGGAAATCACCCTCGATGACCTCGACCGTATAGCTACACTACAAAGATCTCATCAGGAGTGATGTAAGAGGTTCCACCCTCGGCACTCGATTGTAACTCTGTAGAGTTGTACAACTAGGGGGGTGATGTGCGGTGTCGGGGCTTGGACGTCGATCACGTTGATCGAGTCATCGAACATAAAGCGGGGCAACTGGGACAAGGTGGGGGTCACTGATGGATCACTAACCAACCTATACTAAGTAGTTTAGGATAAGCAGGTAAGGTATGAAAGCAGGTAACAACAACAGGCTATGCATCAGAGTAGGATCATACAGAAAGCAGTAGCAGTTATAATGCAAGCATGAGAGGGAAAGAAATGGGCAATATCAGAATGATCAAGGGGGGTTTGCTTGCCTGGTTGCTCTGGCAAGGAGGGGTTGTCGTCGACGTAGTCGATCACAGGGGCAACATCAGTCTCGGGGTTCTACCGGAGAGAAGAGGGGGAAGAAACAGTAAATATCAAGCAAACATAGCATCACAAAGCATAACGTGGGAATATGCTGTGCCGGTTGTGACCTAACAGTAAATATCAAGCAAACATAGCATCATAAAGGGGGAATTCAACCGGGAATGTAATCCCTATTCCGGACCTGTGTCAGACAGATGACCGGAGGGGGAATGTTCCACGTTCAGATAGTTAGATGCGTCTGACAGGTAAACGGACTGTGTATTCGGATTTGTCTCGTCGTTCTGAGCAACTTTCATGTACAAAGTTTTTCCATCCGACCTACGGATTATTTTATTATTAATTTTCAAAGATTTAAACAATATTCTCAAATTATTATTAATTCGAAATTAAAAGATAACATGCTAGATGCACCCAGCACAGGGTACACAGAAGTGTACCCAGGGGCTGATAGGTGGGCCAGGGGGTCCCAGTTGACCAGTCAACGTTTGACTAGTCAACAGGGGGTCGGGGCCCCTGTCATTGACTCATTAGCTAAAAAGCAGTTAATTAGGCAGTTAACTAAACTAATTATGTTAATTAATTAACTTACTAATTAATTATTATTATTATTATTAATTTATTTATTTCTCTCTTTTTTTTGGAAAAGGTGGCGTGGGGTCCTTTTGGCAGTGGCACAAGGCCAGCCCAGTGGGGCGGGTTAACGGGCGAAGCCCTTGGGGTCGGGCGCTCGCCCAGCAGGGCTAGTGAGGCCATGGCCACGGCCGGTGGCGGTCCTAGGCGGGTGGCCGCCAGCGAGGAGGAGGGCCGCGAGTGAGGGGGAACGGCGGGCGGCAAAGGCGGGCGGCGGACTGCGGTGGTGGGACGGCAGGGCATGGCGCGACGGAGGCCAAGAGGGAGGAGGGACGCGGCCGCGGTGGTGGGCAGCGCGTGCTACGGCCAGGGGCGGAGCGGCGTGCAGCAGCAGTGGGGGCGGCGGGAGGTGCAAGGGTGGGGCGATGGCGAGCATCGCGACCAGGCGAGCGCTGGGGCAGGGAGGTGGCAGTAGCCGTTGCAGGTGGCTGCGCAAGGAGAGCGGGGGCGAGGGGCGCGTGGGCGGAGCGGCAGGGCGCGGTGAGCGCGACGGGCGGAGCGTGTAGGCGCGGCGAGCATGGCCGGTGTAGGTGCGTGCGCCGATGTGGTGGCGCTCGAGACGACGGAGAGAGAGGGAAGATGGAGGAGGAGTGGTGGGCTCACGTCCGTTGCCGAGTAGGGGGGCGAGGCTCGTAGGAGCCGGCGTGGAGGAGGACGGGGACGATCCGGCGAGGGGGGGAGGTCCGGCGATGGCGTGGCGTCGGTTGGCAGCGTCTTGGTTCCTGCGAGGGAGCTCCGAGCGGCGGCGGCGTCGTGGCCGAGCCCCAGTTCCAAATCAGGGGCGGAGGGGATGAGGCGGCGCGCGGATGGGCGTCGGGGGCGAGTTGAGGCAGCGACGATGACGGGCGCCCTGGGCGTGGGAGGGCCTCCAGATCGAGCGGGGCAAGGGGTTTGTGCGAGAGAGGGGATCGTGGGGGATGGGGGAAAGTGGATCGGGGTCAGGAGGAGTGGGGGCTTCTGTTAGATATTTCGGGCGCATGGGAGGGGGATAAGGGAGGACGGAGTGGGCCGGCCTGGTTGGTCCAGAGGCCAGCTGGGCTGAGGCCCACGGGGGAGGGGAGGCCCTTTTTCTTTAGCCTTTTTTTACTGTTTTCTTTTAACAGCCTCCATTTGCATTTAGTTAAGCCACGAAATGACTTTGCAAATATGTGGAGGTGGACAAAACAAGTACTAGGAAAAAAATGAGCCCTGCCACAAAAGTTTGGGAGGCTTTTGAAATAGTTTGCCACTTTTATAATTTAAAAAGGCATTTAATCTATTGTTTTAGCCACTGTTTTAAAGTGGTTTAGGCCATTTAAACACCTTGCAAAAAGTTGGTTCACCACCAATATTAACAAATGATTATTTGCCACATGATGAACATTTTATTTTTCATGTCAGACAAATATGGATTTTTGACTTCAGATTGGATTTGAATTTGAATAGTGATTTGGATCAAGTGAAGATTAGGAACAGTAGTGTGATGACATGGCACCATCAACAGGGGATTACTGTAGCATGACACTGGGGGTGTTACACTAAAGCTTCAACTGTGGTTCATAATAGTAATACTAGAACATCTACACCCTCTAAGCAAATTAAAGTTGAACCTAGTATTGCTATGGTTAAGGATCTCTTGGCCGATAACATTGATGGGAATGTTATTTACTTCTGTGATGAAGCTGCTAGAATTTCTAGACCCGATACTAAAAATAAACATAGACCTGTTGTAGGCATGCCTGTTATTTCTGTTAAAATAAGAGATGATTGCTATCATGGCTTATGTGATATGGGTGCTAGTGCAAGCGCAATAACTCATTCCTTATATAAAGAAATTATGCATGATATTGCACCCGCTGAGATAGAAGAGATATATGTTACAATTAAGCTTGCCAATAGAGACACTATTTCACCAGTTGGGATTGTTAGAGATGTTGAAGTCTTGTGTGGGAAAGCTAAATATCCTGCTAATTTTCTTGTTCTTGGTTCCCCACAAGATGACTTTTGCCCCATTATAGTTGGTAGACCCTTCTTGAATACTGTTAATGCTAGGTTAGACTGCAAAAAGGATATTGTTTCTGTTGGTTTAGGGGATATGTCTCATGAATTTAACTTTGCTAAATTTTATAGACAACCCCTTGATAAAGAATTGCATAGTAAAGATGAAATTATTGGTCTTGCTTCTATTGCCATACCTCCTAATGATCCTTTAGAACAATATTTGCTAGACCACGAAAATGATATGTTTATGAATGAAAGAAGGGAAATAGATGAAGTATTCTTTAAACAGGGACCTATTCTGAAACACCATTTGCATGTTGAAATCTTAGGGGATCCTCCTCCACCCAAGGGTGATCCCGTGTTTGAGCTTAAACCTTTGCCTGGTACTCTTAAATATGCTTATCTTGATGAGAAAAAGATATATCCTGTTATTATTAGTGCTAACCTTTCAGAGCATGAAGAAAAGAAATTATTGAAAACTCTGAAGAAGCACCGTGTTGCTATTGGATATACTCTTGATGATCTTAAGGGCATTAGTCCCACTCTATGCCAGCACAAAATAAAATTGGAGAAAGACGCGAAACCGGTTGTTGATCACCAACGACGGTTAAATCCTAAGATGAAAGAAGTGGTAAGAAAAGAAATACTAAAGCTTTTGGAGGCAGGTATAATTTATCCCGTTGCTGATAGTCAATGGGTAAGTCCTGTCCATTGTGTCCCTAAGAAGGGAGGTATTACTGTTGTTCCTAATGATAAAGATGAATTGATCCCTCAAAGAATTGTTACAGGTTATAGAATGGTAATTGATTTCCGCAAATTAAATAAAGCTACTAAAAAGGATCACTACCCTTTACCTTTTATTGATCAAACGATAGAAAGTTTATCCAAACATACACATTTTTGCTTTCTAGATGGTTATTCTAGTTTCTCTCAAATACCTGTGTCAAAAGTGGATCAAGAAAAGACAACTTTTACTTGCCCTTTCGGTACCTTTGCTTATAGACGTATGCCTTTTGGTTTATGCAATGCACCTGCTACCTTTCAAAGATGTATGACTACTATATTCTCTGACTTTTGTGAAAAGATTGTTGAGGTATTCATGGAAGATTTTTCCCTATATGGAACTTCTTTTGATGAGTGCTTAAGCAAACTTGATCGAGTTTTGCACAAATGTGAAGAAACTAATCTTGTCTTGAATTGGGAGAAGTGCCACTTTATGGTTAATGAAGGTATTGTCTTGGGGCATAAAATTTCTGAAAGAGGTATTGAAGTTGATAAAGCTAAAGTTGATGCTATTGAAAAGATGTCGTTTCCTAAGGACATTAAAGGTATAAGAAGTTTCCTTGGTCATGCCGGGTTTTATAGGAGGTTCATTAAAGACTTCTCAAAAATCTCCAGGCCTCTGAGTAATCTCTTACAAAAGGATGTTCCTTTTGTCTTTGATGATGATTGTGTAGAAGCATTTGAAATACTTAAGAAAGCTTTGATTTCTGCACCTATTGTTCAGCCTCCTGATTGGAATTCACCCTTTGAAATTATGTGTGATGCTAGTGATTATGCTGTAGGGGCTGTTCTAGGACAAAGAGTTAATAAGAAATTAAATGTTATCCAATATGCTAGTAAAACTCTAGACAGTGCCCAAACAAATTATGCTACTACTGAAAAAGAATTTTTAGCAGTTGTATTTGCTTGTGATAAGTTTAGACATTATATTGTTGATTCTAAAGTAACTGTTTACACTAATCATGCTGCTATTAAATATCTTATGGAAAAGAAAGATGCTAAACCTAGACTTATTAGATGGGTTCTCTTGCTACAAGAATTTGATTTGCATATTATTGATAGAAAGGGAGATGAGAACCCCGTTGCAGACAACTTGTCTAGGTTAGAGAATGTTCTTGATGACCCACTACCTATTGATGATAGCTTTCCTGATAAACAATTAGCTATCATAAATGCTTCTCGTACTGCTCCATGGTATGCTTATTATGCTAATTACATAGTTGCTAAGTTTATACCACCTAGTTTCACATACCAACAAAAGAAAAAGTTCTTCTATGATTTAAGGAATTACTTATGGGATGACCCACGTCTTTATAAAGAAGGAGTAGATGGTGTTATTAGACGTTGTGTACCTAAACATGAACAGGAACATATCCTACGCAAGTGTCACTCCAAGGCTTATGGAGGACACCATGCTGGAGATAGAACTGCACATAAGGTATTGCAATCCGGTTTTTATTAGCCTACTCTCTTCAAAGATGCCCGTAAGTTTGTCTTGTCTTGTGATGAATGTCAAAGAATTGGTAATATTAGTAGACATCAAGAAATGCCCATGAATTATTCACTTGTTATTGAACCATTTGATGTTTGGGGCTTTGATTATATGGGACCGTTTCCTTTCTCTATTGGGTATACACATATTTTAGTTGCTGTTGATTACATTACTAAGTGGATAGAAGCTATTCCAACTAGTAGTGCTGATCATAACACCTCTATTAAGATGCTTAAAGAAGTTCTTTTTCTAAGGTTTGGAGTCCCTAGATACTTAATGACTGATGGTGGTTCAAATTTTATTCATGGTGCTTTTCATAAAATGCTTGCTAAGTATGATGTTAATCATAGGATTGCATCCCCATATCACCCACAGTCTAGTGGTCAAGTAGAATTGAGTAATGGAGAGCTTAGATTAATTTTGCAAAAGACTGTTAATAGATATAGAAAGAATTGGTCCAAGAAACTTGATGATGCATTATGGGCTTATAGAACTTCATATAAAAATCCTATGGGTATGTCTCCGTATAAGATGGTTTATGGAAAAGCATGTCACTTACCTCTCAAACTAGAACATAAGGCATATTGGGCCATTAAAGAGCTCAGTTATGATTTCAAACTTGCCGGTAGAAGAGGCTTTTTGACATTAGCTCACTTGATGAATGGAGAACCTAGGCCTATGAGAATGCCAAACTGTTTAAAGAAAAAGTTAAAAGATGGCATGATAAAAGGATACAAAAATGTGAGTTTAATGTAGATGATTATGTATTGTTATACAACTCTTGTTTAAGATTTTTTGCAGGACAACTCCTCTCTAAATGGGAAGATCCTTATGTCAGCGAGGAGGTCTATCATTCCGGTGCCATAAAAATCAACAACTTCAAAGGCACAAATCCGAGGGTGGTGAACGGTCAAAGAATCAAACATTATATCTCAGGTAATCCCATAAATGTTGAAACTAATGTTATTGAAACTGTAACCCCATAGGAATACATAAGGGACACTTTCCAGAACATTTCAGACTCCGAAAAGGAAGAGGTGTGAGGTACGGTAAGTAAACCGACTCCAAAATAGTTCTAATAGCAATTTTCTCCGTTTTGGAATATTTAAGAAAATAGGAAAATAAGAAGCAGTCCGGGAAGGACACGAGGCTTCCACGAGGGTGGAGGGCGCGCCCTACCCCTCTAGGCGCCCCTTGCCTCGTGGGTACCTCGTGTGCTCTCCGGACTCCGTTTTCTTGCATGATACTTCTTTCGGTCGGTAAAAATTCATTATATAATCTCCCGAAGGTTTTGATCACCGTACCACACAAATATCTCTTGTTTTTGTTTCGAGCTGTTTTCTGCCAGGGTTGTCAAGGCTAGGAAACATGTCGTTTCCCTCCTCCTCCAATAATGAGGGAAACGATGCCTGGCTAATGAAGATAGAGCTAAAGAGAGAAGAGCTCGGAGAGATCAACAAGGATGATGGGACCAAGAAGGCAATGGGGGATCAAGTTCCGGCAGTAGTAGACGAAGACTTCATTCAACCTCATCACAATTTCTTTACCCCAACAGAGATTGAAGCTTTCAAGATGATTGAGTTAGCTCGCATTCAAAACAAGTATCTCACAAGTGAAAATATTTTGTTGAAGGAGCATATCATCGCACTCAAGGGCATTATCCGCAAATTGGAGGATCTCCTACGCTCGATGTGCGACTATCCATCATCACCAATGCCTTCTTCACCAACAAAGAAGAACTGAGTATCGGTTATGGACACTCCCCTTGGAAACTGCCAAGCTTGGGGGAGTGCCCCGGTATCGTATCACCGTCACACTTTTATCTTTACCGTTTGTCGGTGTCAAAACCGGCGGATCTCGGGTACGGGGTCCCGAACTGTGCGTCTAAGGCAGATGGTAATAGGAGGCCGGGGACACGATGTTTACCTAGGTTCGGGCCCTCTCGATGGAGGTAATACCCTACGTCCTGCTTGATTGATCTTGATGATATGAGTATTACAAGAGTTGATCTACCACGAGATCATAGAGGCTAAACCCTAGAAGCTAGCCTATGGTATGTTTGTTGTTGACCTACGGACTAAACCCTCCGGTTTATATAGACACCGGAGGGGGCTAGGGTTACACAGAGTCAGTTACAAGGGAGGAGATCTACATATCTGTATTGCCAAGCTTGCCTTCCACGCCAAGGAGAGTCCCATCCGAACACGGGACGAAGTCTTCAATCTTGTATCTTCATAATCCAATAGTCCGGCCAAAGGATATAGTCCGGCTGTCCGGAGACCCCCTAATCCAGGGCTCCCTCAGTAGCCCCTGAACCAGGCTTCAATGACGACGAGTCCGGCGTGCAGATTTGTCTTCGGCATTGCAAGGCGGGTTCCCCCTCCGAATACTCCATAGAAGATATTGAACACAAGGATAGTGTCCGGCTCTGCAAAACAAGTTCCACATACCACTGTAGAGAAAATATTTCCACAAATCTAACCTGCTGAAACGTTTAGCAACATGACATTATGCCATGGCCCAGTCATTATTCGAACCGTTTTTCTCAACTAGTAATGCACGTATCGCGAGGCGGTTTTCTAGACACATCTTGTCGACGCAGAGATCGTGTCCCCCTTATTATGGGATTCTCATCAATACGGACGTGGGTAACCCAATCGTGCCCGTTGGTATGACTCCTTGATTTTAGGCAAGTCCCAAACGGCCACGAGGAGGACGCTTGATATTCACCCTCTTTATAAAGAGGCCAAGGCCTGTCCTTTTTTCCCTCTTGTGCTCAATCGAATCCCTCCCCTGCCTCAAGTTCCAACACCCAAGGCTCAGGTAAGGCACTTCGGACCTTCAACCATGTCCGGATCCAACCTTCAAGGTCGGTGGATGCCTTCCTCTGTCACAGAGGAAGGCATCAAGAAGCTAAGAGAGGCCAGGTATTTGATCGGCGAAATCTAGCACAGGCTGCCTGCTCGAGGTCAGGTCATTCCCACTCCCGAACCCGGTGAGAGTGTTGTATTCATCTCTCACTTCCTTCGAGGGCTAGGCCTCGCTCTGGATCCCTTTGTTAGGGGGCTCATGTTCTATTATGGGC
Source organism: Triticum dicoccoides (assembly GCF_002162155.2). Lineage (NCBI taxonomy): Eukaryota > Viridiplantae > Streptophyta > Magnoliopsida > Poales > Poaceae > Triticum > Triticum dicoccoides. The sequence goes on along the minus strand of NC_041392.1, from coordinate 384,724,797 downwards.
TGGATTTCCATGACCTGGCCCCGGATTCCCTCCTTCACATCTCGTTGTTCATCGTCGTGTGTGAGGCCTTCCTCCGCATTACCCCACACTTCGGCCTGTGGCTCAAGACCTTCAATGTGAAGCCGAAGATGATCGAGGGGCGACACACAGAGTGCGGAGGTGCCATAATAAGCAGAAGCGCTGATGTTCCATGGCCAGAGGTTTCCTTCCCAGAGGTGTCCAGTTTATGGCAACGGGAGTGGTTTTATATCACAGCTCCTCGGAGTGCCAAGTGGGTAGCCGCCCCTGCCTTTCGCTCGGGCTCCCACCACAACTGACGTCATGGATCAACAAGGGGCTGAATTGGGGGCCAGTAAATGATGTGCCAATATTGTAGAGTCGCATCCGAGATCTCCTCGAGAGAGAGATATCAGCCTGGTTACGGTAATGCAAGTCATGCTAGTTTGTCGAGTCCCCCCTTGCAAACGTCGACCCCTCCGCATGTGGGAATTCAACCCAGAAGGACCACGAACCACTACAAAAAAATACACTTCCGTGATGATACATGTTTGTCACAGTAGGTCGCTTTTTTTGTCATGCATGTAGATCCATGACAAATTTATGACAGAATCAAGATAGTCATACATGTGCTGCCGTAGAAGTGTTCCATGACATTACCAAAATTATCATCACGGAAGTGTCCACTTCCATGACGATAAATCGCGCGTCACAGAAGTGCTTTCGTCAAGGGTGACCGACATGTGGCATCCACCGTAACGGAACGCCATTAAGCTATCGGGTCGGGTTTTGGATCCGATAACCCGTTAACAGCCCCGACCAATGGGGATTTTCCACGTGTAAAATCATCATTGGCTAGAGGAAACACGTGTCAGCTCGTCAGTGGGTCAGATATGCGCTTATGATATGTCGACACGTGGCACGACCCAACAGTGGCCCATTTAGCTTACAAAGCCAGCCCGTTTGACTTGGTCAAAAGTTAACGGGCTGGCCCATGAAAAGCGTGTTAACGGTCTCTTCGCAAATAGCCCATTTTACGGCCCGTTAACTCACGGCATGTTAGGCCCTAAAGGAAATCGGCCCAACAACGTCATGTGGGCCGTCGAATATAATACCAGCCCATTTCACTTTCGGCCCATGTATGGCCCACAACGTCTTTCGGCCCATATGAGGCCTTCATATCTTTCGGCCCATTACGGGCCCACGATGACTCTAGCCCATAATGAATAGTAATTTTCTTTATACCCGTTAACGTCCCGTGATTTACATGGGCCAATTCCGTCCCGTGTTAGCTTTCGGCCTATTGACGGCCCATATGTTCTTGGGCTCCTTTTCTGCCTCCGGCCCGTTACTGGCATGTTCCCCTAATGGGCCAAATTCGGCCCATGGCAAGAGTCGGCCCGTTACTGGCCTGTTCTACTAATGGGCCAAATTCGGCCTATGGCAAGAGTCGGCCCGTTACTGGCCTGTTACCCTAATGGGCCAAATCCGTCCGATGGCAAGAGTCGGCCCGTTTCTGGCCCGTTAACCCGTTGCGTCGTTTCTGGCCCGTCCTATATTCTGGCCCATTAATGACCCGTTATGCCTGTGACAGAATTAAGCCTTTGCTGTCCTATGGCCTATTAACAGTCTGTTACCGTGCTGGGCCGATACCAATTACGCCCGATTATGGCCCATGTAGACCCATTTATCCGACGGCCCGAGGCCCATCGATTATAGGCCCATTTATCGACGGCCCGTAGGAGACCCATGGATCCTACGACCCGTATATGGCCCATGGTAGTTGCGGCCACTAGCAAACCAGGGAAAAAGAAGACTAGGAAATAAATAAGGCCGAAACTAACGTTAGGCTATTAAGGCGATTGCATACATTACATCCACTCAGCATCAAAGATCGCCACCAGTGCAAATATAGGGAACACCCTACACTATATAAAAATGGCTTGCTGTTTTCTTCAGGCGGTGGCTGCACGTTAAGAATAAATTTTGTATCGCACCAAAAAATTACAACTATATAACAAAAGGAAGGTCGGCATAAAACTTACAGTCTAGCAGATAAATGCACCACCACAAGTTCAGAAGCTCAGTTCATTTAACCTGACTGTTATGTTTTCATGCTGTATTGTCTGATGGAGCACCATAACCCTCGCCTTCATTTCCCCTAGGCTCCTGAACAACATAGCAAATGTCTGACAGTCTAGTTTCAAAACCATGCATATCTTGAGTACATTAAGCAATGTTTCTCCTTGTTTCACAAAGGGTCTCTGTTAGGGAATGGACTTGTGTCTGGAGCGCAGATACAACATTGCTTTGAGCTTGCATATCTTGATCATGAGGCAGTTTGGACGATATTGCCTTAACAACCAACCCAGTATTACGCAGGAACGTGCTTTTGGCACTGTTAGTGGACAAGTACTGACCCACTGCAGCAAGAGCTGGCATTGCGGTTATAGTTGCCTCGCCACCCTCAGAAGGTGGCGGTTCCACCATTTTTCCATAGCTCGCTGAAAAGTTGAGGTTTTACATTAGTAGTACCAGAACAGAAGATATTAAGGAGGCATCAAAACCAAACAAAATAGCTTTGCTCTATATACAGAACTTATTCTGGTGAACCCATGTAAAATATTAGTTGTATTTTATTGCAAAGTACATAATAAAACCAGGTTCCAAACATATGACCATGTACCATCACTAATGTATTGTCTATTTCTTCACATTGTATTGAGGGCTAAGGATAAAGAGACAAAGTTTATAATACGGTAAGCATAGTATGACATCATTCATATCACAAAACAACTGAGAACAGACAAACATGCAATTGTAATGTTGTGTGGGCAAGTCCAGCACAGAACTAGATTATGGGTCAAGATCAAAGGAACATCACTCCTCTCTTTTAAACCTTGTAAGGTGCAATGATACGCTAAGACAATTGTGTATAAAATTGAAAAGAGTAATAGACATTGGTTGCAAACCATACAGTTCAAGGCACAAGTCAGTGTAAGTAGTAGTTAAAAGGCATGAGGATTAAGGACTTACAACAGCGGCTTTGACTGGTGTAGTCATGCCCTTCTTCTTGCTGGTGTGACAATCCTTGAAGATTTCCACAACATTTGGTTCAGGTACTTTTTCGTCCTGGCGGGCTTTCCTCTGCATTTGGAACAAGTCAATATAGATCTGATAATATGGTACAACGAAAAGAGTGAAACAACAGCTAATTACAAGAGCCTCGTAGTGTGCAATATAGCTACGAGATCCCGTCGTCTGCTGGAATTTCACTTTCGTACGGTTGGCCTTGTTCTTTGAACAGTTCACCTACAAGAAGATAGATTTGTGTGGCACATGCGTAAATAGGACTTCAACATGTGATCTGATGACATATATATAATGTACCTGATACTTTGGATCGGACCAGTGTTTAACGAGGCCTCTCCAGTCTTCATTAGATATATTTTCCACTGGAGATGTTTGGGCAAGTTCACTGTTAGCCTTGCCTTCAAAGTGAGTTTTCCTCAAGTTATACCGATACTGTCACAGAGCAGACTTGAAAACATGTGTGCAAGCTTGTCTGGTTGCATCATGTTGGCTATCCAACTTGAACCTCATCTGTTGAAAATAATGGGAGTCTCATTATCAACAAGCTAGAAAGTATTGGACAGAGCAAGACGATATTACTAGTTTCCATACATAACCATACTTACAGATAAATGGTCGAGGAAGATGTTGAATTGGGTTTTGTCTTTGTCATTCCTATACTGAATCCATGTTGGGAGGATACGTACATGACACCTAACAGCAACCGCTGCCTCTGATACTAACTTGGCTGACTCTGTAGCATCACGTGGCCTTTTTAAACCTGCCTCAAAACGGATCTCCATTCTTCCTCCTCTAGATTTAATTAACCTATCGAGCATTATCCCTGGTGTTTGTTTCCTCTTGCGCCTAGGTGCTAGTCCAACAAGAAACATAGGAAGTGTTAGTGTACATCAAACTGTGACACTACATATAAAGAAGCATGCAACTATAACTTGACTCCAGCAACTACCTTCTTGTTGTTGAAGCTCACAAGGTTCATCTAATATTGCCAACTCGTCTTGTGTCAAGAGTGCTTGGGAATTAGTGTCAGGTGGCAAGGGAGCTTGGGAACGTGCTGCTAGCTCAGTTGACGCACGAGTACGTCGTGCAGCTAGTAGTACTGTGGTAGGTGTTGCAAGAACTAGGGTTGTCTCTGCTTGTTTGGTGGCAGCTATTTGTTTCTGTTTGTCTTTTTTTGCAACTCGTGTAGCATGGGATGCCGTGTTTGTAGAATTTTCTGCTGGACTTTGACCTTCTATTGCACCATCAGTACCAGCAGAATCTGCAGGATTCATCCGCTTCTCATTCCCTGCCATTCTGTGTTTCTTGCTCTTTCTCTGTGCCATGTTAAGTCAAGCCGACAAGAAAAACGAATAAAAATTTAGTTCTTCAGAACAAATTGATGCGTGATGCAGACAAACTGAACTTTGATGTTAGACAACCACATGATAGGAGGATGTAATATGTATGAAAAACAGGACGGAAGAGATAACCAGAACTATGATGTGTAAACTAAGAAGAAGACATTTCACCAAATTAGAAGCAATGCAATGGAAGGTAGACACCATACGAAAGATGCTACAAATATCGCTCCACCAAGTTAACAGTGTCTCATCATAAATGGCGTTTAAACAAATGTGAAGCAGTACAAGAAATAAATCATATGCAAGATGCAAACAACATCACACTACCATGTTAGAGGTCTCTCATCATTAGTGCCATTGCATATTCACAGCTTATGATGTGTAAACTAAGGAGAAGTCATTTCAACAAATTAGAAGCATTGAAAGCTAGATACCATATGAAAGATGCAACGAATATCACTCTACCAAGTTAAAACTGTCTCGTCATAAGTGCCATTTCAACAAATTAGTAATACAAGCTAGAAAAGAATGTGAGATGTAACCTATATCACACTCCGAAGTCAAATGTGTCTTATGATAAGTGATTGTTGCAGGTTACACAACAGTAGTAATTTGATGTAAGAACATGGTGTGATAGACAGATATTGTATGTTCTAGAAATAGGAACACGTGTCTTATTCAAGTATAATGTGTAAAGTAAGCAGATGGAATTCAACAAAATTAGAAGCAATACAAGCTAGACATCACACATAACATGCAACCACATATAACAGTGCCAAGTTAGAGGGAGCACCGGTGATGCTGCACTAGGGGAGACGTGCTCATCATAAACACAGCTTTGTTGAGTGTCTATGCATGTGTTGTCTTGGAAATCATCTTGGGGGTATGGAGGAGTAGAAACTGTAGAGGCCCTCCATTCGGAAGGAGCACCTTTATCCGCTGCCTTGCTAACTTCCTTCCGCTTTATTGATTTTGAATTGTCAAGTAAAACCAACAAGAAAAAGCAATAAATTTCTCTCTTCAGAACTCATTCATGCATGATACTGACAATCACTACTTTGATGTAAGGCAAACACATGATACCAGGATGGAATATGTACGAAAAACAGGACGACATGGCATGTTCACAACTGTTTATGTAAACTAAGCAGAAACCATTCCAGGAAATAAGAAGCAATGCAAGCTGGAGACCACATGAAAGATGCAACCAATATGACTCTGCCAAGTTAAAAGCGTCCCATCATAAATGGAATTTCAACAATTTAGAAGCAGCGCATGCTATAAATCATATGAAAGATGCAACTAATATTGCACTGCATATACTAAAGGTGTCTCGTCATGTTGATTGATGCGGGATACAAAAAACAATAGTTTTATGTAAGGACATGCTTAATAGACAGATGTACTATGTACTAAATACAGGAAGGCATGTCACATTAACAGGTATAATGTATAAGCTAAGCAGACTAGCACATGCAGTTTAACCAGATTGGAAGAAATACAATCTAGACACCATATGCAACATGCAACCACATATCACGCTGCCAAGTTAGAGCAAGCACCTGCGATGCTAGTGTAGGGGAAATGCTGTAATCAACTATAGAGCTACGTTCACTATCTTCATCTAGCATTTTTGTTTCTTGAGAATCATGTCGGGAGGCTGACGCTGCATTCTTTAAATGAGGAGTAGTCCCCTTGCCTGCCTGCCTCGTCATAAGTGATTGATGAGGGATACACAAGAACATTAGTTTGATGTAAGAACATGGTTAATACATAGATGTACTAGTATGTACCAAAAATAGAAAGGCATGTCATATTCAAAGGTATAATGTGTAAGCTAAGTAGATGCAATTTAACCAAATTGGAAGCAATACAAGCTAGACATCCGGCTGGAGTGGTGAGCATGATCATCTAGGACCTGAAAGCCTGGTGGGAGGTGGGCTACTTTGCCACCATTGCAGCTTTTTAGTTGGCTTCCAGGTGATGCCTATCTTTGCTGGGCTTGTCACTGGCTCGGCCAGTGCCCTGACTAGCTATTTGTCTTCTGGTGCTCACGGAATGGTGGTTCATGTAAAAAAATATATCTTTCCTTATCTTACCGACTTCGGCCTTTCGAATACAAGCTAGAAACCATATGGAACATGCAACCACATATGACACCGTGAAGTTAAAGCAAGCACCTGGGATGGTGGTTCATTGTGAGCGAGGTCATCAACTCCAGAGCTACGTTCCCCGTCTTCATCTGCTGACACTGCACCCTTTAAAGCGTTGAAACGTGTCTTGCCTAGCCACACACCAAACTGGAGCGACTTCTCTCTTTTATTTTTGGCTTCTCTCATGGCAGCAGAGTCTGAAATACCCTTGCATAAAAACACAACAGTGAGAGTAAGGGTGAAGTGTGTGCAGAACTAGTGCACTGTAAAAGTAGCAGATAGCAGGTGGTTGAAAAATAAATGACAGGAGACATATGATAGCTTACAACATTGCATGGCAAACAAAATTAGATTCTACTCTGTATGATTTTGTAATATATGAGCACAGGAAATGCAGGTACTCCTCCAGCACACCACCACATGTGGTCATATCTAAGATAACAGTCGACTGAAAATAAATAGGTCAGTCGATTTTTTTAATGAACCGTCCGATCTATAAGGAACGGGCAGATGGCCTTCGTCTACCTCCCGCCAGTCACTGTTGACGATGTTTCTCGAACCGCCAGCGACCACCGGCCCAGACCCCTGCCTCCGCCGCCCCGCCCTCCCATCGACCTCACACCACCGCCGTGCTTGGCAGCGCCCCGAGGCCATCCCTTTAATCCCGGCCGACCTCCAGATCGGGCGCCAGTAGCTATAGGCCGCACAACCCCTAAGATAAACACCAAGGCGCTGCTTCCCCGACGTAATAGGCGTACTAGTGCCTGTTACGCCGAGGAATGCTTCGTTAATTGGGAATCAAGTGGCCAGAAATTGAAATTCAGGGGGGTGACAGACCTCTAGCTAAGGTGAAATAGTATATGAGGAGAAACCTTGTGCATCGCGAGTTACTAGGAACATCTAGTATCAAGAAGAAGCGGTCAACTAATGTCTTCTGTGGGATGAATACCGTGCAAGCAAAGATGTAAGATTTGCACGAATAAGGGAAGAGGAGTAACTTTTTCGGTTGCCGATGTGGTCACCTCCACATTTCGCGACGAATTTCTTCTTTTTACCGGGGAAACCAATGTTCTGGAGGGTGCAGGCTTGGACGAACCCATGGCCTAATTGTTGACTGTGTTGCCGTGGCCGTATGTCTGCAGAGGGGAAGCAGATCCAAGGCGCGAAGGACAGTGTAGCAGGAACAGCTCCGGTGCGGTGGAGGGTGCCGAAGTTGGAGCGGCAGCGGTGGGGCGCAGGACGGCGTGGTTGAACTGGCTCGGGTACGGACGGCTCATCCTCGGCTTCAACTACTAGCCGTGGAGGGCGTTGCGGTTGAGGTTGCGGTGGACGACGACGTCGGGGTATCGGCTCCGGCATGACGCAGGAGGGCGGCGGTTGATGGGTGGGATGGGGTGGCGGACGGAGGACGCCGGGGTTTCGCGGCTGGTGGAGAGGTAGTTTTGGCGCCCACGGAGTATGAATGGGGAATCAGATGGGTGGGGGAAACCATGTTTCAGTCTGGGACGCGCTTGTTTTTGGCTTTTTTGAACAGAAGATGGGACGCGCTTGTTTGAAATTTGGGGAAAGTACAAACTTTGTCCCCCTCTTAAATTTCGGACCTACTGCGGGTCGGGGGTAGGATGGTAATCCCAGGTGTCTCAAATAGTGGGCGGGAGCGATTTCGGCCACGTGCATGTGTGCTTAGGCGGCCATTGTGTATGAATGTTTTTCGGATGCGGTTGCGTGGCATCTAGATGAAGCTACAAACCTACCCCGGTTTAGACCTTTGGACGTCGGGCCGGTAGGTTTCACGGGTCGGAGTTATTAGAAAAGTAATTTCCTTGTACTACCAAACATTGGTCTCACGCGGTTTCGGGTGAGTAGAGGCTCTTTTGGCGGTTCGTTCGAAATTTTGGAACACAAGCATTCACGTTTAGAGTACTCTTGAACTATGAGGATTGACCTAAATATACAACATTATATTTGACCTTGTATGTTTGAAAACCTCATTAAATTATCCGCTTCTTTTTGAAATTTTGACACTTGAAAATCCTATTACTACGATTATTTTGGAATGGAGGAGCTAAATTTGAATCTATTTTGTACACGACTACATATGCTATTATGTACAAAATCAGAGCAAAGATTGGTGCCCCCATAATTTAGGTATGGTTTACAAATGCCATGATATCAAATTCAAATAATTGAATGGACTTCATGTTGAATTCGATTTTTTAAACCACCTTAAGTTGAATTCAAATGTATGCTAGTTCATAGGTAGTAGCTATTTATAATGTCCATTGTGTAACTTTCGTATGTATAATGTGCTTTACACACAGAACATGAACTATAATCACGTTTATATTCGATTGCTAAAGCGATGCATTGTCTAGAGTTCAAAATACTAACTATGTGGATCAATTGTGTCGAATAATAACATAGGCATGCTCAAATTCGATAGAATCTAGATGTCTGATGGATCAATGACTGCTCCTTACGCGAATTGCAAATATCATGATCCCATCCTAATATTTGGATAGAATTTATATCTTTAATCAATGTGTAGAGTAGTCTTTTACGTGTAGTTTCACTCTCCATCAGTGGTCTCTCACACATGCTCACACACTCTCTCCCGAGGTGTCTTTCTCGCACACATGCTCTAGATATAACCCTCCCTCCCTCTCGTAACCATTTATAACTGTTTTCACTAACCTTTATCACAAGCACTCTTCCTCCCGCAAACATACACACGCACAATCCTCATCGACCCTTTCTATATACATGGACCTGCCTACGTGTCTCATGTATGCAGATTATCTTTACACCTGTCTCTCATGCATTGTCTCACACCTCTCTTCCTAATCGACGAGTATGATTCTAGTAGAGCATTCTGTAGGATGCCCCTTAAAGTTAGGTTGGATGAATAGTAATATCAGAGATAAAGGGGTTACCTTAGTCTGAGAACCTAGGGTTACAAATCCTAGCCGGCTTTGTCAGTGGACACAAAGTCCTTCACAATTCTGCTATCTTTGTCTTGTACGACTAGTCATCCATGGGTCTTCCTAAATGCGTCACGGGCCGACCAATGTGGCGCAGGACGGAACAGAACGAAGGGCCTCACCTCGACCCACCGGACCCCACACGGTGACACACCCTCTGCCCCCACGTCTCATTATCTTCTCACACCCACACATACGAACACAAACACCACACACACAGAAAATTTCTCCTGGTGCCTCTATTCCCTCCCCCCTTGCATATACACACTCAAGGGAATGGAATCTCTTGTCGTGACGTCATATTCGTCTCTCTCTCTAGACCACTCTCATTTCTCGTGCGATCTCTCCCACGCCCCACCCATCGGCCCCTCTATCCATGCCTCTCTCGAATACGTAATACACACACATACCTCTCTAGGCCCCGCCAAATGCATCAACTACACATTCACACATGTTACATCACATACCCCATTGATCTAAAAAGCCCTCTCTTCACGTTTATTTCGCATACAACATTCCTTTTGAATAAAGTGTGGCCAAAAAATTATTTTAGAGTTTCTACATATATATACAACATTACAAAGTTATATGGAGTAGTACGAACGCTAATTTGCATTGCATGGTGCCCACAATGATATTTATTCCGCACTGTGAATTTGTATATTTTTATACTATATACAAAGTTAGTCATAATAAAGAGTAACGAAGAGCATCTCTCTCTCCATCGCATACCCCCCTGTACGCCCCTTTCATGTATGCACACAAACTGCATCCACGCAACACTCACACAAACACGTCCACCCACGCACGCACGCAACACTCACACGTACACACGCAGCCATGCACGCACACAACACTCACACGCACGCACGCAACACTCACACGCACACACGCACGCATGCATGCACACACCAGTACACCACACGACCAACACACACTCTCACACTCAAGTGCTCAACCTACATGTGCATGCGCACACATCTGGCCCTGACAGACACATACACAACCAGGTGATTCCTGCGCATGGGTTGGAGCCTTGTCGCGCCTGCGTAAATTTGTGTTTATCTGACCTTTTGCCTATGCGAACTGACAGGTGGGACCCACAACGAACGTGGTCAATTTAACTAGACAACATGGCGCCACACAGACTATTTGGCCGGTCAACAGAGTGCAATCCGATGCTGAGCTGTGAGCAAGTGACCGTATAATCACCGCAAAACGTATATAGTGACCGTAATCAGCTTATTCTAAAGTTCGGTGACCGTATTACGCTTTTCTCTCTGTAGGCCCTCCAAAACTACATCTCTACACGTTCTCGCATGTTACATCTAACAACTACGCAATACAGCACTACTACTACACTCTGACACAATAAATCATATGTGTTTTTAGTTTTACTAGATATCATATTGTTACTTATAATCATATTGTTACTTATAATTATTCAGTTTGCCAAAAAAATATAACAACTTCTATCCCAAGTATGCTATGTGTATGATTTTCCGGTGGTATGATCCAAGATGATCGGATATGACAATCTTATGTGCAATGTGGTATGATGCTATGGCACTTGCTTACAAGCTTCTTTGATCTTTCTCTTTTCCTTTGCTTAAAAGCTTATTCTTTTTTTTGTATGGCCACTTTTGCACAATGCACAAACCAAGATAGCAATTGTGAATATGCGGGAACAAACTTGAGGCACAAGGGATGATATGATACCAATATGATATGGTGTGTATGGAATGGAAGGTGTAGATCACTAATGTGCACAAGTAACATTGCCGGCAATACTCAAATGGCTAGTCTCCATAGGCAAGTAACGCAAAATAGGCTAGGGGTTATCAATGCAATGGCAAGGGAATATACAATGGAGGGATACCACGATACCAAGATGATATGGAGGTTACCGTCCTTGGCGATGATGAGTGGCGGTGTTCCTTATGTAGATACCAAGATGATGGAGACTGTCCCTAAGTAGCCGAAACACATTAGGAAATGGAAAAACTGCAAACTCAAAGTCTCAATTGTCAAATGGTGGTAGCGGGAATGCGGTGGTAGTTGCGGTTGCGGAAGCTCAATGGGATTGCGGAAATGCAATGATGGGTTTTGCGAGTAGGCAATGCAGAAATGGAGCGTAAGGTGGTGTACTATACACGATGTCGAAGTTGACATCACCGTCCCTAAGTAGTCGAAAACCTAAGGAGGCACAACACACAACTTAAACAAGGTCAAACAAAATTTGGTTATGTAGCGTGGTGGAAGTGTATGGTGGGTAAGCCTATGCGGTAGTGGTGGTGGTTGATGAAGAAGCAACGGTCCCTAAGTATCCTAAACACATTAGGAGACTCAAATCACAACCCAAACAACCACTAATGCGAAGGGGAACAAAATTGGTTAGGTTGCGCAAGTCGGTGGTGGTGTAGCGGATGATGTGGTGGAAGCCCTAGGCAAAGATGCCGAAGTTCACAAAATTTGATGGATTCAAAAGATGTTGGTGGTATTTTTGCGCGAAGGGGGATGTGAAGAGCTTCAAAACGACCTAAAGAACGTAAAAATCAGAGTTTAGATGACTTAGTTATGGCCGAAACAAAATTTCAGCAAAGTCAGTTTTTACACGTAGCAAACGTCCGGAAATGGATGGATGTCTGGTCGCCGGATGTCTGGTCGGGTCGGAAATCCGCTAATTTCAGCTCGGGTTAGAGGTTCCGGCCGTCCGGTAAGGTCGGACATCCAGTGGTTCCTGGGGCTCCGGACGTCTAAAGTGACGGTGGTCCGGTGGGTCAGGGTCAACTCGAGATCCGAATTTCGGGACGCGATTTTGGGCGAAAATGGGGACTTTGGGGTCAAAATTGTTGAGATTTCATGGATGAAAGATGGGGAAACTTGGGGAAATGCTAGATCCGCTCGAAACCAAGCAAATCCATGGATCAAATCCAACAAAACATCATCAAACCAACAAATCACAAAAAAATTGGGGCTATTTTTGGTGGGGATTTTTGAAATAGGGGAAGAACACAACAAAATCAAGCTAGAAAACGAAGATGGGAGGCTCCGAAATCGTGATCAACGTGGCTCATGATATCAAGATGATATCATGAGACAAGCTGGCTCTAATCCAATATGATGTAGGGTAGAACCCTATATGGCCGATCTTTCACGAAAGGAACGGATCCCGCGAGGAACATGAAGAACACGAGGGGAAATACAAGGGGAAATATGAGGGGAAACACAAGAGAATCACTCAAACCAACAAGAATGATCACACATAAGCTAGATCCTCGAACACAAAGAGATCACACGATCCAAAGTCAACACGGGACGATATAAAGGGTAACCGGTTCTTCTCCGTGAGGAGGTCTTGATGGTCTTCTCCGCGAGGAGGTCTTGAATCCAACATGGATCTTCTCCGTAGAGGGGCCGCGGTCTCTCTCGTGGAGTAGATCCGGTGTGGATGAGCGAGGCTCTATTTCTAATATGAGCTATCACAACGCTAACCCTAGCTAGGAGGAGGGAGATGTCTATTTATAGTCGTAGTACAAAAGGGGCAAAGTGAAGGGGCACATGGGCCTCAACCCGCAACTGGACACAGCTAGGGACCGGACGTCCGCTGGGCGCCGGACGTACGGTGGTTCTAGGGGGACCGGTCGACCGCTAGCGCCGGACGTCCGCTGAAAGTGTTCTGTGTTCGGGACACCGGACGTCCGAAAGTCTCAGACTTCCGTTAATATTGCCGGACGTCCGGGGCGGGGTCGTACATCCGCTCGCTGGGAGGTCAGTAGCTGGCGTAGGCTGGTCTTCAGGTGCCGATGTCCGCCAAGGGCCGAACGCCTGCTCGCTGTGAGAGGCCGGTGGTCCGGTGTCGTCTGGACGTTCGCTCGCTGGAGCTTCTGCGGTATTTCCTATACTTGGTGTCCTCGCCGTCTTGTCCATGGTCTTCCTCTTTGTTCCTGGTCATGCATAGCACATATATTTGAGGTAGTAGCCATGTCTCACATGTGGAAAGTGATGGTTCGAACAGGAGCGAGTTCACCATGTGTCCAATGGTGTATGTGTGAGCACAATCAACAAATATGATGGTGTTGGTGTACCAATGCTCGATGTCGTGGCATGAGTGGAGGTTCGAAGGTGCATCCAATAAGTCTGAGCGCTCCTTAATGTGACCATGGTACTTCCACATTCATCCCCATGTACACTCTGACTACTCTCCAAGCCCCAAAAGGACATATGACGAGACCTCAAACATACACCATTGGACACAATGTGAACTTGCTCCTCTTCGAACCATCACTTTCCACATGTGAGACCTGGTTACTACATCAAATATATGTGCTATGCATGACCAGGAACAAAGAGGAAGACCATGCACAAGACGGCGAGAACACCAAGTACAAGGAACTACCTAAGAAGCTCCGGCGAGCGGACGTCCGGACGACATCGGACGACCGGCCTCTCACAGCGAGCGGACGTTTGGACGTTGGCGGATGACCGGTACCTGAAGACCAGCCTACGCCAGATAAAGACCTCCCAGCGAGCAGATGTCCGACCCGGCACAGACGTCCGGCAATATTAACGGAAGTCCGAGACTTCTGGACGTCCAGTGTCCCGACCACAGAACACTTTAAGCGGACTTCCGGCGCTAGCGGACGACCGGTCCCCGTCGAACCACCGGACGTCCGGTGCCCAGCGGATGTCCGGTCCCTGGCTGTGTCCAGTTGCAGGCTGAGGCCCATGTACCCCTTCACTTTGCCCCTTTTGTACTATGACTATAGATAGACCTCTGCCTCCTCCTAGATAGGGTTAGCGAAGTAGTAGCTCATTTAGAAATAGAGCTTTGCTCATCCATTATGGATCTACTCCACGAGAGAGACTGTGGCCCCTCTTCGGAGAAGATCCCTTGGATTCAAGACCCCTTTTGGGTGGCCCCCCATGAAGACCTCCTTTGGAGAAGAACCGGTTACCGTGTATCATCCCTTGTTGATTGTGGATCATGTATCTCCCTTTGTGTTCATGGATCTAGCGCATGTGTGATCTATCTTGTTGGTTTTAGTGTTTCTCTCGTGTTTCCCCCTCGTGTTCTTCGTGTTCATCACGGGATCCGCTCCTTTCGTGAAATATCGGCCATTTAGGGTTCCACCCTACATTATCTTGGTATCATGAGCCACGTTGATCACAATTTTGGAGCCTCCCCTCGTTGTTTTCTAGCCTAATTTTGTTGTGTTCTTCCCCAATTTTGAAAATCCCCACCAAAAATGGCCCCAATATTTTTTTGTGATTTGTTGGTGTGATGAAGTTTTGTTGGATTTGATCCATGGATTTTCTTGGTTTCAAGTGGATCTAGCATTTCCCCAAGTTTCCCGATCTTTCATTCACGAAATCTCCTCAATTTTGACCCCCAAATCTCCATTTTCCGCCCAAAATCACGCACCGAAACTTGCATCTCGCGTTGACCCCGACCCACCGGACGACCGCCACTTTACGGACGTCCGACCTTACCAGACGACAGGAACCCTAACCCGAGCTGAATTTAGCGGATTTCCGACCCGACCGGACGTTCGGCGACCGGACATCCATCCATTTCCGGACGTCCGCTACCTGTAAAGACTGACTTCGCTGAAATTTTGTTTCGGCCATAACTAATTCATCGAACTCCGATTTTGACGTTCTTTAGCTCGTTTTGAAGCTCTTGACATCCCCCTTCCCACAGAAATACCACCAACATCTTTTGACTCCATCAAATGTTGTGAACTTTGACATCTTTGTCTAGGGCTTCCACCACATCATCCGCTACACCACCACTGACTTGCGCAACCTAACCAATTTTGTTCCCCTTCGCATTAGTGGTTGTTTACGTTGTGATTTGAGTCTCCTAAGGTGTTTAGGCTACTTAGGTACCGTTGCTTCTTCATGAATCACCACTAACACTACCGCATAGGCTTACCCACCATACACTTCCACCACCCTACATAACTAAATTTTGTTTGACCTTGTTTGTGATGTGTGTGGTCTGCCTCCTAAGGTATTTCGACTACTTAGGAACGGTGACCTCAACTTCGACATCATGTATAGTACACCACCTTACCCTCCATTTCTGCATTGCCTACTCACAAAACCCATCATTGCATTTCCGCAATCCCGTTGAGCTTCCGCAACCACCACCGCATTCCCGCTACCACCATTTGACATTTGAGATTTTGGGTTCATGGTTTTTCCGTTTCCTAAGGTGTTTCGGCTACTTAGGGACGAGTCTCCATCATCTTGGTATCTAGATCAAGAACACCGCCACTCATCATCGCCAAGGACGGTAACCTCCATATCATCTTGGTATCGTGGTATCCCTCCATTGTATATTCCCTTGCCATTGCATTGATAGCCCCTAGCCTATTTTGCGTTACTTGACTATCGAGACTAGCCATTTGAGTATTTCCAGCAATGTTACTTGTGCACATTAGTGATCTACACCTTCCATTCCATACATACCATATCATATTGGTATCATATCATCCCTTGTGCCTCAAGTTTGTTCCCGCATTATTCACAATTGCTATCTTGGTTTGTGCATTGTGCAAAAGTGGACATATACAAAAAAGAATAAGCTTTTAAGAAAAGGAAAAGAGAAAGAGCAAAGAAGCTTGTAAGCAAGTGCCATAGCATCATACCACATTGCACATAAGATTGTCATATCCGATCATCTTGGATCATACCACCAGAAAATCATACACATAGCATACTTGGGATAGAAGTTGTTACATTTTGCATCTTATAGGTTGTGCACAAGTGTCGTATCCAACTATAGAGCAATTGTGCTAGCATCTCTCTTGAGTTGTGCAACACGAGCGTCTTCCGTGGATTCCACATTTTTAGCTCATCCTTGGTTGCATGACCCCATTTATCTATTCGCGTGTGAGTTCCCGTGTGCCACCCATATTGCTATTGGTCTACTTGTTTCACTTGCAAATTTTTGAATCTCTTTCAACATTATTGACTCTTGCTAACATTTTTCATCAAATTTTTGTGCCACTATCCTCACCGAGCTCCACCATAAGCCTTTATTTGTGTAGGTGTGAGAAACCGACAGGAATTGGTACCAATTGTTCTATTTCCTTGTTACATCATTGGGTGATCATTGATCCATCTTTCAACATCGGTCAAGGTACATTTGGTATAGTTCTTCTTCTTTCTCCACTCATATTTGCTCGAGTATTGTGATGGATAGGCAAGGCATTTCATCTTGGGTCTTCCACAACAACGACAGCGTGAACAACTACATCACCAAAGCGTCAATCTTCGATCTAAAACGACAAATGCAAGGCACACAATCAAGATTGCGAGAGCGCATCGAGAACCTCTCCATCGACATTCGTCACTCCAAAGCAAGGAAAAGGGACTACATCGACAACAAGCTTTCCGCACAAAAGGAGGAGCAAGATGGAAGGATGGAGGAGATTCGGACCTTGTTGATCAACCATTCTTCCCCTTCGTCATCCTCAAGGCGGCGACGTTCAAGTCACAAGTCTTCAGAGCGCAAAAATGATGCAAGCGCAAGTTATCCACGTCCACATCTCCATGGCGACCATGATCACGTTAGTGATCCAAATTGTCATGAAGGGCAAGTCACCTCCAAGCATCATGTGCACAACAACGACCAACGCCATCGAGCTCAAGCACAACAACGACACCATCATCATGAAGATGCTTGCCAAGTGCAAATGCACAAGTTCCAACAAGCCCTACTTAATGCCAAGGTCAACCTTCATGAGAATAAGAGAAGATCGCGAGACGAGCACCACAAAGACTGAGCTACGGCTGCACCAACCACTTCGGCATCTTTGCCAAGTGTTCTCAAGCCATCTTCGCCTTCGGATGTACGGCATCTTTGCCTACTTCCCATGAGTTCGCCTACATCGATATCTTCACAAACGAGGCGACCACCTACAAGCGAGGGAGACACTTCCATCTTCGGAAGCCCCTCAAGGAAGATGGTTGAGCATGGGAAATTCCCTTCGGTCATGGAGATGATTAATTTCATAGATACCAAGATACCTTTATGTGCAAATATCTAAAGTACAAGAGTTAACTGTAACACCCCGGATGCAACTTGCGATATTTGTAACTCCGACTCTTTCCATTCTCGGCCTTAAGTTATGAGATTCCCTTCGTGGTTGGGTTTTTTATTCGTTTTGCATTTTGTTCATGTCATGCATTTCATATCATGTCATCATGTGCATCGCATTTGCATATGTGTTCGTCTCATGCATCCGAGCATTTTCCCTGTTGTCCATTTTGCAATCCAACACTCCTACGTGCACCGGCGCACCCCTCTTGCCTCTTTTCATGAGCGGGTATTAAACGTTCTCGGAATGGACCGAGATTTGTCAAGTGGCCTTGGTACACCACCGGTAGACCGCCTGTCAAATTTCGTGCCATTTGGAGTCTGTTTGATACTACAACGGTTAACCGAGTAACCCAGAAGGCCTCTTGTGTGTTGCAGCCCAACACCCCTCCAAAACGGCCCAAAACCCTTCCAAACCACTCCCATTTACTCCATCGTCGGATCACGATCATGTGGGCGAAAACTACACCCTATTTGGACACTCCTACCTCCTCCTAGGTATAAATATGTGCACCCCGTCCAAATCTCGGGTCCAAAACCCTAAAATTCGTCCCCTCCGTCGCCGGACGTGTCTGCACCCACCGGACACGCCCGCGCCGCCGCCCGCAGCCAGTCGCGCGACGCCACATGGCACCGCGCCGCCCACCTCCGTCGCCGGCCTGCAGGCCCATCATCGGCCCCGCGGGCCCGTCCGCCGCCCGCGCCCCCTGCGCCTCCCCGCGCCAGAGCCGCCGCCTCCGCGCTCGCCAGCCGCCACCTCCGCCAATCTCCGGCGCCTCCGCCGCCTCTTCGCCGTCGCGCCACCATGCCGCCGTCGCCGGTCGTCAATGTCGCCGCCGCCCGCTGCAGACCTCGCCGTCCTGCGGCCGGATCCGGCCTCCCCGGCCCCGGATCCGGCGAGCCTCCCCAACTCCGGCCAACTTCGTCCGTCTCCGGCGAGTTCGAG
Organism: Triticum dicoccoides; assembly: GCF_002162155.2. Lineage (NCBI taxonomy): Eukaryota > Viridiplantae > Streptophyta > Magnoliopsida > Poales > Poaceae > Triticum > Triticum dicoccoides. Next base: position 384,706,174 of record NC_041392.1, on the reverse strand, counting down.
CTCGCACAGGCCATCCTCGGTTCACGCACCAAGACGAAACCCTAGATATGGAGGTCTATTTTGCCACCAAGTCCTTTTCTCTGCTATATTTTGTGCCCCTGTTCTTTGCATCATAACTCCATGATCGTAGCTCCGTTTCATGCGCATGTTATATCAAAATGTTCATTGGGAGATGCTCCTCATTTCATTCCATTGTGACATGCTTGTTTGAGTCCATCTTGATGCCCAAATCAGTGATGCAAGAGTGCTATCAATTGTTAGGTGCTGTCACTTATCAGAGTATGAGGATTTGTCATTTTTGTCACTTTTGTTGTGTGCTTCATATGGGCATGAGCTCTACATGTGTTTTGGTCTACGCCATGCCATCTTTACAGGGGTGCTTTCAATGTATTTTTGTGATCATGTGGTGACTAGCACAAGCATGCAAAGTAGCCTTCGTGATATTGCTGATTTCAGGGACTTAGGATTTTACTAAGTCATTTTCCTGCTGTTATTTTTGATGCCATGTGAACTTGATGCTACAGTGAGATCCATGCTTGTTTTGCGCATCTTTAGCAAGGGTGTTTTGGACATATGGTTATGCTCTATCCATCCATGGCCCTGTTTTGAAATTATGGAGTGCCCTAGCATGTCTTAATCTTGCTCTACTTTTGCTATAAAATGTTCCTGGCAGATTGTTTACATGTTAATCAATTTTGCCATGGTTGTTGTTAGTGATCCATGCATGATATGAACTTGATCTTGCCATGGTTAGCTTCATAAACATGTATTATTACTGTTGCCATGATTGTATTGTCATGCAATGCCTTGTGGTGAGTGATTTGAGCTCGCAAAGATGCCTTCATAATGTTGTTTATGCCACGCTCAGTTTTCTGCAAAGTCTAAAACTGTTAATAAAACTTTCTATGTTTACATGGGTGCCATCATATTTTTGTGACTTTTTTGCTCATGATCAGTAAGGGCCTTTTGTTCTATGCATTTAGTAGATTCATACCATGCCTTGTTTTGCTATGATATGTTCTTGTAGCATGTTGTTTGCTTGCTCTAAACATGGCTTCCTGATGTTATTCCTTGCATGTTAGTATTTTCACCAAGTCTGTGAAGCTGGTATCTTTTGCACTTTTGCCATGCTTGTTTGAACCTGCTCTGGTGTGATTTAGCCGTAGCTCAGTGTTCATGTTTTGTTAAGCATCTTGAGGAGATCACAGCCATGTGCTTTGTGGTTATGTTGGAGTGAAGTAGCTTAGTTTCTTGTTGCATTCTAGATGGCATCGTGCTGTTAATCGCAGAATTATGTTATCCTTGTTTTGCTTGCCATTTGCAAACCGTGCCTCCGTTTCCAGTGATCTTTATATCGATTTTGACTGAAATCATCTCATATTTCTAGCGGCACACTTGGTTTTCCAAGTTGATTCCTTGTTCATTCTTCCTCTTCCGAAGCACGCATATGCATTGCATATCACATCCCGCATGTCATGCCATGTTTTGCATCATGTTGTTTGTGCATTGCACCATGATTGATTGTTGGTCATTTTATTGTGTTCTTGCTTTGGGTAGAGCCAGGAGACGAGTACATGATCGAGGAACCTGTTGAGTATGCTAACGAGGATCAAGCTTTCGTCAACTCTGAGAACTTTGCAGGCAATATGACCATACCCTCGAAATCACTTCTATCTTTGCTTGCTAGTTGTTCGCTCTATTGCTATGCCGCGATACCTACCACTTGCTTTATCATGCCTCCCATATTTCCATGTCAAGCCTCTAACCCACCTTTCCTAGCAAACCGTTGTTTGTCTACGTTACCGCTTTGCTCAGCCCCTCTTATAGCGTTTCTAGTTGCGGGTGAAGAAGTTTGTTCCATGTTGGAACATGGATATTGTTGGGATATCATTATTATCTCTTATTTAATTTAATGCATCTATATACTTGGTAAAGGGTGGAAGGCTAGGCCTTATGCCTGGTGTTTTGTTCCACTCTTGCCGCCCTAGTTTCTGTCATACCGATGTTATGTTCCTTGATTTTGCGTTCCTTACGCGGTTGGGTGTTATGGGAACCCCTTGATCGTTTCCTTTGAATGAAACTCCTCCAGCAAGGCCCAAACATGGTTTTACCATTTGCCTACCTACCACCATATACCTTCCCTTGGGTTCTGCAGACTCAAGGGTCATCTTTATTTTAAACCCCCCCGGGCTAGTGCTCCTCTGAGTGTTGGTCCGAACCGAGTAGACTCCAGGGCCACCTCGAGGAAACTTGAGGGTTGGTTTTACTCGTAGGATGTCTCATTCGGTGTGCCCTGAGAATGAGATACGTGCGACTCCTATCGGGATTTGTCGGCACATCGGGCGGCTTTGCTGGTCTTGTTTTACCATTGTCAAAATGTCTTGTTACCGGGATTCCGAGACTGATCGGGTCTTCCCGCGAGAAGGAATATCCTTCGTTGACCGTGAGAGCTTGTGATGGGCTAAGTTGGGACACCCCTACAGGGTTTTGAACTTTCGAAAGTCGTGTCCGCGGTTATGGGCAGATTAGAATTTGTTAATATCCGGTTGTAGAAAACTTGACACTTAACTTAATTAAAATGAATCAAGCGCGTGTGTAGCCGTGCTGGTCTCTTTTCAGCGGAGTCCGGGAAGAGAACACGGTCTCGTGTTACGCTTGAACGTAAGAAGCTTGAGGATCACTTCTTGATCATTTTTAGCTTCTCGACCGTGCTTTGCTTCTCTTCTCGCTCTCTTTTACTTAAGTTAGCCACCATATATGCTAGTGCATGCAGCAACTCCACCTCACTACCCTTTCCTACCCTTAAGCTTAAATAGTCTTGATCTCGCGGGTGTGAGATTGCTGAGTCTCCGTGACTCACAGATGCAGGTGCCGATGATGCCAGTGCAGGGGACGCTAGCGAACTCAAGTGGGAGTTCTACGAGGATTCGGGCCGATACTATGTTTCTTTTCCGGATGATCAGTAGAGGAGACCAGTTGGGGCGATCGGGGATCTAGCATTTGGGGTTGTCTTTCTTTATTTTGGTTCCATAGTCAGACATTTGATTGTACCTTGGATGATGTATGATATATTTACGTATTGTGTGAAGTGGCGATTGTAAGCCGACTCTTTATCCCTTTCTTATTCAGTACATGTGATGTGTAAAGATTACCCCTCTTGCGACATGCCTACCATGCGGCTATGCCTCTAAGTCGTGCCCCGACACGTGGGAGATATAACCGCATTGTGGGTGTTACATTAACAAAATAATCAATGGTAACATGGAGCAACATGGGGAGCATCCCAAGATCATCCCCATGGACCTACCTACGTCTCCCACGACACCACTTGGACCAATGACAAGGGCACGAGCAAAGGCTATCGAAGATAAGGTGAACTCACTCCTCTCCAAACTACCACTTTCTATACATGAGACATGGCTACTACCTCAAGCGGAAACACTATGCGTGATCAGGTACTTGGAGGAGAGACACGGAGCAGCTACGCCCATCGGACAAGGCGACGAGGACACCAAGCACCAAGGTCATGAAGAAAAAAAGGCCAACAAAGCTACAGCCACCGGACGTCCGGTCAGGACCGGACGTCCGGAGCCTGAAGCCCTAGCCAAAAGCTACAGCGAGCGGATGTCCGGCCAGGACCGGACGACCGGCCGCACCTCCTAGCCAGCGGACGACCGGGCAGGATCGGACATCCGGCACCAATGCACCCGAGCCAAAATTAGCGGAAGTCTGAAGTGACCGGACGTCCGGCACCTCCATCACAGAACAGAAATAGCGGAAGTCCGGCGACCACCGGGCATCCGGATGCCCACGAGCCACCAGACGACCTGTCCCCAGCGGATGTCTGGTACCTGTCTGCGCACAGGATTCGGGCCCGAGGCCCATGTACCCCCCTCACTTCGTCCCCATTTGCACTAAGACTATAAATAGACCTCCTACTCCTCCTAGCTAGGGTTAGCAAAGTAGTAGCTCATTTAGAGATAGAGATTTGCTCATCCATTACGGATATACTCCACGAGAGAGATCGTGGCCCCTCTTCGGAGAAGATCCCTTTGGAATCCAGACCCCCTTTTTGGGTGGCCCCATCAGACCTCCTTTGGAGAAGAACCGGTTACGGTGTATCGTCCCTTGTTGATCGTGGATCATGTATCTCCCTTTGTGTTCATGGATCTAGCGCATGTGTGATCATACTTGTTGGTTTGAGTGTTCTCTTGTGTACCCCTTGTGATTTTCCTCTCGTGTTTCCACTCGTGTTCTTCGTGTTCATCGCGGGATCCGCTCCTTTCATGAAAGATCGGGCACATAGGGTTCCACCCTACATCATCTTGGTATCTAGAGCCACATTGATCACGAATTCGGAGCCTCCCCGTTGTGTTTATAGCCTTGTTTTTGTTGATTCTGTCCCTAATTCGAAAATTCCCCACAAAAATAGCCCCCATTTTTTGTGATTTGTTGGTGTGATGAAATTTTGTTGGATTTGATCCGTGTATTTGCTTTGCCTTGAGTGGATCTAGCTTTTCCCCTTCGTCTACACCTTTTCCATCCATGAAATTGCCCGGATTCGACGAATTTTGTCCTCTCCATCACATACTCGTGTTGTTCATCCCATGTCCGAAGTTGCCCAAGCATCAGACGTCCGCTAGCCACCAAACGTGCGACGACCGGACGACCGCTCCTCCACCGGACATCTGGCGTTCCCTGACGAAACTAAAAAAATTTAGTTCGGTCACCACCACCGCTCCACTTCCACCTCCGCTTACGCACCCCCATACCTCGACACCATCACCACTTCGGCATACCACCACCATTGCTTACTCGTTTCGCACTCCGATACATTTTGCAACTTTGTGCTTTGAGAATTTGAGTTGTGGTTCCGTGTCCTATTGTGTTTCAGCTATTTACGTACGGTTCGATATCAACATCACCACCACTCATCTTCGCCACGGACGCGTCATCGACAACAACCACTACACCATTTTGACACCATACCATAAGCAAGAGCGGTAAACTCATCTTGGCATCGTGCTACATCATTCTTGCCATTCCGTTGATAGCCATCATAGCCTTACTCTTTTGCGTCGCTTACCCATCGATACTAGCCTTTGAGTATTGCCGGCAATGTGACTTGTGCACATCAGTGATCATACTTCCCATAGCATTGGTGCATATCTTGGTATCATCTCTTGTGTCACAAGGTTGTCATGGCATACACAATTGCTATCTTGGTTTGTGAAGCATTGCATGAGAAAAGATCTCAAACACAAAGAGCCAAACAAGCTTTTAACCAAAAGGGAAAGATAAGCAAATACCTTTTAAGCAAGAACCATAGAAGCATACAACATTAAGATTGTCATACTAGATCATCTTGGATCATATCATCGAAACACCATACATAGAGCATACTTGGGATATAAGTCGTCGCATTTGTGCTTAGTAGGTTGTGCACAGGTCTTCGTATCCGCCTATTGTGCAATCGTGCAAGCCTCTCTCTAGTGTTGTGCAACAAGAGCATTTTCGTGGATTACACATTTTGGCTCATCCTTGGTTGCACGACCCCACTTATCTCTTTGCGTGTGTGTTTCCGTGTACCTCATTTTCCTTTATATACTTGTTGCATTGCAAACTTGCAAATCTTTTCCAACATTTTTAAGCTCACTAACAATTGCATTCAAATTTTATGCCACCATCCTAACCGAGCTCCACCATAAGCTTTTCCTTGTGTAGGTGTGAGAAACAGACAAGAATTGGTACCAACTGTGCTATTTCCTTATTCCACATTGGAGTGATCTTTGATCCACCTTCAACATTGGTCAAGGTACATTTGGTATACGTTCTTATCTTTCTCCCACTCACATATTTCTCTTGGAATGATGGATAGGCCAAGTACTTCTACCAACCCATTCTTCATCGGGCAAGACGACGACATGAACTCCTACGTCACAAAGAGCCACCTCTTTGGTGCACAACGTGCTTTGCATCAAGAGCAACAAGCAATGAGCGAACGCATCGACAACCTTGCCACCGACTTGTGACTCTCCGAGCAACGCACAAGAGATTACTTCGACCACAAGCTCGGCGACCACAAGCAACAGAATGACGCAAGAATGGACGAGATTCGTGCTTTGTTGCTCAACCGTTCTTCTTCCACTTCGTCCTCATCAAGATGGAGCCGCTCAGGTCGACACTCCGACTACACCATCTCTGGCTCAAGTACACCAACATCAAATACTCTTCGTCGTGCCGCGCGCCAAGATCATCAAGCCAACCGCAACCCTCTACATGACAACAACTCTCAAGAACAATGACATCGTCAAAACCAAGCTACCTTTGCACAAGCATGAGAATGGCAACGACAACGCCAACATGAAGAGGAAGAGCGAGTGCATCTTCAACAAGAAGCACAAGATGCTGAGGCACAACGTCAAGAGCAACAATTGCGAGAAGCTCAAGAACTTGAGGCGCAACGTGCCCTTAGAGAATCAAGTCAAGCCGTAGCCAACCGAGGCCGACAAGCTCGTGAACATGAAGAGGCACTTCGCGATGAAGTTCAAGAACGAATATATCAAGCTCGCGTGCAACGTCTACCTCAACAAGTTCCTACACAAGCTCGCCAAGAACATCAAGTTCAACAAGAGCAAGAACACAATGGATGGTGTAGGGTGGAAACCCTAGGGGCCGATCTTTCACGAAAGGAGCTGATCCCGCGAAGAACACGAAGAACATGAGGGGAAGCACGAGAGGAAATCACAAGGGGATCACAAGAGAAACACTCAAACCAACAAGAAATAGTCACACATATGCTAGATCCTCGAGTACATAAGAGATCATACGATCCATGGTCAACAAAGGACGATACAAAGGTAGTCGGTTATTCTCCGTGAGGAGGTCTTGATGGGGCCGCCCAAAGGGGGTTCTTGAATTCAAAGGGATCTTCTCAGAAGAGGGGCCGCGGTCTCTCTCGTGGAGTAGATCCCATGTGGATGAGAAAAGCTCTATCTCTAATGAGCTATTCCTTTGCTAACCCTAAAACATAGGTAGGGGGAGAGTTTATATAGTCTAGGGGGGTGAAAGGGTACATGGGCTTCGGCCCTTTATTGTGCGCAGACAGAAAGGGCCGAACTTCCGGGCGTCGGGCCGGATGTCCGGGCCTTCGGGAGGAGCCAGATGTCTGGGCTGACGGGGCGTCCCTTCTGTTCTCTAGATGTAGCTTGTTTGGATATCCGAGCGGGAGGCCGGATTTCTGGGCTGGGGCCGGTTGTCCGGGCTGGGGCCGGATGTCCGGGGCCTGTAGATGCTCAGCGGCGGGAATGCTGCTGTAGTTGAAGTCTCCAGCGGCCGGATGTCCAGGCTCGGGGCTGGATGTTCGGGTCCTAGAGCTGCCTTCTTCTCCTTTTGGTGTTCCTCTTCATTCGTGGATTTGGCGGCTTGTCCATCTTCACATGCATCTTCGGGAGGGTCCTCTTGGTACCTAATCATGCACAACATCTCAGACTTAGGTAGTAGACATGTCTCAAGGGGATCATATGCAATATCACTAAGGAGAGAAGTCACCTTGGTCTCGAGAGCTCTAGCTATAGCTCGAGTCATAGGTCCTCTTGGCACTTCGTGAGACGATGGTAGGTCCATGGGGATGACCGTAGGATGCTCCGCATCATCTCCCCTCCCTTGGGGAAGATCCGACCTCGGATCGAAATCCTCATCACCATGGTAGGGCGAGAGATCCTTAACATTGAAGATGTCGCTCATGGAGTACTTGTCGCGCGGGAGGTCGATCTTGTAGGCGTTGTTGTTGTAGCGTTCAAGCACCTTGAAGGGTCCGTCCGCTCGTGGTCGAAGTTTGGACTTGCGTTCGTGGGGAAGCAGTCCTTGCGAATCTCCAATGTTGAATACCATGGGGTGCTTGTCGATGTTGTGCTTGGTTGCAAGTCATTGTACTTGGCGCTCAATTGTTTACCTTGTATCTTCATGCACCTTCTTGAGATAGTTCACACATGCACTTGTGTCCATATTGATGCGCTCTTGTAGTGGTAGCGAGAGAATGTCCAAAGGGGACTGTCGGTGTCAAAACCGGCGGATCTCGGGTAGGGGGTCCCGAACTATGCGTCTAAGGTGGATGGTAATAGGAGGCAGGGGACACGATGTTTTACCCAGGTTCGGGCCCTCTTGATGGAGGTAAAACCCTACGTCCTGCTTGATTATTCTTGATAATATAAGTAGTACAAGAGTTTATCTACCATGAGATCTGAGAGGCTAAACCCTAGAAGCTAGCCTATGGTATGATTGTATGTTATCCTACGGACTAAAACCCTCCGGTTTATATAGACACCGGAGGGGGCTAGGGTTACACAGAGTCGGTTACAAGGAAGGAGATCTAAATATCCATATTGCCAAGCTTGCCTTCCACGCCAAGGAGAGTCCCATCCGGACACGGGACGAAGTCTTCAATCTTGTATCTTCATAGTCCAACAGTCCGGCCAAAGGATATAGTCCGGCTATCCGGATACCCCCTAATCCAGGACTCCCTCAGTAGCCCCTGAACCAGGCTTCAATGACAATGAGTCCGGCGCGCAGATTGTCTTCGGCATTGCAAGGCGGGTTCCTCCTCCGAATACTTCATAGAAGATTTTGAACACGAGGGTCGTGTCCGGATCTTCAAAACTAGTTCCACATACCACCATAGGGAGAATAATATTTCCACAAATCTAATCTGCTGACGTACCCCGTAGCGTGACATCACACCACAGCCAAGTCTTTATTCGAATCGTTTTTCATAATCTATCTCAGCGTGTTTCGCGAGGTGGTTTCCTTGGCACGTCTTCTCAAAGCAGAGATCGTGTCCCCTTATTACGGGATTCCCATCAATATGGATGTGGGTAACCCAACCGCGCTATCAATTACGGCGCTTGGGCGATAAGCAAGTTTTACCAGGCTGGTGGGGGTGCATAGTTGCGTCCGCCCTTATAAAGGGATAAGGTTTCACCTTTTTCTACCCACGCCTTCTTCCTCCTTGCTCATCCATTCTCGCGCACTCGAGCTCCAACGCCCAACTCCACATCCTTCTCCTCAACTCTCCCCAAACATGTCCGGAGCGGGAGGCAAGTGGATGGTCTCCCCCATCACAGAGGGACACATGAAGAAACTACGTGGGGCCAGATACTTAGCCGCGGATATCGCGCACTGGCTGCCAGCCGCAGGGCAGATCGTCCTTACCCCGGAACCTCGTGAAAGGGTGGTTTTCCTCCCCCACTTCATCCGCGGACTGGGGTTTACCCTCCATCCATTCGTCTGCGGCCTTATGTTCTATTATGGGCTGGACTTTCATGATCTGGCCCCGAATTTCATCCTCAACATCTCGGCGTTCATCGTTGTGTGCGAGGCTTTCCTCCGCATCCGGCCCCACTTCGGCCTATGGCTGAAGACCTTCAGTATCAAGTCGAAGGTAGTAGGCGGCCAACAAGCGGAATGCGGCGGAGCCATGGTGGGGAAAATGACCAACGTTACATGGCTCGAGGGATCCTTCATGGAGACCATAAAGGGGTGGCAATATGGGTGGTTCTACATCACCGAGCCGCGCCACACCAACTAGGTGGCGACCCCCAAGTTTTGATCCGGAATCCCCACGCGGCTCACTTCCTGGAAGGAGAAGGGCCTGTCCTGGGGCTCATCGGTGGAGCTGGACGGACTCCAGAAGTGTATCCGGAACATGATAAGCAAGAAAATTAAGCTTGTCAACATAGTCCAGGTCATGCTCTTCCGCTGGATCCTCCCGTGTCAACAACGGGCTTTCAATTTATGGAAGTTCAACCCGGCTCAGCACCAGACTCTACATGAGCTCTTCGACATGATGCATAAGGACGTCTGGAAGGTGCTGTTCAAGGGCGCCGAGGTCCCCCCTTCTCTTACCGAGGACCGCGGGCTAAGCGCGAAGCGCCCTGCGAATCCAGTAAGTTCTGTACATCTGTTAGGGTATTTATTTCCCATGGCTTAACCATGTGCGGGGTCTGAGCTCCCTATGCCTTTGACAGGACTGGGTGGAGACATCGGAGCAGATTAACTGTCCGGCCCCTCCGCCTGAAGACCCTGCAGACGCTCTCCTGATGGAGATGCAGACTCCGTCTCTTTATGAGGTGCCGGAGAAGACCAAGAAGAAGGCCAAAGGAACTCGAAAGAGTTCCCGGCGCCAGGTGGTATCGGACTCATCGTCCGATAACACCGAGACGCACTCCTCCCGTGAAAACGAGGAGGAGGAAGATGAAGACTCTCCCCCTCCAGTCGGGGGAGACAAGAAAAGGAAGGCCGCCCCAACCGGGGAGGCCGAAGGGTCTAAGAAGGGAAGGACTCTCCTTCCGGACTATTCCACCACCGCCGCCGACGGCGAAGACGAGTGGTTACTCAGGGCCAAGCCCCTGGCGAAGTCGTAAGTATTCGGATACCAGAGTAACTCATAGCATACTTTTATTTGCACTGCTTCTCCTAATCGTCGAATATGATCATGCAGTCCGCCCCGAGCCCATATCGACGTATCCTCGTCAGACGGTTCCTTGGACTCGTCGGATATGGATCGTGATACATTTCCAACCGCCTCCTCTCCTCGCCCTACGGACGATGTCGAGGTACTGTCTCAAGGGGCACCGAGCCGGGGGGAGACAGTCCCGGAGGCGCCTCAAGGCGACCTTCCAGACTCCAGGCGCGAAGAGAGCAAGACTCCCAAGGGCTCCAAGTTCGCCCCCCAGCCGAACGCCGCGCTGGAATCTCAAGTGGTTCCAGACTCCGACAGGCGGCCCCCTTCCAAGAGGGCCAAGCCGCTCGTGCCGGTGACCTCTGTCCATCCAGAGGCACCGGACAACCTGCTGAGAGCGCTTCGCGGCGCTTCCATCGATGAAGAGCACCACACTATTATGAGTGCGGTGATCAAGAAGGTTCAGTCCGCCAAGGGCGGACTGATTGAAGCCTGTGCCAGCCTTCTAACAAGCTTTGAGGTAACTATTTAAAATATAGGAAAATATTACCGCATAGATAGTAGCTCTTGATGCTCTGTTTGGTGTTCACAAAGAAAAGCCGAATAGAGGATCAAATAATATCTGCAGGAGTCTAATATAAGTATGTCTATATGCGTATGCAGGCTTCGCTGCTGACCACTGCCGCACTGACTGCGGAGGTCGCCGCACTGAAGCAGAACCTTGAGCGGTTCGAGAAAGAGCTCGGCCTTGCCAAGAGGCAGCTCGAGGAGAACAAAGGTAAGTAATGCCTTGTCCATATATATAAGATGCGGTTGCGAAATGACAGGATCATCATGGATGTGCCAGGGGCCACAACCGAAGTGGCGACCCTAAAGCAAAAGCTGTCCGAGGCCGAAAACAAAGCGGCCAAGGAGCGCACCGGGAGGGAAAAACAAGAGGCACGAGTGGGCGAGGTGCAGCAAGAGCTACAGGCTCTCGTGAAGAAGCACAAGGCTTTGGAGCTAGACTCGAAGACGCGAGAGTCCGAGCTTGCCGCGGCCCTCGAGAGCACAAAGCATGCCAAGGCCGAAGCCCAAAAGGCCCTCCAGGAGATTCAGGCAATGAGGAAGATAGCGGCGGGTAAGGCATTCAGTATGCAAAGCAAGTATGTGAAAGTAAATTACTTGTTACTTACCCGAGTCCAGAGCTCTCCAGGAGCATTCGTAGATTTACCCCACAGCGTGTCGAATGCCGCGAAATATTACCAGGCCGAGGAGGGAAGCTCGACGGAGAAGTTGTTCTGGTCTCAGTATACTGGGACCGAACAACCGATGCTTATGAGCGACTAGCTGAAGCAACTGGTCGAGCTGCACAAGGCGGCCGAAAAGGCCATGAGGGGCCTTATAGTCCGGATGTGGCATGGCGACTCCCTTCCCAATAGCTACTTCGGCCTGGTGAGGCGGCTTGTAGATGCCTGCCCACGGCTGGAGGTTATAAAGTGGTCCGTCTGCATCGAAGGTGCACGCCGGGCCTTTGCCCGTGCGAAGGTGCACTGGGCCAAGATGGACGCCGAGAAGCTGGTGAAGGAGGGGCCGCCGCAGGGCAAGGAGCATCTCCACCCTGAGATGTATTATGAGGGTGTCCTGAAGGGTGCCCATCTTGTGGCGGACGAGTGTGCAAAGGATGTAATTTTTGAATGAACTTGCTCGTGTGATCCTGTGCTATGAAAACTTGTTCATATGCTCTATGCAACGCTTGTTTGAATTTAAAATATTACCTTCTGTGCGGCCATTTATCAAATCTGAGAGATGGCTAGTCGTCGGCTTCTGCCCCCATGCCACGAGTGCTGGGGTGTTCAGGATAAACCTAAGCACTCTTTTTCCCATTGTTGGGTCCTTCGAGGGAGCTGCTCAGCGCAACGAACAAGGCAATCGGACTATAATGCTTTATCACTCTCACTTAGCCATACAAGTCTACAATTATAAATTTGGGTGAAGCCCCTGCTATTCAGAAGGCCGAATTCGGGGCGCTATACACACCTTAAGCCCGACAAAGCCAACTCCTGACTCTAAGCGGCATAAGTCTTTAGGGACTCGAGACCTCTTGAACAGCGACCAGCTCTCCCCTTATCATGACAGTCAGTTTTAGCTTTCTCTACTGAGGTGTTTATCCCAGATGAACCGGGGCACAATCGCAGTAGTTCTGCCAGTGCTACTTTAGCCAATATAGCGGAACGTAAGGTACCAAAACATGGGAGCCGGGCAAACCCAACTATTGACCCAAGACATGATTCGGAGTTGATGCATATAATGCTATAAGTTTGGGGTGCCGCACTGTCGAAAGTGTTCAGACTTCCCACGCCGTATTATGGGGTACGCTTAAGCCCCTGGCGTATTGGCAGTACCAGAGTGTACGGTTGCTGAATATCATGAATGAACATATATATATATAAGAAGAATGCGATAATAGTCTAGTGCTGTGCATTGTTTATTCAAAAAGGTGTGTAGAAGCAGAATGATACAAGTAGTGCGATAAGCAAAAAGTAGGACTATTTGACATGTCCCCTCAAGGGCAAGCTGAGGAATGGTATTTAAAGCAGGTATTTCGCTCGTTATCAGAGACCACCTGGGAATTCCTTGATGCGACGTAGCTTTCTGCCTCCTTGGTTGTTGCATCGTGTGTTCGGCAATCGTACTGCCGGACAGGGTTTCCAGAGATTAATGTCCTGAAAGAGAGAAAAATAACAAAGCGGGAAGCCCCTAGTGCGGTTGAGCCGCGTCTTGGGGCGTGCCATAGTCGTGCCCCCCTCCCCACCTGTGCCCATGGTATTTTCAATGCATAATTATGTACGCGTGGCCCAGATTTTGCCGTTTGGCTGGGACTGGGGTGGGGGCCACATTGCTATGTGAGCTCGGAACGTGCCAGGCGGTCTTGTTGCCGATTACTCCGGGCGCGCTTGAAGGTGTCCGGGTCTTTAATCGCCGAACTGGTTGATTGCCTTAAGAGGCTGCTTTGCGCTTCTGCTGCGAGGGCCGCAGTGTGCTCCTCCGTGCGGAGAGAGCGCTCTGTGTTTCCATTGACTGTGATGACCCCCCGTGGTCCTGGCATCTTGAGCTTGATATATTCATAGTGCGGTACCGCGTTGAATCTCGCAAATGCGGTTCGCCCGAGCAGTGCATGATAGCCACTGCGGAACGGGACTATATCAAAGATTAACTCCTCGCTCCGGATGTTATCCGGGGATCCGAAGACCACTTCCAGTGTGACTGAGCCTGTGCAATGGGCCTCTACACCTGGTATGACACCTTTGAAGGTTGTTTTTGTGGGTTTGATCCTTGAAGGGTCTATACCCATTTTGCGCACTGTGTCCTGATAAAGCAGGTTCAGGCTGCTGCCGCCGTCCATAAGGACTCAAGTGAGGTGAAATCCATCGATGATTGGGTCTAGGACCAGTGCGGAGAATCCGCCATAACGGATACTAGTGGGATGGTCCCTGCGATTGAAGGTGATCGGACAGGAGGACCATGGGTTGAACTTTGGGGCGACTGGCTCCAACGCATATACAACCCTTAACGCACGCTTCTGCTCCCTCTTGGGGATGTGGGTTGCGTATATCATGTTCACCGTCCATACTTGTGGGGGGGGGCCTCTTCTGTCCTCCGGTGTTCGGCTGCCGGGGCTCCTCCTCGTCATCGCTATGTGACCCATTATCTTTGTTTTCGGCATTTAACTCGCCAGCCTGCTTGAACACCCAACATACCCTGTTGGTGTGGTTGGCTGGCTTGTCGGGGGTGCCATGTATTTGGCACGAGCGATCGAGTATTCAGTCCAAACTGGACGGGCCCGGAGTGCTTCTTTTGAATGCCTTTTTCCGCTGACCGGGTTTAGAGCCGGCATTGACTGCCGTATCCTCGGTATTGTCGTTGTTGATGCGGCGATTGTGTTTGTTGCGACGCGACCTGCCATTGCCATCCTTGGTATCCTAAGTACCATGGTTCTTTGATATATTATTGCTGTGAGCCAGCCAGCTGTCTTCTCCCGCGCAAAAGAGGGTCATGAGTGTCGTGAGGGCTGCCATAGATTTCGGCATTTCCTGGCCAAGGTGCCGGGCGAGCCACTCGTCGCGGATGTTGTGCTTAAAAGCTGCTAGGGCCTCTGCATCCGGACAATCGACGATTTGATTTTTCTTTGTCAGGAACCGTGTCCAGAATTGCCTGGCCGATTCCTCTGGCTGCTAAATTATGTGGCTCAAGTCATCGACATCTGGTGGTCGCACATAAATGCCCTGGAAGTTGTCGAGGAATGCGGCTTCCAGGTCTTCCCAACAGCTGATGGATTCTGCTGGCAGGCTTTTGAGCCAATGCTGAGCTGGTCCTTTGAGCTTGAGTGGGAGATATTTGATGGCGTGTAGATCATCACCGCGGGCCATGTGTATGTGCAGGAGGAAGTCCTTGATCCATACCGCGGGATCTGTTGTGCCGTCGTATGATTCGATATTTATGGATTTGAAACCCTCTGGGATTTGGTGATCCATTACTTCGTATGTGAAGCATATGGGGTGTGCGGCGCCTCTGTAGTGGGCTATGTCACGACGCAGCTCGAATGAGTCTTGTCCGGTGTGTTCGGCCCGGCCGGATTTACTTTTACTGTATCCGGCGTGACGGTTATCATCTCGCGTAGTGGCACGCCCTCGTGATCCGTAGATCGATCTTGCGTGTTTTGCTTTGTCCTCCAATACGTCTCGCAGGTCTAGCGTGTTTCCCCGTGCCTTGTCATTTTTATTTGAGTGTCGTCGGGGTACGGGCTGAGTTTTTGGCTGAAATGCCTCTCTATCGCGGCCACGAGGTGGCCGATCAGCCGCGTCATATGCTCGAGATGTAGGTTTTAATGCTTCCTCCTCCAGTCGGGGTAGCAACCTGCGCTTTGGGTAACTCTTGGAGGGGCGTTCGAGTTCATATTCCTTGGCCACAAGGACTTTAGTCCATCTGTCAGCTAGCAAATCTTGATCAGCTTGAAGTTGCTGCTGCTTTTTCTTAAGGCTATTTGCCGTGGCTATAAGCCGGCGCTTGAAGCGCTCTTGCTCGGCGGTATCCTCTGGCACGACAAATTTGTCGTCGTCGAGGCTTGCCTCATCTTCGGAGGGAGGTATATAATTATCATCCTCCGCCTCTCCATCTGCCGCTCTCTTGAGAGGGCTGGCTTCTCCATCCTCCTGCTCTAAATCTTGCTGGAGGGGATTGTTGTCGTCTTCGGCACTGTACGGAGTGCTATTATCTCCTGTGCCGGTGTCACCGCTTTTGCTTTGGCGAGACTTAGAGCGGCGCTGCTGACGTCGGCGCTTGGGTTGCTTCTTGGAGGGGTCATCCTCCACTGTCTCGTCGCCATTGCCTTCTTTGGGTGTGTCCACCATGTATATATCATATGATGAGGTGGTTGTCCAGTGCCCAGTGGGAAGTGGTTCGTCTTCGTCTCCCGCATCATCGTCCATACCGTTGATGTCTTCTGAGTGAAAGTCGAGCATGTCGGTCAAATTGTCGACAGTGGCTACTAAGTGGGTGGTGGGTGGGCGGCGAATTTCTTCGTCATCCGCATCCCAATCCTGCCGAACATAGTTCGGCCAGGACTCTCCTGACAGGGAGAGAGACCTAAATGAGTTCAGTATGTCACCGAAGGGCGAGTGCTGAAAGATATCCGCGGAGGTGAACTCCATGATCGGCGCCCAGTCGGATTCGATAGGCATGGGCGCAGGCGGTTCAGACTCCGTGGCTGGGGAAGAATCCGGTAGTTCGGCGTCATGGCTCCCGTGAAGGGTAAGGTCGATACTCGGCTCGATGCTGCTGAGAGTACGGCCTCCGTGGAGGGGTCTATCCACCCGTCCATGGATGGCGCGATTGGCTCCGAATTGAGGGTTGGAGCGGTTGCCGGTGTGGTCTCCTGAACGTTGTCGGATGGTAGAGCTAAATCATGCTCATCGTGACCGTGCGGCGCACTCGGCAAGGGCTCGAATTCGTCGAAGATCAAGTCTCCACGGATGTCGGCCGTGTAGTTTAAGCTTCCAAACCTGACCTGGTGGCTAGGGGCGTAACTCTCGATCTGCTCCAGATGGCCAAGCGAGTTGGCCCGCAGTGCGAAGCCGCCGAATACAAAGATCTGTCCGGGGAGAAAAGTCTCACCCTGGACTGCATCGCTATCGATGATCGAAGGAGCCATCAAGCCTAATCATGACGATACAGAGGAACTCTCAATGATATCACCAATGTCGGTGTCAAAACCGGCGGATCTCGGGTAGGGGGTCCCGAACTATGCGTCTAAGGCGGATGGTAACAGGAGGCAGGGGACACGATGTTTTACCCAGGTTCAGGCCCTCTTGATGGAGGTAAAACCCTATGTCCTGCTTGATTATTCTTGATAATATGAGTAGTACAAGAGTTGATCTACCATGAGATCGGAGAGGATAAACCCTAGAAGATAGCCTATGGTATGATTGTATGTTGTCCTACAGACTAAAACCCTCCGGTTTATATAGACACCGGAGGGGGCTAGGGTTACACAGAGTCAGTTACAAGGAAGGAGATCTAAATATCCGTATTGCCAAGCTTGCCTTCCACGCCAAGGAGAGCCCAATCCGGACACAGGACGAAGTCTTCAATCTTGTATCTTCATAGTCCAACAGTCCGGCCAAAGGATATAGTCCGGCTGTCCGGATAACCCCTAATCCAGGACTCCCTCAGGGACAATGGGTTGAATCCGTAGACGACCTCAAAGGGGGACTTGCCGGTAGTTGAGTGTTGTGCACGGTTGTAGGCGAACTCGGTGATAGGTTGACACTCCTCCCACTCCTTGATGTTCTTCTTGATTAGCACTTGAAGTAGAGCGGAGAGTTTGTGGTTGGTCACCTCTGTTTGGCCGTCGGTTTGAGGATGGTAAGTCGTGGAGAAGACTAGCTTGATTCCGAGCTTGGCACATAGGGTCTTCCAGAAGTAGCTTAGGAACTTGACGTCGCGGTCCAAGGCAGTCGTCTTTGGCACTCCATGTAGACGCAATATGTCCCTACAAAGGAGATTCTCAACATGTGAAGCATCATCTATCTTGTTGCAACGAATGAAATGTGCTATCTTAGAGAAACGATCCACAACAACAAATACTGAATCCTTTCCATTTCTAGTTCTAGGCAAACCAAGTACAAAATCCGTGCTAATATCTTCCCGTGGTTGATATGGAATTGGTAGAGGCATGTAAAGGCCATGGAATTGAGCTTTAGACTTAGCTTTGTGACATGTAGAGCATCGGTTGGTGAAGCGGTTGACGTCGCGAAACATCTTGGGCCAATAATAATTCTTGGAGAGCGTAGCGAAAGTCTTGTCGTGTCCAAAATGTCCCATTAGTTATCCTCCATGAGATTCCTGCAAAAGCAGCAAAAGAAGAGAAGACTCGGGGATGCAAAGTTTGTTAGCTCTCATAATATATCCATCTTTGATGTAATAGAGTTCCAAAGATGTATGCTTGAAACACTTGGCATAAGGAGTAGAAAAAGTTGGGTCATGTGCATACAAGTCTTTTTATGTGCTCAAAGCCAATGGCATCCAATTCAAGTTGAGTAACAAGCATGCATATGCGGGAAAGAGCGTCCGCCACAAAATTTACCTTACCTTTGATGTACTTGATGATATAAGGAAATAACTCAATGAATTCACTCCATTTAGCATGACGCTTGTTCAACTTAGTTTAACCCTTAAGATATTTAAGCATTTCATGATCAGTATGAATGATGAATTCATGAGGGCGAAGATAATGTTCCCATTCATGCAAAACTCGCACTAAAGCATATAACTCTTTGTCATAGATGGGGTAATTGAGTTGCGCTGCAGAAAGTTTCTCAATAAAGTAAGCTATGGGGTGCTTCTCTTGCGCTAACACACCACCTATGCCATTACCACTAGCATCGCAATGAATCTCAAAGGGTTTGTCAAAGTTGGGTAATGCAAGCACGGGAGCATGAGTAAGCAAATTCTTAAGCTCATTGAAAGCGGTATCTTGGGATGGTCCCCAAACAAAAGGTGCATTTTTTTGCTCAAAGCATGCAAAGGTGAAGCAATGGTGATAAACTCCTTTACAAATCCACGTTAGAAACCGGCTAAACCAAGGAAGCTACACACTTTATGCAAGTTGGTTGGTTGTGGCCAAGTTTTAGTAGCATTGATCTTAGAGTCATCTACATGAACACCCTTATAGGAAACAACAAAACCCAAGAAAACGAGCTTATCAACGCCAAAAAGGCATTTTTCCATGTTAGCATAGAGATGGTCTTTTAGAAGAGTTTGCAAAAAGGTGCGAACATGGATGACATGATCTTTGAGAGATTTGCTATAAACAAGGATATCATCAAAGTAGACCACAACAAACTCACCAATCTAAGGGAGAAACACATAATTCATAAGACGCATGAAAAGTACCTGGTGCTTCCGATAAACCCATAGGCATGACTAACCACTCACACAAGCCAAACTTTGTTTTGAGAGCGGTTTTCCATTCATCACCCTCTTGTATGCGGATTTGATAGTAACCACTTTTAAGATCAATTTTGGAAAATATAGTGACACCACTAAGTTCATCAAGCATATCATCAAGGTACGGAATGGGATACCTATAGCGAACGGTGATACCATTGATAGGTCTACAATCGGAACACATGCGAAAGCTACCGTCTCTTTTTGGCACAAGAATGACCGGAATGACACAAGGACTCACTCTTTCGCGCACATGTCCATGGTCTATGAGATGCTTTACTTGCCTTTGTATTTCTTTGGTTTCTTCAGGGTTGACGCGGTAGGGAGCTTTGTTCGGAAGTGGTGCTCCGGGGATGAGGTCGATGCGGTGCTCGATGCCTCGTAGTGGAGGTAGTCCCGGAGGTAGCTCATCGGGGGAAACATCTTGGAATTCCTGCAAAAGAGAAGACAACACTAAAGGTAGAGTGTGAGAGGTGTTAGCTTTTGGTGCGTCGTCCTTGCACAAAAGGATGTAGTGTATCACTCTAGATAGGTTCTCACACGCTTCTCTTATCTCACGTTTGGTGACAAATAGAACTAGGTTCTTCTTTTCGCTCATCCTGGAGGCACTTAATTTGGGCTTGTGGCGCTCACTCTCTTTTTGGTGGTTCGCTCTCTCACCATTCTCTCCACGATGGGGGGCTTGCTTGTCAGCGATCACTTGGCTTGGAGACATAGGGCGAAGTACGTACTCCTTTCCTTTCATCTTGAAGCTGTAGTGGTTTGTTCGGCTGTTGTGGATGACACCTCTATCAAATTTCCATGGTCGACCAAGAAGAAGGTGGAAAACAATCATTGGAATGACATAACACTCCAAAGTGTCTTCGTAAGCTCCGATTTTGAAGGAGACTTTCACTCTATGCTCGACTTGAATAGTGCCGGAGTCGCTTAGCCATTGAACTTTGTAGGGATGTGGGTGCTTTGTCTTGGGAAATTGGAGCTTGGAGCAAAGTTCTTCAGTTGCTAAGTTATGACAACTCCCTCCATCGATGATGACCTCGACGGACCTTCCATTGATGGCGGCCTTGGTATGGAATATGTGGCATCTTTGGTCTTCTTCTTGGTGATGTTGAAGGGTCAAGATCTTGGAGATAACGAGAGCGGGACTTGAATCTTCATCACAAAAGACTTGTTCCTCTTCATCATTCACTTGACGGTGCATGGCGACTTGCTCAAGTGCTTCCGTTTTTTACTTCACTCACGGAGTCGTATGTACCATCGTTGTTGAGGATGATGGTCCGCTTGTTGGTACACTCAAAGGAATTGTGGCCTCGGCCTCCGCATGTGAATCATTTGAAAGAACTTGTCTTGACGGTCTCATCGGTTGGGGTAGATGATGATGAAGCTCTCGGCTTGAAGTTGCTCGTTGTAGGAGGATGACTTGGGTTTGTCGAAGCTATCTTGTAACTTGACTTGTCGATGTTCCTTGTAGAAGGCTTTGTTGATGTAGACGGTGTTGGAGTCGTTGAAGCTTGGGTGTTGGAGAAGCCGTGTGACTTGAATGGGAACTTGGCATACTTGAAGTCATCTTGCACTTTACGTTCCGCTTCGGTAGCTTGATGCACTAGCTCGATGAGGTTCGAGTATGGTTGGAAGTCAGCGATCTTCTTGATAGGGTGATTGAGCCCGTTCAAGAAACGTGCCATAGTTTGCTCATCATTTCCTTGTACTACACTTGAACGCTCTTGGTTCCTTGCTTGAGGAATTGGAGTTTCTTCATTTGTGCCCAAGTAGTGATGGGTGGTTCACCTTTTGCCTCTCGGCGCTCAATGACTTGTTCCCACCAAATGAGGACATAGTCTTGGAACTCAAGGGATGCCATCGCGATCTTCTTCTCTTATTCATAGTTGTGCAAGTGGAAGATTTTGTCGACCTTCAATGCGCATGAAAGGTACTCTTCGGGATCATTGCTTCCGTTTAACTTGGGCATGGTGAACTTTAGCTTGCCGTAGCATTTCTCTTCATTGTGTTCGGGTCCGGGATGATGACGTCCATGACGAGGAGGATCGTCTCTCACAACTTGCTCTTGCCATGGAGGATTTCCATTGATGCGGAGGAAAAGACTCAATGAATTCACTCCAATTAGCATGACGCTTGTTCAAATTGGTTTGACCCTTAAGGTATTTAAGCGTTTCATGATCGGTGTGAATGATAAATTCATGAGGGCGAAGATAGTGTTCCCATTCATGCAAAACTCGCACTAAAGCATATAACTCTTTGTCATAGATGGGGTAATTAGTTGCACTCCGGAAAGTTTCTCACTAAAGTAAGCTATGGGGCGCTTCTCTTGCGTTAACACGCCTCCTATGCCATTACCACTAGCATCACAATGAATCTCAAAGGGTTTGTCAAAGTTGGTTTATGCAAGCACGGGAGCATGAGTAAGAAAATTCTTAAGCTCATTGAAAGAGGTGTCTTGGGATGGTCCCCAAACAAAAGGCGCATTTTTTAGCTCAAAGCATGCAAAGGTGAAGCAATCGTGCTAAAGTCCTTCACAAATCGACGGTAGAAACCGGCTAAACCAAGGAAGCTAAACACTTGATGCAAGTTGGTTGGTTGTGGCCAAGTTTTAATAGCATTGATCTTGGAGTCATCAACATGAACACCATTAGAGGAAATGACAAAACCCAAGAAAACGAGCTTATCTACGCCAAAAAGGCACTTTTCCATGTTAGCATAGAGACGCTCTTTTCGAAGAGTTTGCAAAACGGTTCGGACATGGGTGACATGATCTTTAAGAGATTTGCTATAAACAAGGATATCATCAAAGTAGACCACAACAAACTCAGCAATGTAAGGGCAGAAGGCATAATTCATAAGATGCATAAAAGTACCCGGTGCTTTCGATAAACCCATAGGCATGACTAACCACTCATACAAGCCAAACTTTGTTTTGAGAGCGGTTTTCCATTCATCGCCCTCTTGTATGCGGATTTGATAGTAACCACTTTTAAGATCAATTTTTGAAAAGATAGTGGCACCACTAAGTTCATCAAGCATATCATCAAGGCGTGGAATGGAATACCTATAGCGAACAGTGATAGCATTGATAGGTCTACAATCGGAGCACATAGGAAAGCTACCGTCTCTTTTTGACACAAGAATGACCGGAATGGCACAAGTTCTCAAACTTTGACACACATGTCCATGGTCTATGAGATGTTTGACTTGCCTTTGTATTTCTTTGGTTTGGTCGGGGTTGACTCGGTAGGGATCTTTTGTCGGAAGAGGTGCTCCGGGGATGAGGTCGATGTGGTGCTCGATGCCTCGTAGTGGAGGTAGTCCCGGAGGTAGCTCGTCGGGGAAAACAACTTGGAATTCCTGCAAAAGAGAAGACAACACTGAAGGTAGAGCGTGAGAGGTGTTAGCTTTTGGTGCGTCGTCCTTGCACAAAAGGACATAGTGTAGGACACTAGATGGGTTCTCACACACTCCTCTTATCTCACTTCTGGTGGGAAATAGAACTAAGTTCTTCTTGTCGCTCATCGTTGAGTGATACGTCTCGAACGTATCTATAATTTTTGATTGTTCCATGCTATTATATTATCAACCTTGGATGTTTTATATGCTATTTTATATGATTTTTGGGACTAACCTCTTAACCCAGAGCCCAGTGCCAGTTTCTGTTTTTCCCTTGTTTCAGTGTTTCGCAAAAAAGGAATATCAAATGGAGTCCAAATGGAATGAAACCTTCGGAAAAGTTATTTTTGGAAAGGAAGCAATACAGGAGACTTGGACTGCACGTCAGGGGATCAACGAGGAGAGCACGAGGTAGGGGGGCGCGCCCACCCCCTTGGGTGCGCCCTTCACCCTCGTGGGCCCCTCGTGGCCCCCCTGATGTATTTCTTCCACCTATATATATCCATATACCCTAAAACTATCAGAGACGACAATAGATCGGGAGTTCCGCCGCCAGAAGCCTCCGTAGCCACCGAAAACCAATCTAGACCCGTTCCGGCACCCTGCCGGAGGGGGAATCCCTCTCCTGTGGCCATCTTCATCATCCCGGCGCTCTCCATGACGAGGAGGGAGTAGTTCTCCCTCGGGGATGAGGGTATGTACTAGTAGCTATGTGTTTGATCTCTCTCTCTCTATTGTGTTCTTGAGGTGGTACGATCTTGATGTATCGTGAGCTTTGCTATTATATTTGGATCCTATGATGTTTCTCCCCCTCTACTCTCTTGTAATGGATTGAGTTTTCCCTTTGAAGTTATCTTATAGGATTGAGTCTTTAAGGATTTGAGAACACTTGATGTATGTCTTCTGTGGGATACCCGTGGTGACAATGGGGTATTCTGTTGATCCACTTGATGTATGTTTTGGTGATCAACTTGCGGGTTCCACCCATGAACCTATGCATAGGGGTTGGCACACATTTTCGTCTTGACTCTCAGGTAGAAACTTTGGGGCACTCTTTGAGGTTCTATGTGTTGGTTGAATGGATGAATCTGAGATTGTGTGATGCATATCGTATAATCATACCCACGGATACTTGAGGTGACATTGGAGTATCTAGGTGACATTAGGGTTTTGGTTGATTTGTGTCTTAAGGTGTTATTCTAGTACGAACTCTAGGGCTGTTTGTGACACTTATAGGAATAGCCCAACGGATTGATTGGAAAGAATAACTTTGAGGTGGTTTCGTACCCTACCATAATCTCTTCATTTGTTCTCCGCTATTAGTGACTTTGGAGTGACTCTTTGTTGCATGTTGAGGGATAGTTATATGATCCAATCATGTTATTATTGTTGAGAGAACTTGCACTAGTGAAAGTATGAACCCTAGGCTGTCACATCCCTAGCTGCTGGTAGTGCTCTAGGCTAGCTTCATGTGTGCATCATGTTTAAATTCTGAAATTTGAACTGAGGGAAATTGGAAGCCTCAAAACCCTAAATAAAAGAAGGGCAGAAACCCTAAAAATCTCATTCATTGTTCCAAAATGCTCTTCTTAAATGTTTGATAATTTTTGGCAAGGGTTCTGGTCCCAACCAAAATATTGAACATTTTTAAGGATTTATTTTTGGGACTTTGGATTTAATTCATTAGCTATTTGAATTTGAATTATATTCATATAATTAGAATATAATTTCAAACACCCCTGAAATATTTTATAAGCTTTTGGAAAAGTCCATCTAGCAATATAAAATATTCAGAGGAGTTTTTGGCATTGTTTGAATTATTTTAAATTCAAAACAGTGGCAAAATAAATTAAATAAAAACAAAACAGAAGAAAAATATGAAACAGAACAGAACTTACCTGGCGCCACTTACCTGGCGCCACTTACCTGGCCCAGCTCCATCTGGCCGGCCCAGCCCACCTCCTCCCCCTTGTCCTCTTCCTCCTCTGCCAGGAGGACGAACAGAGGCGAGGCGTGGCGCGCGCCCGAGAGGCCTCGGCCACCTCCTGCTTCCCGGCCACCTCCTGCTTCCCTCGGCCTCCCTAGCAACGCCACGACGAGGCATCGTGTCCCCTCGCTCCTCTTCCTCCCCCGCTGCATCCCCTCTCTCCTCTGTTCCCTCTCTCTCGCCCGGACCGAACGGAGCCGCCGCCACCGACGAGCTCCCTCGCGGCCACCGCCACCCCCTCTCCTCCCCGACGCGCTCCCGAGCTCCGCCGGTCCTCCCTCATCCTCCTCGTCGTCTCACGCGACCAGAAGACCCCCTGGATGCCCAGCAGCGCCGTCGCCGACGCCATCTTCGTTTCCTGCACCGACGGCCGCCGTCGACCGATTCGTCGTCACCAGGCCGTCCCCGAGGCCGCTGAGATCACCTACGACCCCGCCGTGAGCTCCTCTTCTCTTCCCCTCACTCCGCGCACTTGATTTCGTCCCCTAGCTCCATCTTCCACCACGGCCGAAACTCGCCGCCGCCGTGCCTCGTCGCCGTCGTGGCCAGAGCCACTGTGGCTCGAAGCCGGGCACACCACCGTGCTCCACACCTCACCAGGAGCACGTAGCACGCACCAACGCCTCCCCTAGCGCCTTGCATCGCCTAACCCGCGGGTGCCCGAACTCCGGCCGCCGCCTCCCTCGCCGCTGCCGACGCCACAGCCAACCCCAACTCCTCTGGCTTGCTCCATTGGATGCGCACGAGCTCGAGCTCCCTGTAGAACCCCTCCGCGCGTCGAATGGGCGCCGGAGCAGCCATTCCGGCGAGCCACCGCCGCGTCTGGTCGTTGCCGGCGGTTAGACGCTGGTGGATTAGCCGGGCTGACCAGGGATTTGACCCCCTGGGTCACTGACGTGTGGGCCCGTCCCCTGCTAACCTTTGGTTAAGTTAATAACTAAGTTTAATTAAGCCACTGACTCACTGACATGCGGGCCCGGGCCGACTAATTAAACTAGGTTAGGTTTAAGTTATATTAGGATTAGCCGTAGTCACTGTCCCGGGCAAAGGTAAGGCGACACCCGTGGGAATACCGTGCGTGAGGCCGCAAAGTGATATGAGGTGTTACATGCTAGGTCGATGTGGCATTGAGTCGGGGTCCTGACAGCGTTGGTATCAGAGCTTGACTGCCTGTAGGATTACCAAGCCAAACTGGTTGAAGTTGAGTCTAGAAATTCTTTAGTTATATAAGGGAATTGATTGTGGGATGGAACGTAAGGCTCTTTTTACTCCTTATACCTCATGGCCTTCTGATCTGAGACATCATCTTCTCTTCTACGGGGATTAAGAACTAGGCTATCTCTTCTTCCCATCAGGATCACGTGTTACTAATCCGTAGACTTATAAGATTGTTGGATTTAAGCTTGAGTTCAGTTCCTACTACCTCCATATGTTAATTGTTGATCTCGAAACCTTGATATTGTGCTTCTGAGTGGTTATGCCACCATTTTTGTGAATGTCTCAAGTCTTTTCTGAGCATTTACAGCCGTTATGCTGTCCGAGTCATTCCAGGTTTCTAAATAGTCTGATGCATTTGCAAAATCCTTTCCCTCTGGTTTCGATGCTCCTTTATGCCAGCTCAATCACACTAATTGTTGAGTTGAGGTATTCTACTGCCTCAACCTTTATGTTGGAATAATTATTATGACCCTAGGTGTCTCAGGGGATCATCTAGTAATTTAGCCATGATTTGTGTTCCCAGTGTGATGATTCTGGCCATCATTCTCGAAAGCATCCCGTGATGCTACTTAGTAATAGGTATTCTGTTCCTGGGTTCTTGAACCCGAGATTCACTCTACTTACTTCATGTTGATAGTGTTTTCTAGTTCCTTCAGGATATTAGTAACTTTGCGATAGTCCTCGAGCTCCGTGGTATTTCCTTCTTCCAAATACTATGAACCGCTTATGGCAGATGTTTATTGGATCAAAAGATCACAATTAGAGTACTCTTGAGGAGATCTCCATTCATAAATCGTGACTCTGCCAGTCCTACCTCTCTGCATGGGTTATCTGGAAGAAATGTTGAATTCGTTCGACATGCCAAACCATGCACCCACAACTCAGAAAATCGTGTGTTCCTTTGAGTTGTCCCTCTTTAGTTGTCTACTGACCTTCGTCTATCAATTGATAGTCAAGAGTATGCGTGCGTTCGTTTATCGATGCCTATTACTCTTGTGGTCCGTCAAGCCATTCTATCGCAGAATGACTAGGAGAAACAAACTCCAGTACCTCTTCCATATCCAGGATTGGGTCAAAGAAGTTGTGCTCCGCAGATCAAATTGCTAATCCAGCTTTTGTTCTGTTCTACCTTGGAGTATTACCATCTTTATATCGGGATTGTTATAGGAATTGCACACCATCCCATGAACTCTTGGTACAGTGATACTTCTTGCCATCACTGTTCATTCCTCGGCCCTCGTGTTGATGCAACCGGAATACCGACAAATGAATTGTGATGTGTGAAATCAATACTCCCAGCAACCTCGTTGCTTGGTAGTTAAAGGATAATAATTTCATTCTTAGCATGTTGGTTTTTGAATCATCCTTCTAAGACTTATCGTGCTACCTAGTTCTTATTTCGGTGCACCCTTCGATTGATGAGTTAGGATCTTGTCAAGTCCCCACTCATTTGATTATATCGTCTTGCCCTCAAAAGCGAGATTGTTCTCGAGCTTAGTAACATACCAGTGGTTCGTGATTTTCTGAATGTCTTCTCGGAAGTATCACCAGGTCGTCACCTGACCGTTATGTTGAGCCCGTGATCAAGTTGGTTTCTTATGAACCACCTTCTTTCCAAGAATCGGTGTTAGATATCCCTGAGCTAGTTGGTTAAGCTGGACAACAACTTGGAGAGTTGGAAGATAAAAGCTTGTCTGACTTAGTTCGTTCCAAAGGGATATTCTTGTGTAGTGTGTGTTGAACAAAGATGATATCTTCATCGATTGGTCCCTGTGATCAGTTGTTGGACCTATTGTCTTATCAATCCTTTGATTTGAGTGTGGGCCATCGTCAAATCAAATCAGTACCAATGATGCTCGTAATGTTGTCTTATTCGTGGTTGATCCCTCGAGCATACACCATTACATCTTTGGTCTGACCAATGCTATCACCATGTTCACTTAACTATGGAACTCCTTTTAAAAGGAAACCCGGATGAATTGTTGTTGAGCCCATTGACAACATCCTTATCTCCTCCATGATTTTTTTGAGCATTAAGCTAGTGTTGGAAATTTTTGAAAGCATTTGTTCATGCTAGCTCATGAAGCATATGTTTGGATGAAGGTAGTGACTTCCTTTAATTCATGTGCATCTGATGCAAGTTGCCGCCGTGGATTCGAGAAAGTCAATGTTGCTTTCTTTGGAATCATTCCAAATCAGTCATGCACACGTGCGAAGAATGCTGTGGTTTGAAGACTTGCAACCTTCAATCTATATGTATCCCTAGCACACCAAGCCACTGGTTGATTTGTTCAAGGAGAAGGAGTTCCTTCATAAGAGCTAATCCGGACTTATGTAAGGACTTCGATACCCTCGTTGATGGTTCCCCCTCCTGAACTCGGTAGTGTTTTATTATAAGACTACTATGTGGTCATGCTTGTCTGGGACAACGTGTTCACATGTTAGTAGCAGAACCAGCTCATGTTTTGGAGCTTGCTATCGTAGTTCATCTCCCGAGAATCCCGCAACGTCATCTCGTCGATTTGTGTTGCAAACTTTCATTTTTCTTCCTAGACTCGATGGGTCTGGAATATTCTGACACCAACCAGATCTGAATCTCAGGCAGATATGATGGTTGGAACATTTCCCCAAGAACTATAATATTGGTTCCTCGATAACCGGTAAAGTGGATGTCGTGGCCAACACACCCAACCGGAAGACCTATTATTGTAGTATCTTGATTGAAGAAGTTGGCCACCTCCCCATAAGGATTTCGTAGGATTTACCTCCGTAACTGTTCCTTATGGATTCTATTGCTCCCGAAGTCCGACCTTTTACTTGATGTTCTAGTTATCAAACCATATCTATGAATGGGATACACTAGCACATCAAGGAGAACATTAGAAGCGGAGTGCTAAATGTCTCTCGGTCGATCATCCAGATTTTATTTGCTTGGCCTCGCTAAGGTGAAATCTGAGAAAGTGTTATCCTCCTTCGCATCTGCATCGTCCATCGCTATTCATCATGGTAGTATGTTGTGTTGTCAGCACCCTTGACGCGGTTGTTGATAAAACCTTGATGATTGTGGAAATGCTCAAGTTCTTGAGAGCACGCACAAGCGCTACGTCTTATCATCGGCACTAGCTGGGATTGCCCCAGATTTCCTCGGTTATGCTATAACCACTCCAACAGTGAATTCACTCTCTATTGTTGGGTTCTTCCCCAGTTACCAGAATCATTCCCAGCATTTGCATTTTGTTCCTAGCTTGCACCGCCAATGTGCCATTCTACCATGGGTCTCTTCCATTTCCAGTGATAAGCAAAATCATCCATTACGTTGTCTTCAACAAGGTAATCCACATCATCCAAGTCCAAGTATGCCATTCTACCGACCCCGCCAATCGATTGCTGTGATTTGCCTTAGGCTGATATAGAGAGTCTTAACGATCTCTATATCAAAGGTAATTCTTTTTGCCACTTAAGATAATAATCTACGAATCACCCCCCTCCAGGATGTTTCGTCGTGGTATCATGGCAACTTAACTCCTCGCTACGTTGACGATCGTTTACCACCTTCTTAAGTGTGGAATTATTGTCCACCTAGTGAACCTTCGTCATCCGTTTCTTCCACCCCTCTTGATGTGTATCTCGTGTCTCAACCCGAGAGATGGTCCTATGTCTCATTCCGTGAGTTGTTCGATCTTCAAGAAGATCGACCCTTCTAGAGTCTCCTTCTTCCCTCCATGTCATGTTGGCAGGATTTCTCAGAGCAAGACATCAAGACAATGATGGTGAATGAATCAACGTTCAACTGAAGTGCACCCTGGATCGTGAAGATTATACTAGTTGCGTTTCCCCTTCACCTTACCCTACGCTTGAATCTCGAGACGAGATTCTTGTTTAGTGGGGGTGAGTTGTCACATCCCTAGCTGCTGGTAGTGCTCTAGGCTAGCTTCATGTGTGCATCATGTTTAAATTCTAAAATTTGAACTGAGGGAAATTGGAAGCCTCAAAACCCTAAATAAAAGAAGGGCAGAAACCCTAAAAATCTCATTCATTGTTCCAAAATGCTCTTCTTAAATGTTTGATAATTTTTGGCAAGGGTTCTGGTCCCAACCAAAATATTGAACATTTTTAAGGATTTATTTTTGGGACTTTGGATTTAATTCATTAGCTATTTGAATTTGAATTATATTCATATAATTAGAATATAATTTCAAATACCCCTGAAATATTTTATAAGCTTTTGGAAAAGTCCATCTAGCAATATAAAATATTCAGAGGAGTTTTTGGCATTGTTTGAATTATTTTAAATTCAAAACAGTGGCAAAATAAATTAAATAAAAACAAAACAGAAGAAAAATATGAAACAGAACAGAACTTACCTGGCGCCACTTACCTGGCCCAGCTCCATCTGGCCGGCCCAGCCCACCTCCTCCCCCTTGTCCTCTTCCTCCTCTGCCAGGAGGACGAACAGAGGCGAGGCGTGGCGCGCGCCCGAGAGGCCTCGGCCACCTCCTGCTTCCCGGCCACCTCCTGCTTCCCCCGGCCTCCCTAGCAACGCCACGACGAGGCCTCGTGTCCCCTCGCTCCTCTTCCTCCCCCGCTGCATCCCCTCTCTCCTCTGTTCCCTCTCTCTCGCCTGGACCGAACGGAGCCGCCGCCACCGACGAGCTCCCTCGCGGCCACCGCCACCCCCTCTCCTCCCCGACGCGCTCCCGAGCTCCGCCGGTCCTCCCTCATCCTCCTTGTCGTCTCACGCGACCAGAAGACCCCCTGGATGCCCAGCAGCACCGTCGCCGACGCCATCTTCGTTTCCTGCACCGACGGCCGCCGTCGACCGATTCGTCGTCACCAGGTCGTCCCCGAGGCCGCTAAGATCACCTACGACCCCGCCGTGAGCTCCTCTTCTCTTCCCCTCACTCCGCGCACTTGATTTCGTCCCCTAGCTCCATCTTCCACCACGGCCGAAACTCGCCGCCGCCGTGCCTCGTTGCCGTCGTGGCCAGAGCCACTGTGGCTCGAAGCCGGGCACACCACCGTGCTCCACACCTCACCAGGAGCACGTAGCACGCACCAACGCCTCCCCTAGCGCCCTGCATCGCCTAACCCGCGGGTGCCCGAACTCCGGCCGCCGCCTCCCTCGCCGCTGCCGACGCCACAGCCAACCCCAACTCCTCTGGCTTGCTCCATTGGATGCGCACGAGCTCGAGCTCCCTATAGAACCCCTCCGCGCGTCGAATGGGCGCCGGAGCAGCCATTCCGGCGAGCCACCGCCGCGTCTGGTCGTTGCCGGCGGTTAGACGCCGGTGGATTAGCCGGGCTGACCAGGGATTTGACCCCCTGGGTCACTGACGTGTGGGCCCGTCCCCGCCTAACCTTTGGTTAAGTTAATAACTAAGTTTAATTAAGCCACTGACTCACTGACATGCGGGCCCGGGCCGACTAATTAAACTAGGTTAGGTTTAAGTTATATTAGGATTAGCTGTAGTCACTGACCAGTGGGCCCCACTGGTCAGGTTTGACCAGCAGCAG
Source organism: Triticum dicoccoides (assembly GCF_002162155.2). Classification (NCBI taxonomy): domain Eukaryota; kingdom Viridiplantae; phylum Streptophyta; class Magnoliopsida; order Poales; family Poaceae; genus Triticum; species Triticum dicoccoides. Next base: position 384,675,110 of record NC_041392.1, on the reverse strand, counting down.
CGTCTGTTGACCTGCTGACGTCATAGTGACGCAATGCTGACGCAATAAGTATTTTCTGGATTTATTAATATTCAGAAAATTCCAGAAAATGCCTAAAACTTCTAAAAATCATAGAAAATTAACCGTAACTCCAAATTAAATAAATTATATATGAAAAATTATCAGAAAAATTCAAGGAATCCATCTGTACCATTTTCATGCATGTTAGAACAACTTATAGCTGCTGTTTAGCACAAATCAATTAAAGGGCATTTAAATAATCACATATGGAGTTTGAATTTGAATCTTGTATTCAAACCAACTTCATCTAATCTATTGCTAGTTGCATTAGCTCATAACACATTCATTTTGCCATGTCATGATCATGCATCATATTGTGCATTGCATTGATTGTGTTCCCTTCTGTGTTGCCGGTATTTGTCCCCTCTCGATAGACGTGATACCGATGATGTGATCGTTGACACTGATGAAGACTCAATGTTATCTTCAGAAGTGCCAGGCAAGCAAAACCCCTTTGTTCATTCCGATAAAATCCCACTCTCTCGCTCCTGCTCTCTTTTACTGCATTAGGACAACAACGACATATTTGTTACTTGCTGCGGTAGCTGAACCCCTTTATCCTTTGCATGACCTGTCATTGCCACAGTAAATAGATGAAACCCACTAGCATGAGTAGGAGTTGTTTGAGCCCTGATGTGCCTACTCATTCATGCTTGTTGTCATGCCTGCTATTGCTTAGAGTTGAGTCAGGTCTGATTCATCGGGGATGAATCAGAGGCGTGTGAACATGTCCTACTGTGTGTGAGCTATGTGTGTGAACACGATTTGGTAAAGGTAGCGGTGAGAGGCCATGTAGGAGTACATGGTGGGTTGTCTCATTGCAGCCGTCCTCAGGAACTGAGTTCTGTGTTTGTGATCCATGATTCAGCTACTACCACGCATTGGGCCCGAAACCAATGGACCCTCTCGGCTTCTTGATCACCCTTGTCCTCTGTCCAGGAGTTGCAAGTACTTTCTGGTGTTTGTAGTATGCTGGAGGCTGTGCGCAGCGCTGACCGTAGGGGTGGGCTGTGATGCGGTAGGCACGTGGCCGGGTAAACCGGGCGCCCGTTTGGTGTCACGGAACCCTGTTCACATCGTTTGGGGCTGTGAGCGAAACTCCGGCCGGATCTCCTCATGGATGGAACCCGAATAGGCGATAAACCTGGACTAGAGACTTGAGTGTTTAGGCAGGCCGTGGCCGACACCCACGTTGGGCTTCCGCTTGAAGGTTGCCGAGTACATGTCGTGTAAACGGCGGTAAGTGGTGGGAGCGTGTGTGAAGAAGTACACCCCTGCAGGGTTAACATCATCTATTCGAATAGCCGTGTCCGCGGAAAAGGACTTCTGGGTTGCTTATATCAGTTCATAGACAAGTGAAAGTGGATACTCTAAAATAGGCAAGATAAGCGTGAGTGCTATGGATGGCGTTCTCGTAGGGAGACGGGAGCGGATCCATAGTGGTGTATTGATATGGTGAATATGTGGACTCGTGTGCGCCACCTCAAAAGAGTCGCTTGCAGTCGTAGTTTAGGATAGCCACCGAGTCAAAGCTGGCTTGCTGCAGTTAAACCCCACCATCCCTTTGTTGATAATGATGCATATGTAGTTAGTTCTGATGTAAGACTTGCTGGGTACATTTGTACTCACGTTTGCCTATTTTATGTTTTGCAGAGAGATTTCGGTCTCACTAGTAGTTCGCGTGGTCTTCGACGTTTAGCTTGTTACCTCAGCTACGATCTTGTGCCCTCGGCAGGATCTGATAGATAGTCAGGCTTCTCAGCCTTTTTCATTTATAGATGTCTGTTCCTAGACATGATAGCTTCCGCTTGTGCTTTGATTTGTATGCTCTGAATGTTGGGTCATGAGACCCATGTTTGTAATATCTCGCTCCTCGGAGCCTATTGGATAAAATACTTGAGTCGTAGAGTCATGTTGTGATGCCATGTTGTATTTGCACATATCGAGCATATTGTGTGTATGTTATTGAAATGCTTGGTATGTGTGGGATCTGACCATCTAGTTGTTTATCTTTAGTAGCCTCTCTTACCGGGAAATGTCTCCTAGTGTTTCCATTGAGCCTTGGTAGCTTGCTACTGCTCCGGAACACTTAGGCTGGCCGGCATGTGTCCTTCTTCGTTCCTGTGTCTGTCCCTTCGGGGAAATGTCACGCGATGAATACCGGAGTCCTGTTAGCCCGCTACAGCCCGGTTCACCGGAGTCCTGCTAGCCCAGTGCTACAGCCTGGATTCACTCGCTGATGACCGACACGTTCGATGCTGGGTCATGGATGCCTGTCCCTGTAAGTCTGTGCCACTTTGGGTTTACGACTAGCCATGTCAGCCCGGGCTCCTTATCATATGGATGCTAGCGACACTGTCATATACGTGTGCCAAAAGGCGCAAACGTCCCGGGCAAAGGTAAGGCGACACCCGTGGGAATACTGTGCGTGAGGCCGCAAAGTGATATGAGGTGTTACATGCTAGGTCGATGTGGCATTGAGTCGGGGTCCTGACATAGGCCTTGTTTCAATGCATTGCAATACTGTTTGTGCTCACTTTATCATTAGTTACCTTGCTGTTTTTATATTTTCAGATTACAAAAACCTTTATCTACCATCCATATACCACTTGTATCACCATCTCTTCGCCGAACTAGTGCACCTATACAATTTACCATTGTATTGGGTGTGTTGGGGACACAAGAGACTCTTTGATATTTGGTTGCAGGGTTGCTTGAGAAAGACCATCTTCATCCTATGCCTCCTACGGATTGATAAACCTTAGGTCATCCACTTGAGGGAAATTTGCTACTGTCCTACAAACCTCTGCACTTGGAGGCCCAACAACGTCTACAAGAAGAAGGTTGTGTAGTAGACATCAAGCTCTTTTCTTGCGCCGTTGTCGGGGATGTTAGCGCTTGAAGGTATATCTTTAGATCTTGCAATCGAATCTTTTTGTTTCTTGTTTTAGCACTGGTTTAGTTTATAAAAGAAAACTAAAAAATGGAATTGACTTTACCTCATACGCTTCATCTTTTTAATATATTTTGTGAGTTTGATGGGGAGGAAAATTGTGCCAAAGTGTTAGAAGAAGAATGCATTAAAATGTTTGGCACTAAATCTTTGAATGATGAGCATGATTGCAATGTTGTTAGTACGAACTCCATGAATATCCATAGTACTAATGATGATTGCACTAGTTATGATGAATATGACTCCTATAGACATGTCAATTTTTGTGGAGTGCATTGGGTTTGTAAGTACACACCAATTAGGGAAGATATATTTTGCAAGAAGCATAAGTACTTAGAAACTAAGTGGTTGCAAGAAAGGCTAGATGTTTGTGCTGAAAATTTAAATTTTCTTGGCCGTACTTGTGAACTTTGTAATGAACGTGGTCATTTAACCATCCGATGCAAATTGTTTCATGATCTAATCGTTTCCAAAATTTGTGATGATTTGATTTCTCTTGCACATCATAATGAACTTAGTTTGCTTATGGGTTATGAAGAAATGAAATGTATAACTAACTATCTTCCAGTATTTTCCCGTGATAAACTTCTTGGTTTGATCTAGAGGAAATTTATATGTATTGTGCAGTGAATTGTATTCAAAACCCTTATATTGCCAATTACATAAAGAAAAGAAAACAAATAGAGGATGAAGAGAATACTAATGAAAGGGAAGAGACTTCCCAATATCCTCCTATTATTTCTTATGATGAATCAGGTAACAAGGAGGAGCCTTTTATTCAACCAATCTCATTAATAAGGAGCTCCAAAAATAGGATTGAATCCACACATGATGTTGTGAAGAAGAATAAAAGAAAAAGGAAGGGAGGTAAAAAGATATCTCTCCCAAATAATGCTGCTCCTATTATTTTTGTGCCTCATGAAAATATAATTGTGGAACATAATGATACTTCTTATGATCTTGAAAATCTTTTTGGCACTTGCTTGGAAGAATATGATAATTGCTATACTATTGGTGCTATCCATACTATTAATGATGAGAGTGATTATGCTTATGATATGAAAAGGCCCAAGCTTGGATGCTATGTTTGATGAAGATGATGTTTTTGAGAATATATTTGCTACAATTAATGTTTGTCCCAAGCTTGGGGAAGCTATGTGTAATGCAGATGATATTTTTAGTTCCCCCAGTTTTGATATGCAAATTTATAATGATGATAGCATGCCTCCTACTTATGATGATTATATTGATGAAAGTGGGTTTGGAAGAGTGTTAACTTTAGTAAGTAATGATCCCACTATTTTGGAAGATGTTGAATCTTATTATGATAATTATGAAAGTAGATTTGGAGAGGTCATGACTTTATTTAGTGATGATTCCACTATCTTGGAAGAGGTTTCAATCGATTATGATGAGAACAAAGTTGCTAATTATGATAATTATTATGATGATACATATCCTATAAAAAGTAGTCATGATTATATTTATAAAGCTTGTCATAATTATGATTACCCTTTTTATGAACATTACTCTTTTAATGTGGAAACAATTTATAGTATTCGAGTTTCTTATGATACTTCCACTATTCCGAATGAGAAGAATCTTGCTTATGTGGAGAGTAGTAAATTTTCTATGCTTGTAGATCATGAAAAGAATGCTTTAGGTGCTGGTTATATTGTTTAATTCATTCATGATGCTACTGAAAATTATTATGAGGGAGGAACATAATCTTGTAGGAATTGCAATAATATCAAGTTTCCTCTCTATGTGCTTAAAATTTTGAAGTTTTGCTTGCTTTACCTTCCTATGCAAGTTGATTCTTGTTCCCACAAGTTGTTTTCTCACAAAATCCCTGTGCATAGGAAGTGGGTTAGACTTAAATTTGCTAGTCATATTCTTCATGATGCTCTCTTTATGTTACAATTCTTATCTTTTATGTGAGCATCATTGAAATTATCATGCCTAGCTAGGGGCGTTAAACGATGGCGCTTGTTGGGAGGCAACCCAATCCTATTCTTGTTCTTTACTTTTTGCTCCTGTTTAGTAATAAATAATTCATCTAGACTCTGTTTAGATGTGGTTTTGTATTTTAACTAGTGTTTGTGCCAAGTAGAACCTTTGATAGAGGCAAAGGTGTCCCGATGTTTCGATGAGATGGTGGCTATCGTTTCTGTGGGAGTCACCTTGACGATCCGACTACGAACGTGCAAGACGTCGCGCCTTAGCAATCGCTAAACCAACTTCCAAGGGGTTATTGACCACGCCAGAGCACGATCAACCTGACCACGAGGGTTTGTTTCCTGCAAGCAAATGAAGAACAAGCGAGAAACTGAGATTGCAATCTGGATATTGCGAATGTAAGATGAAAGCTTTATTGATCAAGGTGGGGTTCTGTGACGTCTTGGTCTGGTTGTTGGACACAAACGAAGTAATAGAAGTTGCAGTTATGGCCAACTTTTAATCTAAACAAAACCCAAAGTCTAAACGATGCCCTAAGGGCTGTATATATGGAGGGGAGAGGGCGAATTTCGTGTCCCTTGGTGGAGGGGTCCGAAACCAACCCTAACTCTTGTTTCCCCACACATACGGACTCTAAAAACAACGTATACTTAAGTACTTCGAAAATACATGGGCCTGGCCCAATAATAAGGTGACGCAACACCTAGAATAGCCTCTGGAAGAAATTTATGAAGTGGCATCTTGTATATGTCATCCCATGCTTCATGCACTCATTATGGTGGCTTAAGAGTCCTGGAATCATCACTTGTAACTCCATTCTTGTTCCCCTTGCGCATGCCATCATCTCCATGCTTGAACTTGCTCCAAGGTTCATCTTTCTTATCCAAGCTAGGCCCTTCATTTGTAAGAAAAACAAATGTATCCAATTTAGGAAGCATCATATTCTTATGAACATTAGAATCGTTACCAAGAAACGAAAGTACCCGATAATTCAATTGGCATGCGCGAGCTCTAGTATTTGGTCCAGTATGTATAGCAGCAGGGGCTGTGGGTGTAACAATGGTATTGATGTCCTCATCATCCTCCCCTTCTTGAAATGAAGTCGTCCTCGACGAAAGTTCATCATCCTCACCCAAATAAGGCTTCAAATCTGCAATGTTAAAAGTGGGACTAACCCCAAAATCTGCAGGCAGCTCAAGTTTATATGCATTATCATTTATTTTCTCTAACACCTTAAAAGGACTATCAGCACATGGCATTAGCTTTGATTTGCGCAAATTAGGAAATCTATCCTTACACAAATGTAACCAAACAAGATCGCCAGGTGCAAACACAACATGTTTTCTACCCTTATCTCCAGCAAGTTTATATTTAGCATTCATACGCTCAATGTTTTCCTTAGTTAACTCATGCATTTTTAAAATCAATTCAACACGTTCTTTAGCATCAAAATTAACTATCTCCGAAGATGGAAGAGGCAACAAATCAATAGGTGCACGAGGTAGGAAACCATACACAATTTCAAAAGGGCACATCTTAGTAGTAGAATGCAATGAACGATTATAAGCAAATTCAATATGAGGCAAGCATTCTTCCCACATTTTCTTGTTATTCTTCAAAACAGCCCTAAGCATAGTAGACAATGTTCTATTGACTACTTCAGTTTGTCCATCAGTTTGGGGTGACAAGTAGTACTAAAAAGCAGTTTAGTCCCCAACTTAGCCCATAAACATCTCCAAAAGTGGCTAAGAAATTTAGTATCACGATCTGAAACAATAGTATTTGGCACACCATGCAAGCGAATAATTTCACGAAAGAAGAAATCAGCAACATTAATAGCATCATCACTTTTATGACATGGTATAAAGTGTGCCATTTTCGAGAACCTATCCACGACAACAAATATGCTATCCCTCCCCTTCTTTGTTCGAGGTAAACCTAAAACAAAGTCCATAGATATATCCTCCCAAGGAACACTAGGTACAGGCAAAGGCATATATAAACCATGAGGATTGAGTCGTGACTTAGCTTTTTGACATGTAGTGCAGCGAGCAACAAAACGCTCAACATCCCGTCTCATCTTTGGCCAAAAGAAATGTGTAGCAGGTACGTCCTCCATCTTCTTCACGCCAAAGTGTCCCATTAGTCCTCCTCCATGCGCCTCCTGCAACAACAAAAGACGAACGGAGCTAGCTGGAATGCATAGCTTGTTAGCACGAAACACAAATCCATCGTTAAGAACGAACTTGTTCCAAGTTCTCCCTCACTTACAATTCTACAATACATCTTTAAATTTAGCATCATGCACATATTGATCTTTGATGGTCTCCAAAGAAAATATTTTAAAGTCAAGTTGTGAAAGCATAGTATAATGACGAGACAATGCATCAGCAATAACATTTTCTTTACCCTTCTTGTGTTTAATGACATAAGGGAAAGGCTCAATGAATTCAACCCATTTAGCATGTCTACGGTTCAGTTTTGCTTGACTTTTAATGTGTTTCAAAGATTCATGATCAGAATGTATAACAAATTCCTTTGGCCATAAATAATGTTGCCATGTTTCTAAGTCCGAACAAGAGCATATAATTCTTTATCATAAGTAGAATAGTTCAGACTAGGCCCACTCAATTTTTCAGAAAAGTATGCAACAGGTTTGCCATCTTGTAATAACACACCTCCTAATCCAATTCCACTAGCATCACATTCAAGCTCAAAAGTCTTATTGAAATCAGGAAGTTGGAGTAAAGGAGCATGTGTGAACTTATCTTTCAATACCGTGAAGGCTTCTTCCTGTGCAGTACCCCAAACAAAAGGCACATCCTTTCTTTGTAAGCTTGTTGAGAGGTGCAGCAATGGTGCTGAAATCTCTCACAAAACGCCTATAGAAACCAGCGAGGCCAAGGAAACTCCTCACTTGTGTGACCGTTTTAGGGTGCGGCCAACTCTCAATAGCTTCAATCCTGGCTTTATCAACTTCAATTCCCTGTGGAGTAACAACATAGCCAAGAAAAGATACTCGGTAGGTGCAAAAGGTGCACTTTCCAAGGTTACCAAACAAACGTGCATCACGTAGAGCAATAAAAACAGCACGTAAATGTTCCAAATGTTCCTCCAAAGATTTGCTATAAATCAGTATATCATCAAAATAGACTACCACAAATCGTCCAATGAAAGCACGTAAAACTTCGTTCATTAGTCTCATGAAAGTACTAGGTGAATTAGTTAACCCAAAAGGCATGACTAACCTCTCATATAGACCAAACTTAGTTTTAAGTGTCGTTTCCCATTCATCTCCCAATTTCATACGAATTTGATGGTATCCACTATGCAAATCAACTTTGGAGAATATTGTAGAGCCACTCAATTCATCAAGCATGTCGTCTAGCCTAGGAATAGGATGACGATAACGAATAGTAATATTATTAATGCCTCTACAATCAACACACATACGCGACGTACCTTCCTTTTTCGGCACTAAAATGGTAGGAACAGCACAAGGACTAAGGGATTCACGTATATAACCTTTGTCGAGCAGTTCTTGTACTTGACGCATAATCTCCTTCGTCTCCTCCGGATTGGTACGGTATGGTGCACGGTTGGGTAATGATGCACCGGGAATTAAGTCAATTTGATGCTTAATCCCGCGAATAGGTGGTAATCCCGGTGGCACGTCTTGTGGAAAGACGTCAGCGAACTCCTGCAAAATGTTAGTGATCGCAGGAGGCAAAGAGGAAGGCACGTCCTCGAATGAAAATAATGCCTCTTTGCACACAAAAGCATAGCAAACAGATCTGCTAAAATCTAAATCATCAATATCAGATTTGGTGGCCAGTAAACATGCACTTTTCAATTTAATTTCAGAAGCAACACTAGATGGTTTATTATTAGGCTGCATTTGTTGCTCAAATTCTTTTGCCACAATCTGATTTTCACTTTTATTTTTCTCATGTTTTGCTTTATTAGCTCTATTAATATAATCTTTCAAAATGGAATCAGGAGTCATAGGAAGCAAAGTAATATTTTTATCCTTATGAACAAGAGTATACTGATTGTTTCTACCATGGTGTACAGAATTTTTATCAAATTGCCATGGTCTACCAAGTAATAAGGAACATGCTTGCATAGGTACCACATCACAATCAACATAATCAACATATGTAGAGATACTAAAATGCACACGAATAGTACGTGTTACCTTAACCTTGCCGATGTTGTTGAACCATTGGATGTAGTAAGGATGTGGATGTGGTCTTGTGGTGAGAGATAGCTTCTCCACCATCTCCATGCTAGCCAAGTTATTGCAGCCCCCTCCATCTATGATGATGCGAACAGAACGTTCCTTCACAACTCCCTTTGTATGGAACAGATTATGCCTCTGATTTTGCTTAGCTTGTGCAACCTGCACACTCAAAACACGTTGAGCAACTAAACATTCATACATGTCAGCATCTTCAGCAGCCATGTATTGCGTTTCATGATCAGAATCCTCTCCACCGTGTTCTTCATGTGTAATAAGTGCCAAAGTCTCCTCATCATAGTCACCAGCGGACTCATACCCACCATCCACAGTAGCAATCATGACACGCTGAGATTGCCATTCTCTTGCAAAATGTCCTCTTCCCTTAGAATGACGACAAATAATATCACTTGTGTGCCCTGTTGATGCCATGGAAGAAGAAGAGCTCTGCGCAGGTGCGGCAGGTGTGCTCTTGGCAGATAGTGGTGGTTGTGCCTACTTTCTTGTATCACGGCTGGAGGTGGCACCTGATGGAGGTGCTGGTGGAGTGGAAGTAGAGGATGCACGTGGTGTCCATGATGAAGACCGACCTACAGAAAAGTTAGTTCGCGCCAATGCTTGTCGATCTTGCACTTCATGTTCAGCTTTACAAGCAAGATGGAATAAACGAGTGGTATTAGTATACTCCTTATACTCTAGAATGGTCTGAATCTCTCTATTTAATCCACCCATAAAACGTGCAAGCATAACTTCATTCTCCTCAACAATACCACATCTAATCATGCCAGTTTGTAATTCCCGATAATATTCTTCTACATAATTTTTTCCTTGTCTTAAACGCTACAATTTTTGAAGTAATTCACGTTGATAATATGGTGGAACCCAACGAGTACGCGTAGCAGTTTTCAAAGCAGCCCAAGTAGCTGGAATAGGATATAATCTACAATGTTCAGACCACCAAACACATGCAAAGCTAGTGAAAGCACAAACAGTAGCAGGAACACGTCTCTCCTCAGGATATTGTAAATATGTAAATCATTGTTTAGTTTCTAACTCCAAAGTACGATATATATCAGAAACATATCTACCCTCAAATGGTGAAATATTCAATTTTAGTTTAGGAAGATGGTCATGTACCTCAGGTGGTGGTGCAGCCCTACCGTTGCGATGATATGCATGAGGACGACCTGGTGGTGGTGCTGGTGGTTGCACGTACTTTTGATTTTGGTCAACCTCATCCTCGTAATGGTCCTCCACCTCTGCAGTAGCAGCAGGAGCGGCAGAAGCATCAATAGCGGCACCAGAATTTTATCCAGGTTCAATGGGAATGCGCTGTGCTCGTCCCACTTGATTTGGAAAGCGACGTTGTTGTTGTTGTTGTTGTTGTTGTTGTAGAGGTGTGTTAGGGGCAGCCGGTGGTGGTGGTGGAAGACATGCAAGCAATTCATTAAACCTGTTATCGATCTTTGTTTCGAACGTCTTCTCCATGCCATCTATCTTCTCCATGGCCTCTTCAAATCTGTTTAGCACATCTTGCACATGTCCACTCATCATTTGCTGAAATTTATCATGCAACTCCTTATTCGTCAGGTTCTCCCAGTCAGTCTTGTCGGCTTGTGATCCTGCCATGGTTAGTAGCAATAGAAACACACAAGAATATGATCCTACAAACTGCTAACAAGAGGTGGTGGTGGATGTCACAAATCCATCAAGCAAATCTCAAATTCTTACCAGTTCTTACCCAGCAGCAGGCGGTGATCGGCAACCGTCGTAGTCAAAACTCTCAAAGCTTGGATAGAGCGATTACCAGGGAGAGTCAAGCGCACGAGTAGATGTATGTGGAGCTGGGAAGGCTTATAATATGGTAGCAAAAAGGGTCAGCAATAATCAATTCAGAGATGCAAAGTTGAATAAACGCTCAACGACGGTACTGTGCTGGTCCTAGGCTAGACCGAACTACTAGAAAAAGGGCTATAGATGGGATTGACACTAATGGCGCACCAGACAAGCGGTGCGCCATTAGTATATACTAATGGCGCACCACCTTCTGATACGCCATTAGAGTTGAAACTACTAATGGCGCACCAGGCCCAGGGTGCGCCATTAGTATCAATTTTTTTTGAACTAGTGCGCCTGTCAAAACATACTAATGGCGCATCCAGACACAGTGCGCCATTACTAGTTGTAACTAGTAATGGCGCACCTGTCGGAAAGTGCGCCACTAATGTTGTTTTTTATTATATTTTTTATTCCTTTTTTTGCAAAACTACTAATGGCGCATTGTTCCACCGTGCGCCATTACTAGTTTAAACTAGTAATGGCGCACTGTGGGACAGTGAGCCACTAGTATATTTTTTTTTGCAAAACTACTAATGGCGCACCACCAGAAGGTGTGCCATTAGTAACCTGGATTACTAATGGCGCATTTAGAGTTGGTGCGCCATTAGTAAGTTGGCAGCAACAAGATATTTTGGACAGCCTCTCCTACCCACACTCACTTTCTCCCCACTTCATTCTCTCCACCTCCTCCTTGTCTCGGGTGCCTCCTCTTTTTCACCTCATTTCCACCATAGATTCATTCAATTTAAGTGGTTAAATTACCTTGTTTTGATAGGTAAGTAAGGGGGAAAGCTATATTTATGTTGTTCTCCCTACAACAATGTGCACATGCACTTTTTATGGCCTAGCTAGATCTATGTATGTTCGTGGTGTTGCATATGTTTGTGGTGTTGCATATGTGTTTGTGTTTGGAGGTGTACCGGTATTTGAAATGCGATAGTTGCCAATATTTTGCCAGAATGTTGATTCATTTCCGTTTCGGCGAGAATTTTGGCATTAAGCATTCTTTTTGGTCCTATTTTTAGGGAAAGTCATGCCAAATTTTTTCTTGGTTCTAAAATATCGTTTTGCTCTACCCTGCAGGCGACCATGGTCCGCACGATGACCGAAGGCATCGTGAATAGGTTTTTGAGGTCCGCGAAGGCCGAGATGCTTCAAAAGAACGAGATGGAGATAAGATGTCCGTGTCGAAGATGCAAACTGAAGAGCCTTATTGCGGACCCGGAATCCGGGCAGGTGCAGGACCACCTGCTCTTGCGTGGTTTCATGGATGGCTATCGGTGGCAAGGTGATGAAGATGACTACGAAGTCGTCCATGGGGGCCGGGCAAGAAATGAGGAAGGGCAGCAAGACAACCACCGCGGCTCGGGCGGGCGATAAGACGAAGAATCCCCAGGAGATGATCACGACGGTGATGCTGTACACAGTCATCATGTAGAAGATGCAGGACATGATGATGAGGAAGATGCCGGAGAAGACGACGGGCATGATCATGAAGATGGTGATGCCGGCGGAGCAGACGACGCTGGACCATCGATGGGCTGGGTGCAGCACCCTCATATTCAAGAGCTGCTTCTCAAGCAGACGGATAATGCAAGAGCTGCCGCCCGAGAGAAAGCCAAGATGGATCAACTTGAGTTAGATGCGGTTACTCCATTGTATGAAGGATGCAGGCCCGAGGATACCCTCCTGAAAGTAACGCTCATGGCTCTGGAGATGAAGGTAAAACACAAAATGACCGACGCATGCTTCGACGAGAACATGTCATTCTGGCACGAACGTCTTCCCAAGGGGAACAAGTGCCCGACCAGTTTGGAGGAGGCGAAGAAAATCGTGTGTCCTCTGGATTTACCGCACGTGAAATACCATGTGTGCATGAACAATTGCATCATTTATCGGGACGAGCACGCGGAGTCTACCATATGTCCGGTGTGCGGCGTCACTCGATACAAGAAGAGGAAGAAAGCTCCTCGAAAAGTGGTGTGGTACTTTCCGATCACTCCTCGTCTGCAGCGGTATTTCACGGACCCTAAGGTAGCAAAGCTCCTGCGTTGGCACGCGGATAGGGAGGAGAAGAAGCGAGAAGATGACGCAAATGATCTGGAGATAGATAAAAAAGACAAGATGCTGAGTCACCCTAAGGATGCGAGCTAGTGGCAAGCGTTGAACTTCGAAGACCTAGAATTTGGGAACAATCCAAGGAACATCGTGCTGGGCGCGAGCACCGATGGAGTCAATCCGTTTGGCAGCCAGAGAAGCACACATAGCACCTGCCCTGTGTTTGTGTGGATGTACAACCTTCCCCCCTGGTTGTGCATGAAGAGGAAGTACATTCACATGAGTATGCTAATTGAAGGACCGAAACAACCAGGGAATGACATCAATCTATATCTGGGGCTGCTGAAAGAGGAGCTTGACATGCTGTGGAAAACGCCAGCCAATACGTGGGACGCCGCAGAGAAAGAATATTTCCCTATGAGAGCCGCGCTGCTCATGATGGTGCATGACTATCTCGGTTACGGATATGTCGCGGGGCAGGTGGTCCACGGATTTTCTGGATGCGTCAGGTGCATGGATGACACAACGTATCGCCAGCTAGATAGAGATCCCGGGTCTTCGAAAACCGTGTTCATGGGACATCGAAGGTGGCTTCGCGATGATGACCTATGGAGAAAATGCAAGGATCTGTTCGATGGTGAAACCGAACCCCGAGGACGCCCGCGTACGAGGAGCGGCGAGGAAATAGACGAGCTATTGAAAAATTGGAAAGATTGCCCACTGCCGGGAAAGAAGCAAAAGGCGCCAGAGCCGGGAAAGACGCGAAAGGCGCCAGAGCCGCTGCTGAAGGTATGGAAAACGAGGTCTATTTTCTGGGACTTGCCGTACTGGAAGATCCACTGTGTGCCTCACAGCCTTGATGTCATGCATATCACGAAGAACGTGTGCGAGAGTCTGCTTGGTACCCTGCTCAACATGCTAGAGAGGACCAAAGATGGGCCGAAAGTAAGGGCAGACTTGAAATCAATGGGCATCAGGCAGGAGCTTCACGCTACATATATGATGATGATGATGATGATGATGAGGCGAAGCAGGACACGGAAAGTCGTCGCAAGGGCAAAAAGGCCAAAAAGACCGGAAATGACTACCCTCCCGCGTGCTTCACTCTAAGTCAGGAGGAGATCGAGCAGTTTTTCACCTGCCTCCTAGGAATAAAACTTCCTTACGGTTACGCGGGGAAGATAAGAAGATACCTAGACCCAGCGAAGCAGAAGTTCAGCGGAATGAAGTCTCACGACTGTCACGTGCTGATGACGCAGATACTTCCAGTTGCAATCCGTGGGATCATGGACGCGCACGTTCGTGAAACGCTATTTGGCCTATGCAACTTTTTCGACGTCATCTCTCGGAAGTCTGTTGGCGTGAGGCAACTCAGAAGGCTACGGGAAGAGATCGTGGTGATACTATGCGAGCTTGAGATGTACTTCCCGCCCGCATTCTTCGACGTTATGGTGCATCTGCTGGTCCATATCGTGGACGATATCATCCAACTCGGGCCGACGTTCCTGCACAGCATGATGCCGTTCGAAAGGATGAATGGTGTCATCAAAGGATACGTTCGCAACATGTCACGTCGAGAGGGAAGCATAGCCAGGGGCTTTCTGACCGAAGAGTGCATCTCCTACTGCACGAATTATCTAGGCATCGAGAACCCCGTTGGTCTGCCCGTCAACAGGCACCTCGGCAGGCTTGCTGGATGGGGTCACCGTGAGGGTCGCCGCGAAATGCATGTCGACTTCGAGGGTCGACTCGCCGACTTGGAAAGAGCAAACCTAGTCGCGCTACAACACATAGATGTGGTCGATCCTTGGGTGGTAGAGCACAAAACCTTTATTAAGAAGACGTACAATGACCGAGGCCAACAGAGGACGGACAGAGATATACTCAAAGAGCACAACTCATGTTTCACGTGTTGGTTCAAGCAGAAGCTTCTGTCGTACCCTTTACATGAGGATTCTTCCGCGGAAGAACAACTCATATTCGCCTTGTCACAGGGCGCCAAGCACAACCTGATGACCTATGAGGCGTACGATATCAACGGCTACACATTCTACACCGAGGCCAAGGACATGAAGAGCGTTGGTTATCAGAACTCCGGGGTAACGATGGAATCCTACACCGGTACCAACAAGGACAGATACTACGGAAGGATCGAGGAGATCTGGGAGCTGAGCTACGCTGGAGAGAAGGTCCCGATGTTCCGTGTCAGATGGGCGAAGAGCGTCCTAAAAGAAGACCGGTATTTCACCACCATGGTTATACCCGAAGCCAAATCCAAGACCGCGGGCGCAAACGTCACCACGAAAAATGAGCCATGGGTACTGGCTTCCCAAGTGGACCAATGCTTCTTCATTACCGACCCGTGAAAGCCCAGTCGTGTTGTCGTGAGGAGAGGCAAAAGGAAGATCATCGGAATGGATGGAGTAGCCAATGAGCAAGACTTCGACAAGTACGGCGAACTGAGGATCGAACATGACGACGATGATGAAGTAGCAGCATACACCACAAGAAGAAGCTGGACCACCCTACCTAAAGGACGTCCGTTCCACAGAAGAACTCCATTTGCAAAAAAGAAGGGCAAGAAGATTGTGAACAGATAGCTAGCTAAGATCGATTGTATTTAAATCGTAGGCTTCATTTCTCGATTGTATTTCATGGGCACTTTTTGAACTATCATGAATATTTTTAAATTTCATGGACACTCGATCTCGATCCCCCTCCATCTCGACCGCTATCCCACCTCGCCAGATCCGGCCCCCCTCGCCGCCGAGCACCCCCCGGTCCACCGGCCGCTGCCGCTGACCCCCCGCACCCCGCGCACCCTCCCCCGCTCCACCGGCATCACTGTTTGATGATATTTTAAAAAAAAATATTACTGTCTTATAAAAAAATATTACTGTTATGATTTAAACAAGTTTGAACATATTTAAACACAAATAAGTATCAAACAGCATTTTAAATGCATAAAAAAATTGTGGAGTCTGGGAATCAAACCCAGGACCTCCTGGTGTGAGAACTGGCTACTGACCAGTTGAGCTAGTAGAGGGAACTTGGTGTGGATCAGGTCAGGTGGAAGATAACCTGTTGGCTCGAGCAGAAATCAAAAAAAAATACTAATGGCGCACCAGGGTGAGGTGCGCCATTAGTATGGATGTACTTATGGCGCACCGAGGGGTGGTGCGCCATTAGTATTGTGCCGCCCCATCCATATTTCCTCCCCGGCCCAAACCTATCCCCTCTCTCTCCCTCGCCCTCGCCCTCGATCCCCTTCCCCTCTCCTCTCCCGACGCCGCTGCCCCGCCGCCCCGATGCCACGACGCCGCCCCGTCGTCCTCGTTGGACGCCATCGCCCCGCCTCGTTGGACGCCATCGCCCTAAGGCCCCGACGTCGGCGCCGCTCTCCCCGTCGCCCCACCTCGTTGGACGCCATCGCCCCGCCGCCCTCGTTGCCGGTGGCCCGGACGCCACCCCGTCCACACCACCATCGCCAGAGCA